>NW_020944235.1:793992-835665 GCF_900497805.2 Vombatus ursinus | reverse complement strand
TCTCTCTCTCTCTCTCTCTCTCTCTCTCTCTCTCTCTCTTCCTGCATCCAGACCTTTACCCATGCTGTCTCCTAACCTTGGAATGTTTCTCCAGCCCCATGTTTTTCTACTGAATTCTTAACCATTTTTTAAGCCCAACTGAAGTGCCATCTATCCTGTGAAGCCTTCTGTGATTCCCACTGGTAACAATTTCCCCCCAAAACTTCACAAAGCACTTTCGTTTGCACCTCTTTAAATTGACTTACAGTACAATGTTCTGTCTGACAGCTGTCTGTGTTCGGGTCTTTTCCTTCTGCTATACTGGAAGCACTACCAAGCTCCAGGTGTCTTGTCTTATCTAATACTTAAAACTCCTGCAGGGAGATAAGGATAGTGTAGGAGCTTAATAAGTACTTATAAAAATTATTTGAGTGCCTCCTATTTACAAGGTGCTCTTGGGGACCCAAAGTACAGGGCCAAGATGTTGAAGTCTCCCCATGTAGAAAGCCTGAAACCTCTTCTATTCTATCTCCTTGCCCCACCCAGGGCCAGGCATAATTTGCTCATAGAATTGGATTGTCATTAGTTTTCTCTTAAAATGATACAGACAAGAATGTGGCAATATCCATTTTATGACAACTCCATTTGTGATGATTTGAGTTATGGTACATCTCCTGAATGGATACTAGGAGGAGTTTGCAGAGTAGCAAAGGAATTGTAATGATGTGTGACCATTTGTGAACATCTGGATGATGTTTAACTAAGGGAGCACTTATCATGGATCAAATATAATTATAGGAAAACATCTTATTAAACCAATGGAGCTGAAATAGACAAAGCATTTTACACGGTGTTCATTTGTCTAGAAATAACCCAAGCAATCAGAAAAAAAGGAAAAAAAGTACCAACGGTGGTTAAAGGCAAAGTTTAAGCAAGCCATCATTTCAAAGGAAGATTCTCAATGCTATTCTTCCTACTGGTTGATTTCCAAGCACCTTCTCAGTAGACATTAATTTTCAAAAAAAGTCATGGTGTTGATTAGGGTCCTCTCTGCCTGTGGCATCTTTTGGAGTCACAGCATGGCATGGAAGTGACCTTGGTTTCTCAAAGGCTATGCTTGTAAAGCACTAATCCTGGCATGTCCCACCAGGCTCTAAGTGGATGCCCAGGTATGAAACGGGCTCCTTTTGCCCAAGGACCACCATAGCTCAGTTCATAGATGAGCATCAACAATTTGACTTCTGGGGTGGGGGGTGAGTGGGTGAATTTTTTGGCCAAGGCTGATGGTAGGTTGTTTGCAATCTGCCCCGGCTACTGTGCAGTTTCACCTGGATTCACAGATCCCTGAAATCCTGACTTCCAAGATACCCACATAGGCCTTGGCTAAGTGTCACCCTCAATACTGGGGAGACCACATAACCTATAAATTCACCTGCCTCTTGTTCTTTTTTTTCCTGTTTTAAAACAATCTGGCTCTTGAGAAACATGCCACCCCATTAATGATATGGGTAACAATAATGATTTCCTTTTGCAATCAAATGGGTAGCAGGAAAGCCCACTGGTAAGGCACATACATAAGAAATTGATTATAAATGCCTTGAGGGTAGGGGCTATGTCATTTCATTTTGTCAGTATTGCCCAGAATCTAGCACATAGAAGGCACTCAATACATGTTTTTTCATTGAATTATTGAATCAACACTAGTATCAGACTTCACAAATACAAAAGGAAAAAGATATGGCTAGATAGCAGTTCTATCCCCTTCCTCCCAAAAAGATCTGGGGGTTTTAGGGGACCACATGCTCAATATGAGTCAAAAGTATAATGTGACCAAAAAAGCTAATGAGATATTGGGTTGCATTAAGAGAGGCATAATGTCCTGGACGAAAGAGGGAGTAGTCATATCATACTCTGGGGTATTGTGAACAGTTCTGGTCTGAGCATCACATTTTAGGAAGGACATTGATAAAATGGAGAGTAGCCAGGATGGTGACTCAAGATCATGCCATATAAAAATCAGTTGGTGGACCTGGGAAAGTACAATCTGAAGAAAAGTCGAGAGGAAGGGGAATCATGAGACCTCTCTTCATGTATGAGAAGGGTTATTGTATGGCAAAAGGATTAGCCTTGTTCTGCCTGGCCCAAGAGGGAAGAACCAGTAACAATAGCTTGATATCTGGAAAATTCCTAGTGATTACAGCTGTTTAAAAGTGGGAAGGGCTACGTTGAAGAGGTCTTGGGCTCCCCTCCCCGGAAGAGCAGGCTAAGTGACTCGAGCCACAAATCTGATTATTGCAGTGGAGCGCTCTCCCTGGTGCTAGGAGAGGTGTTTGACCATAGACGCTGGGACCTGAAAGCAGCTCCGTGAAGGAGCTCGTATTGAGTTGGCCCACATGTGGGTAAGCAAAGATGGGAAAGGAAGGGAATGCAGTATAGGCTAGACTAAGAAAAGCCACTCAATGCTTATTAAATAAATGGATAGATGTGGATGGATGGATGGAAAGATGGATGGATAAGGACCATATCCTATTCTTCATTACTATCCCTTGAGTACTGAGCACAGTGCTGGCATAGGACTCTCTCCAAATAAATGTTGGTTGATTCTATTCATCACCAAATATTGATTAAGCATAGAATGACAGATTTCCAGCTGAAAGAGACCTTAGAGGCCATTTAGGATAATTCCCTCTTTTTTTTTCAACTTGAGGAAATTAAGGGCAAAAAGGTTAAATGACTTGCCCAGGGTCACACAGCTAGTAACTATATAAGGCAGGATTCAAACTCAGGTCTTCTTCATTTCAAGGCTAACATCCAATCCACCACCCATCTGCTTCCAAGGTATTATTCTAATTGTGGGCTAAAAGGATAAAAAAATGGCATTGTCCCTATGATCAAAGAGTTCATGATTGAATACAGTAGAATAAGATGTTTACTAGTGAGTGTGATAAGGTAGAATGTGATAGGAATTGGAAAAAAAACATTCCAAGAGGGAGGGATTGCTTCCTTAGAGGTCTCCAACCCTAACTCTTCCAAATTTGAAATTCAGTGACCTGGGAGCTGGAGGTAGATCATGAAGTCACCACATAGGAGACATTCTGAGTTAAAAGGATATCAGAGTTTGTAGGAGAAACACAAGAAATTAATTTCTAGCCTAAGGATTTCACCCTATGCCAGAGAGTTCTGTCTTCATCTTCCTTACAGTGTTTATCTGAAAACTTCAGTAAAATTGGTTCCTCTAATGGGACTGGTGATGGAGGAAAGGAGATAGCGTGTCTGGAGAAGACAGTCTAATGTCTTTGTGCCCATGAGACTTAAGTGATTGGCAACCAGAAGCAGAAATAGAAATAGAAGCAGAGGAGTTAAATGTTCCCTAGGGCCAGCTATCTTAACTAAATAGAAATACAGCATGAACCTGTGATTTCATTGCTATAGGAAACTCTCTGGTGAGGAAACTCCCACCACCAATGTAGGTTGGCACCTTCTCTGCAACTTCTAGAGCAATAAAAAATTAAGCAATTTACCCAGATTCTCACAGCTGTTACATGTCAGGCAGTACTTGAACTCAGGTCTTCCTGGCTCTAGACCAGCTCTGAATTTGCTATGCCATGCTACTATAATGAGCTATTCAATGTGGCCCTGGTTTGGGGGTACTTTTGCATATTATCCCCAGGTAGAACACAGTCCAGGAATACCCTCTGAATACTCCTTTTGTCAGGTATAACACTAAGAAGAATAATGTTTTCCCATTGCATTTCTATCTCTTTGTTTAACCCGGCACACTACCACCTGAAGCCAAGACTATCTAATTCAAAACAACCAAATTAAGGCATTGAGTCCTCTCCCGTGATCCTTCTTCTCTTCCCTGCTGCTTGTGAAGTCAAGGTCTGGCTCATTTATCATTCTGGTTTCCATTCGCTGTCAAAAGGGTAGAAGAATTACAGTCAAATCATCTTATGACTTTTGAACTTTTTGTTCATGAATCTTCTCATTTCTTGCTCGCTGACGTCAGGAAAAGAGTGGTCTGCAGATATTTGCAGTGCAGGGAAAGAATCTTAACCTTAGACCCTCATTTGGGAGGAAAAACCAATAAACACTTGCTAAAGATTGATCCTTTCTCTGACATCATTGCCCATCTCCCGATTTAATCAAACTGTAACTTCCATCATCTGGGAGAATCTCAAGATGCTTGGCAATAGGTCTCTTGGACTGACATGAACAGAAATCATAGCCTCTGTTATCATTTGGTTCACACTTGTACATAGAGAACATTTGAATGGACAGCAAGAAATGGCCTGATCCTTCTGGCAGCCCTGTGTCATTTGGTTTTTAATTACCCATAAGTAGCCGTCCCCATTGGTCACAGCCGGTGCCAGTGTGTAGTGGCACCTCTAATCACCACAACATCAACACATGATGAGAGATTATTCAAACCAAAGCTGAGCATTTCACATTTTCCTGGAACACTGCAGAACAGCCACAGGAAGGAAGAGTTTGTTTTCATGAGTTCTTGTCCAGGCAGCTGGATACGTAAAACCCCTTTGGGTTGTGCTACTAGACCAGTCAGAGGGGAGGGAAAGGTAGATGGCACCCATGTAGGCCTGTTGATGTATGGGCCATGACTTAGTGTTAAAACATCCCTCTAACTGTGGGCCTGACATGATCACAGAGACCAGGACAGAAAGAACAGAGATGTGGAGAGTTGGCATTGGGAGTGGGGAGAAAGGCACAATTTACTAACTTCTAAGTTCCTCGAAGGTAGTGGCAATGTCATCATATTTACCAGTGCAGAACAGAGTAGGACATATTCCATACATGTCTGATCAATGAATGAGTGATAGTCTGAAAAAAAAACTCTCAGTCTTCTGAAGTTAGCCTTTTTTGGGGACAGTCTATCTCTGATCTAGCTACCATTACCCCCTCCTGCCTGATAATGCCCCTCTTAGAATCTTCCATGCTAGAAACTTCTCATCCTCATTAACTGGCATTTCTCTGAGTATACCAGATATAGGAAACCAATCAGTTAATACCTACCCCCTCCCTAGGAAATCCCTGGCTCTCTCCCTCATGGCTGAGCAGTTGTATTATTTAGGACCCCAAGTGCTTGGGCATCAACATAGGGGAAATGACCAGATCCTGGCATAACCTGAATGCCAGTTTGGGAGGGTCACCTGTCACTGGACCATTGATGCCCTTTGATTTCCTGTAAAATGAAGGGAATGAACTAGGTGGCCTCTTCCAGCATTATATCTATGGTCTGAGGTCACACAGACACCAACCCCATCTACTAACTAGGCAGATATAAAGCATCAAACCACATATTGATATATGCCCAATGAAAATGAGAACTTGATTATCAGAACATTGGGAAAGAGGTAGAATTTAAGCTTTCCAATTCTCCTTTATTTAATTTTGTATGAGCCACTGTATTTTATCTTTTACAGATAATAAGCCAATCACATTGCTTTTAGTACCCTGGGAGGCCTTTGCATTTGGGAAATTTTAAAAAAAAAGTGAGAAAGAAAATCTGAAAAAACAGGGAAGTAGGTAGATGCAACCCCCTAATGATTCAGCTTGTTATTTTTTCTCCTTTTTGTATGAGACACAGAGATGCAACTGTGCTGCATTATCAAAAAATTAAATCAAAAATTAAAACATCAGGGAGCCTGAATGTCTGCTTCCAGTGACACAACACTTAGTCAATATCTATCATTTGGGCTTGCTCGTGGAGCCGATGTTTTGTTGCACTGTTTAATCGTCTCCATGTTAAGTCACATTTAAAAAAAAAAGACTAAGAATGTTTGGTGAAGGGAGCTATGCATCTCAGTACTTTTTCTCAAGTCGCATTCAATCTGATCACAATAAAAACACGATCCATTTATGCATATCCCTCATCGCTGTGTGTTCCCCAGCCCTCAAACTCCTCAGATAACATGTTTTGTTTTGCTTTTTTTTCTCTAAAATATAAAGGAGACTCATGGAATGTTACAATGAGCAAAGGCAAAGTTAGGGTGTGGGGATAAAGTGGGAAATAAAATCAAAATATTAAAGGAAATACAGATGCTTGCAATCAGTCAAAGCAATGATGTTGATGTGAGCAAATGATGTCTTCTAACCGTTTATGGTTTCATAGATGTAACTATATAACTAAGATGCTGGAACCTTAGAATTCACCTAGTCCACCCCTCCCCATTTTACAGAAAAGAAAACTGAGGTGCAGAGAGTTGGAATGGCTAAGGTTCAGAGGGAGCATCAGCATTCAAGCCCCAGTCCTCTGGCTCTTTCCACAGCAGCTCATCACCTTCCTGACAGGATCATGCGTCCGACACAAACAAAGATCATTCCTCCCAGGAGAATTAGAATCTGGTTCATCTTCCACGAGGGCTTTGGTTGTTCACTTGGTGGAGATGACTGACTCTGAAAGAGTGAGTCTTCAATTTCACTCTCTTACTGTTTCTTACCTCCTTAGAAATTTTTCACAATCTTCTCATACAACAAAGTAGCAGGAGCAAAAAATAACTTACTAGTGGTTTCACCCTAGAGCTACACTGAAAACTGTTCTTTCCTCATCTCAGCATAGAAGGAAACTCCGGAGGGGACTTTCATTTCTTCCGCTAAGTGGTCTTTGTTCAAATGCATCCTTTTGCCTCATTTAAAGAAGTGTCCCATCATTAGGGGCAGCTAGGCAGTGCAGTGAGCAGAGTGCTGGGCTTGGAATCAGGAAGACTCATGTTCATGAGCTCAAATCCTGTCTCAGACATTTACTAGCTGTATGACCCTGCACTGACCCTGTTTGCCTCAGTTTCCTCATCTGTAAAATGAGCTGGAGAAGGAAATGGCAAATCACTCCAGTATCTTTGCCAAGAAAATCCCAAATGGGGTCACAAACACTAGGACATAACTGAACAACAACCTTTTCTTCCCCTCTAGTTCAAGAGTTGCCTTTCAGTGAATGACTAATCCTTCACAGCTCCACTAATTGGCTGCCATTTTGTATGAGAAGAGAAAAGGGACAGCAGACCCAGTTTCCTTCATTCTCCTAGAGGGCCTGGAGAACCTGCTTGAATCTCTTTGAATCAGTCAAGTGCTTCTAACTTTAGCACTGCTTTTCTTTTACAAACAGGTAACATTATGTTATACAATACAAAACAGATCTAATAGGGGCAGTAAGGGGAAAGAAAGAATCAATGCTAAAATAGGTCTAGTTCTGAAACAACTATAAACTGCCCATTTTTATAAAATCAATCTTAATAATTATTTGTGCAAATATTTTAACATTTGCATTTCATTTTATTGAACAATTTCTGTGATTATGCATGATTATTCAATAAATACTGTCTAGACAGTTTGAGCCATCTGTTTAATATTAAAGGTTAAGTAGATATTCCTAACTCCTCAAAGCTAAATGTTTCATTTTCTCTTCAATGTTATATATTTTAGAAAAAAGGGGGAACATTTTTGAAGAAAGTAAAATGTTTTATTATCATTTTGCATGACTATTATTTATTTCAAGTACCTATTCAATATTCTCTGTTGTTATTCTGTCACTGTTCAACCTACTTGAGTTAAAATAACTTTAAAGAGTGTATAAGTCATCTAGAAATGCTGGCTATTAGCTGGAGCTTGTCATATAAGGTATTAAGAAATGCAGTTGGTTATGGCATTTGAAAAAAAAAGTCCATTAATTTGAGCTATTAATATGCAAGGAAATAACATCTTGGATGTTATGTCATAGAAAATAAGAAACCGAACAAGATGTTTCTGTCTTGCATCCAATTTTCCCCTCTCTGTTCCTGCATAGGTAGAGTGAGGGAGGGGGTGGAAGGAGAGGTGATGAGGCTGTTCAATGTTGGTAGCCATAAACTTCTGAAGGACACCAATGATTGGATATCCAGCTGTGGTTTAATCTGAAAGGAGCTTAGATCAGGGCTCCTTCATCTTTTTTGTGTGTGTCCTGGATCCCTTTTGCAGTCTGGTGAAGCCTATGGACCTCCTCTCAGAATGTTTTTAAATGCCAAAATTAAAATACAGAGCATTACAAAGGAAACCAATTGAACTGAAATATAATTATCAAAATATTTAAAAAAAAAACAAGTCCATGGACCCCAGACTAAGAACTCCTGGACTATAGAAAGAGTTCATCCCACTACATGTGAGCATTTCAACTATGCACAGGTCTGAGATTGGTTCATCTCCTTACTGTGTCGGGGGTAGAAGGGAGATGACTCTGGATAGGCTGGTAGTTTGCCTCGGTTTGTCCCATCCCTTTGAACTCTTGCTAGTCCTCTATAAAGAAGACAATAGGCATGCATTTGTCATTTTCCTTAGAGCCTCACCCTAGCCTTATTGTGGTTTTTAGTATCAGTGCCCCAGCCTTGTCCCCTACTTAGACCTAGTCTCTGTCTCCAGAGCCACTTTCACTCCCAGACTCAAGCCCTTCTATTTTCTCTGAGTGAGCACAGCTCTACAGCTGGCCCAGAGACCAAGGACACCCTAAAGGCACAAGTGTGGCAACCTGTGGGGGTGGGAGAGAGAAAAACCGCAAACCACCTACTAGTCCAAAGATAACCATTTCCCAATGTTATTCTGTGAGGCACACAGAATCCTAGAATCCCAGTGCTTCATCTGAAGGCCCTCAGATGTTGTCTAATGTGCTTGATTCTGGATCAGTGAATTAGAAAGTGTCAGATTTCTTGGCAAGGAATCTCAACCACTGCTTCAGTGATATATGTGTTCTAATTAATATAGTAATAAGCAGATTCTCATAAAACAGTCACATAACACACAGGAGACATCCTCCCCAAAGGAGACACAATAGGTAAACCCAAAGTATTCCAGTAAGTTCCTAAATAATTCTGGGTTAACAGGACAAATGTTTCTCCAAATCCAAGTGAAATAACCTACTGGTCAAAGCATACGAATGAGCCTCAATTCCACTGGCATCTGGAGTTTTGTTCCTAGAAACACTGTGTTCCTACCCCACCTCAAAGGAAAATACATTATAGACTCTCAGCTCTCTACAGAAGAGGGAATAAGAAGATTTTCCAAGATGAATAATTAAATGGCTGGATAGCTGGAATAGATGGCTACCCAGAGAAGCAGTCTAGACATTAAGAGTGAACCCTTAACCAAAGGTCTGATTTACGTGGCTGGGGGAGAAAACCTGGGATGCTAGCAAAGCAGGCAGGAGCCAAAGTGCCTTCAGCTGAAATTCATTAGCAGTGGTGGAAATTGTTTTTATTCAAATGTTTGGACCCAAGATTTAAATCTCGTCTCAAATGCACCAAGCTTTTACCACCATAAGAAACGCTAAAATTTCTACATGAACCTCTCTTGATTTTAAAGCCAATCTTTTGGTTTATGGCTCCCGAGATAGACAGATTTTTGGACTCTTTTATGAAGAGAAAAATAATGAGAAAACGATAGTTCGGGGAACATTTTTTATTTCCAATTGATTGGGAGGTAGTTAAGGGCTGCCTAGTTAGCAAGCCAAGCGCGTTGCTTTGCGATACTAAACACTAGACAGAAGATCATATAACTAAAAATAAATTCAGTTTGCAAATTGCCATTATTTTTTATTCTTCGGGTATAAGGAAATAATGTGATTTGAGTTGCTTACGTGTTTGTGTAATGTGCTGCTCTGTTATACTTTCAGTGCTTAAAAATACATAATGCGTATTTTTTTTCTGCTCCTGTCAAAAGCTTTGGTGAGCTGATAAGTTGCAATTCCAAAGGAGAGAAGAGATGTATAGGACAGAGCTATTGTTATATTTTCAGCGATATTTTGGCTGTTATTTTTCAGCAGGGGAAGAGTCATGGAGGAAGAGTTGCTAGCTCTACAGAAAAATGGTATTCTCCTGGATCATACTTTGAATTTAGAAGAATAAAGAGGCCAATGTTAGTACAATCCACTCATATTCTTCAGGATAGATAATCCAAATAGCACTGATTTTTAGTTTTGAAAAACAATTTTGTATTTACATTTTGCGTGTATTCAACATACATTTATCAAGCACCCCTTACATGCAAATTATGCAGGATACCACATAGAATTTAAAGGTGGAAAGTGATCATCTCTGTCATAAAGGCAGTCTATAGGATGGAGAGCGGATAAATAAGGTAGTAGCATCTCATCTAGTGAAACCTGAGCCAGAGGTCAAAGGAAAAGAAAGATTTCAACTGACAGAAATACTGAGAAAGTATGTTCCAGTGATAGGGGATGGCCCACTAAGAAAAGGAAAGAGGAGAAAAAGATAGATAAACAGCTACTGCCCAGTGTGACCAAGATATAGAGCGTGTGAAATCGAGAATACCATAAAATATTTTAGGTTAGATCCAAATTGTCGATCTAAAATGTCAAACTAAGGAGGTATATTTTATCCTAAAGATAATAGGGAACCACTAAAGGTTCCAGAGTCCATGAAATTATCCTATGATCCTAATTACCTTTTCTTTTAATCATTTGAAATCTACCCTCTGAAAATCTAGTATGTTTATCATCCTCTTGTTTCTTGATTTTCCTCTCTTTATCATACGTTTTAAGTTGGAATGGTCGTTTCCCCAGAAGGTCCTCCTTTTTTTTTTAACCCTGAGAACCAGATCCTCTGTGTTCATGACAATCAGCTAAAGAATAAGGGCTTTCCTAGTTGCTTCCTCCACCTTTCGATGGGTGGAATTAGAATTGAGGTTAGTCAAGAAATAATTAGCTGATCAGAATTTGGCAGAGAAAGCTCAAACAGTTGTGCAGATGATGGAAGTAACCTATTACTGCTATATCATACCTCAATGCCGATTTTGTTTTCTGTTTCTTAAACTCATCTATCTCCTCTTTCTGTCCAGGTGGTCTATAGTGATCAGATGACAATAGCATTTGTCTCTGTCTCCACTGATTATATAATTGTTCTCCAGCATGCTTCCCCCCTCTAGTTCCTGGATTTTCTCACACGAACATATTTTAATGTACACTGCCATTCTACCACCCATCCCATCCCCACCTTTTAACTTACCTGCACTTATTGATTGAAGTATATGCTTCAGTGGACAAAATTACCAATTAATTAAATTTGTTGTTTAGTATCCAAGTCAACTGATTGAATTTCCCACCTTTTATCCCATTTTTCTGGCATAACGTAGATGGAGTTTTAGACAAGCTAATGGCAAGGCAAAAGATAGCACTAACAAAGTTGCAGGTTGTTTATGGGAAAACAGTTGAGAAGGTATAACAAAACAGTCAGATGTATTTGGCCAAGCACATCAACTTCTATAAACAGAGGGCTGGCAAATAAGGATACACCATCCCACGTAAGGAATTAATTTAGAAGAAAGAGTGATGCTGTTAGACGTAATGTTAAAATGTAAACTGAAAATACAAATTACTTGTAATGAATTAGGTCACCACCAGAATGGAAAACAACATTCTATCTCTAAGAATATTATAATATGGAAAAGGGGAATATGAACATGGCTAATGTTTTGATACTTAATGGGTTTGTTTAAAGTAAGTTATTTCCAGGGCCATGGAGCTTTAGTGTGAATTTGTTTACTCTAAGTATGTTGATGTGGTAATGACAAAAAATCCTTAGGCTTAGGGTGATGCTTAAATCATTTCAAGATTTGATTATTACATTCAGTCAATCAATTCAAAAGCATTTATTAACCACTGACATTCCAATCATGGTAAAAAGGTATCATTTTTGTCAATGAAAGTCAAGTGATAGGATTGGTGCTTTTTAAAATCTTGTGGGAAAGTTGCTACTAACTTGGAGAATCTATTTAGAGATGACTCCAAAATGTATTAAAGATCATCTACTTCAGCCCTTCATGGATGAAAGAGGGGTGGTAGAACGAGATCTTGATTTGGAGCTGGTAGACATGGGTTCAAATCCTGGTACTGTTCTATATTACTTTTTCAGTACTGCTTCACCTTTCTGAGTTTGGGGTTTCTCACATCTAAGGTGGGGAAAAAAGACCTATAGTAGCAACTTCACAGGGTGGTTGGGAAGATGAAATGGGATGTCAGCAAAGTGTTTTACAGACTTTAAAGCACCATGTGAATTTCATTTATGAAGAAAGAGATAAAGATGGAGATAGAGGAGGCGATGAGAACAACAGTAACAACAATGAGAATAAGAACATGAAGAAAAAGAATAACGACAAAAATAATGAGAACAAGAACAACAGAAATGACAATGACAAGAATGGGAACGACAATAACATCAACAAGAATGAGAACAACGATGATAAGAAGAAAAATGAGAAGAGTGAGGAGGAAGAGATGGAGAAGGAGCACGAGAAAAAGAAGAAGGAGAAGGAGGAGGAGGAGAAGGAGGAGAAGGAGGAGAAGAAGGAGAAGGAGAAGAAGTGGAGAAGAAGAAGGACAAGGAGGAGAAGGAGAAGAAGAAGGAGAAGAAGGAGAAGAAGGAGGAGGAGGAGGAGAAGGAGAAGGAGAAGGAGGAGAAGGAGAAGAAGAAGAAGAAGAAGAAGATTTTCCCAATTAATATTTCATTTCAAATTAGGGTCAGTCGGGACTCAATTCCAGATTTAATTTCGAGTGAATTCATTTCATCGAGCATTAATAAAGCACCTATTATGTACAAAGCCTTGTGTTAGGCCTGGAGATAAAAAGACAAGAAGCAGCATCTTAGTTCTCTCCCTTAAGAAGTTTACATTAGAATCTTAATCTCCTGGTTTCCAATGTGAAACTTTCCCACTCTGCTTTGTTGTCTCCTATCTATGTTTTCTTAATAATAATAATTTGTTAGCATTTCTTTTTTCTGAACATATCAGTCGATAATTCCTCCTTTTACTAGTGGAGTATATGTGGGATGTGATATTGTCAGTATTTTCAATCGTCTTCCCTCCCCCCAGCCCTTCCCCGGGTAGCCAGTGTCCTTGCTTTGTGAATATGGCCTAGTCCAATCTGACTGATGGAGACAGTCCAATTTAGCGTAAAATGGGAGTGGGGTACTTGGCCAAGGTCACTTGCTAAGGTTGTATCAGGCTAGAAATCATATTGAGAACTCCTCATCTGAAATATTATAAAAGAGCCATGTATCATATCTTCAAGGCTGTAGCCAAAAACTGAAAGAGAATGACTTTTCAAATACCTAGCTTTTTTTTTTCTTACTAATCTTGTCTCCTTCAAATTCCATGTGAAGAAAGGTGATTTCATCATGCCCACTCTGGGCCAATGATTGTGTTGGTTCAATACTTTGATCCTTGTAGCTTATCAACCAAATCTGAGTCTTCCTCCCTACAAAGGGCCAGGTTGAGAAATGTCTCTTCTGGGAATAACTTTCTCCAAAGCCATTCGATTGTGATTGCTTGTCAAATAATCAGATGGCAAAAACGGGCTTCTTCTCTCTGCCCGCGATGCGCTGGCACGGAGTTGGTGCTGAGCACGGTGCCTGTGCTCCTACTCATTAGCTGGAATGTCTCTTGGGAAAATGGGGCATGTTTTAATGATGTGTTTTATAATAAAGTTCTAATGTGAAAAAAAATTTTAACCTAAATTAGGTCATTTATTTCTTTTAATAGCAGGTTAAGCCTCCCCATTCACATTGTTCAGACAACAGCCACCCTTCTCTTGTGCAGGATTCCAAAGTCGTTTTTAGCCCGGGTGACAAGGATGGGCTGAATCCAGCATCCTAGATGGATTTACAGCTTTTCCTGTGAAAATCCAGCTGCTGACAGCAAGCATGAGGAAAATGCGGAGCCAGCCCTTCCCAGAAGGGCAGCACTCCCTATGGCAGTAGGCATAGGACTTCTCTTGCACCCTATTCATTACAAATGTTGCTTTTTTGTTCAAAGGAATTGTAAATTAATTATTTACTGTACTTACCCCTTCAGCTTATGTCCCTTTCAGCTTATGATGTATGACTGAATAAATATTTCATACAAATTCTACACTAGAAGTTATAAGAATAAGAGACATATTGATCTTGGATCTGATCATGTAGACCCCTATTTACTTAGTTTTCAGGACTTCCTCCCACCCCCTGCATGTGGCAATTCTCTCTCTCTGTCTCTCTGTCTCTCTCTCTGTCTCTCTGTCTCTCTCTGTCTCTCTGTCTCTGTCTCTCTGTCTCTCTCTGTCTTTGTCTCTCTCTCTCTGTCTCTCTCCCTCCCTCTCTCTCTCTCTCTCTCTCTCTCTCTGTCTCTCTCTCTCTGTCTCTCTCTGTCTCTCTCTCTCTCTCTCACACACACAAACACAATTTATTTCCTGGAATTTCTATTTACAGTATGAATAATCCTTAATTTTCAGGCTTGTAACAGAACAAATTCTTGGGGCTATATTGCATGTCAGGTAAAGGAGATCTTCATCTACTGCACTGACATTTAGCTTCCTTTAATATTGTACCCTATCAAAGAGCATCAAAATGACATTTCTGTTTGGATTTCAAATAAACTTTCATTGACATTTGATGAAATTGAATAGGATGTCTGCTTTCATTGGGAAACACTGCAAGCTATCTGCCTGTGTAGGATCCTCTGGACCTTGGTTTCATTGGTGTTAAAGAGACTCTTTGGCTAATCACTGAATGAAGGACTTTTCCCCAAAGATTATCTGTCTGCATGTATTCTGGAGACCTCCTTTGGTGGGCAGGTTGGCACATGCACACCACTTCCCCAGAGCTGGGAGGTTTGTTTCCTATGAGTTACTTCACCCTAGTCAGCAAGAGAAAGTTCTTTTCAGTAAAGTTTCCCACTTGAAACAGATTTTCTTTCTCTGTTTGTCATTTCTGAACATATCTCTAATGGGACTATATTTTTTTCTCCCACTGCTGTTCTGTAAGTGTATTTTAAAGTGCATAATAACCAGGGTAGATAAATGAAGCATAGAAAGCACATTAGCACAGTGTCAATAGTATGAATGCCAACACAATCCCCACATACATCACTGCCCCAAAAGATTTCACCATGAAGGAGAAAAGGCTCCCATCGCTACTGAGGAGACACCATGTCTTAAGATCCCTGGAGAATAAACTGTATATAACATCACCAGAAGAGTATTGTAATTAGAAAGCTAGGCCTTTTTGGAGAGGCACTTGGTGGGCAAGAACAGGCTACAACACATTACCACCAAGGAATTACAAAGGAAAAGTGGTATCAAGAGTGTGCATAAGTGAAATGTATGCTTAAAATAGAAGATGGGCTAGTGGTGTAGGAAGAGTAAAAGATAAGTGATGAACAGCCTATGTGTGTCACTGGTATGCTCATGATGTCAAGAGGATAAGAGGATGGAGCCCTTGTCGTTAACTTATGAGAGAACAGAGACAAGGGCCTCATGCCCAGCGGGCATGGATGGATTGTGATCGCATCCTTGGAGTACTCATACTGATGAGATTAAAGTTCATGGGAGTATTGGAATACAGGATACATACTATGAATGAATAAAAGCATCTCTTAAGTGTTTGCTTTGTGCCACACACTGTGCTAAACTCTGGGGAGTAAAGACAGTTCCTGCCCTCAATGACCTACATTCTAATGAAGAAGACCAAACACATTAAGGCAGTGCTGGCCAGGAAAGAACACTTTTTGGTCCAGAGAGTTTCAGGGATGGTGAATAGAGCCCTAGAAGTATAGATTGACAAACCCCATCCTGAACTGCACTCGGTTTCCTTTGGAGCCTTACCTTCAGTGGTGTGTATAAATGAAGCTAGCTGGGCAAAAATGTTTTTGTTGTTACTAAAATGTAAATGTAAAATGTGAAAGCTTTTGAATCCCTTTTTTTGTTTTATAAAAGTGGCAGTATGGTACAGTGGAAAGCATACTGGTTCTGAAGTTAGAGCAACTGAGTTCAAATCCTACCTCTTAGCTGTGTGACCTTGGCCAAATGATGAATAATCCTTAATTTTCTGGCTTGTAATAGAACAAATTCTCAGGACCATATTGCATGTCAGGTAAAGGTCTTTGGGCTTCGGATTCCTCATAGTAAAATGAAGGGATTGGTTTAGAGAGCCTCTGAGGTCCCTTTCAATTCAAGAGGAATGATCTTATGAAGAAACGCCCTAAGAGTCATAAGCAATAATATATGTATGTAAAAGAAAAGACAAGGTGGGGAAGGCTTGTTAGCTCAGAATTGTTTGGGGTCATAAAGTAAATATATTCACTTTAGCTCCATAGTAACACTTCACTGAGGTAAATAAGGCAAGAAATAGGACTTTGCTGATGCCCAAGAAGTTGGCTAATATTCCTGGGTCACACACATTATGACAGCTATAGTTTCATCAAATAAGCCACTGCCATTCATATCACAAACTTCTGCTAGATTCTGAGGATTTTAGGACAGTGTAAAAAATTACAGAGAGTCTCCAAAATGAATCTCATAATTTTTCTCCCCCTCCTCTCAATTTTCTTCCTTAAGTATAATATGATGTAGAGGCCCCTGTAAAGTGTAGAGATCTTCACAAATGTCAGCTAGGGTAGAGTTAGAATGGAGTTGTTTGGGTTTCAGAGGCCCCCTTGGAGGGGAATCCCATTGGGAAATTTAAAAAGACAGGAATGGACCCACATGTACAAAAATATTTATGGCAGCTCTTTTTGTGGTGACAAAGAATTGGAAATTGAGGGAATGCCCGTCAGTTGGGGAATGGCTGAACAAGTTGTAGTATATGAATGTAATGGAATACTATTTTGCCATAAGAAATGAGGAGCAAGCAGACTTTAGAAAAACCTGGAAAGACTTGTATGGACTGATGCTGAGTGAAGTGAGCAGAACCAGGAGAACATTGTACACAGTAACAGCCATGTTGTTCGATGACTTATGTTGATAGACTTAGCCCTTCTCAACAATGCAAGGATCTAAGACATCTCCAAAGGACTCATGATGTAAAATGTTATCCACATCCAAAGAATGAACTATGGAGGTGGAATGCAGATCGAAGCATACTATTTGCTCTTTTTTCCTTCTGTTTTGTTTTGTTTCCTCTTTCTTGCCTATGGGTTCTAATTCTTCCTTACAACATCACTAATGTGAAAATATGTTTAATAGGAACATACATTTCCAGCCTGTATCAGATTGCGTGCCATCTTGGGGAGGGAGGCAGGGAAGGAGAGGGAGAAAAATTTAAAACTCAAAAGCTTATGGAAGTGATTGTGGATAAATCAAAATAAATTAATAAAAAAAAAGACAAGAATGAAGATCTGGGGAGCACTCCCCCAGGGATGCTTAGGAGTCCAATTGTGATAGAGATGTTGTAGAAGCTGTAGCTGCAGAGCAAAAAGGAGGTGAAGGAGACCACGGCCCCAGAGATAAATGAGTAACTGCAGACATCCAACTTCGAGCCTAGGCTGTGGGAAGAAGCTTAAAAGGAGAGAGCGAAACCCCTATTTGTGGTTGTGGTTTGTCCTTGGTTCTCAAGGAGGACCATGACATCAGGGAGATGATGACATGACTTGCAATTCACTTTGATTTGAGTGAGGGAGAGCTGTGCAAGATCACCAGCCTCACTTTCTCCTCCAGAGCCATCTGGAGTATTGGTATTGGCATTGATCAGGATGACTGGAGATGGCCAGGATGCAATGGGAGACCTGGTCCTTTTAAGCTAAGGTCTTTTCAGGTTCTTACTTTGACTGAGGCAAGGCCCATTTAGTGACTAAGTGTCTTTAAGAAGTGAGTCAAGGGATGGCCCCTTTAATAAAAAAAATCAAACTGGAAAGGGAACATTCTCAGGGTTGCTGGTCAAAAGAGAAACGGTTACTATTTACATTCACTCTGAGCCAGGAGGGCCAAAAAAATAACCAGTAAGTGGTGCTTGGGCAGGGACCTATTGCTGTCCAATCCAAGAGCTCCAGGGTGAATTGGGTTTCAGGCTTGGTCTTTGAGAAAGAAATCCAGCTAGTAAACCCCAAGTTAACTAGGTAGCTTTGCAGAATATGTGAAGGTTTGAAATAGCCAATTTATTCTACTTTTTAAAATTATGTTTTTCAATAAACAAGCCTTTATTATCTCTGTTACCTCCAATCCTCCTACTGGGAAAAAATAAAAGGCCTCTTAACAAATAAACCTAGTCAATCAAAATAAATACTCCCTTTGGCCAGGTTCAAGACTGACTTGTTCTGCAACTTGAGTTCATCACTCTGTCAGGAGGTGAGTTGCATCTGAAATACCATCTCACACCTATCCAATTGGCTAATACAACAGAAAAGGAAAATGATAAATGTTGGAGAAAATATGGGAGAATTGGAACACTAATGCATTTTTGGTGGAGTTGTGAACTGATTCAACCATTCTGTAGAGAAATTTGGAACTATACCCAAAGAGCAACCAAACTGTGTGTACCCTTTGATCCAACAATACCACTACTAGGTCTGTATCCCAGAGATCATAAAAAAGGGAAAAGAACCTACACGTACAAAAATATTTATAGCAGCTCCTTTTGTGGTGGCAAAGAATTGGAAATTGTGGGGATGCCCATCAGTTGGGAAATGGCTGAACAAGTTGTGGTATATGAATGTAATGGAATACTATTGTGCTATAAGAAATGATGAACAAGCAGACTTCAGAAAAACCTAGAAAGACTTACATGAACTGATGCCGTGTGAAATGAGCAGAACCGGGAGAACACTGTACACAGTAAGAGCACCATGATTCCAAAAGACTCATGATAGGAAATGCTAGCTACTTCCAGAGAAAGGACTATGGAGTCTGAATTCAGATTGAAGCATACTATTTTATTTTTTTTGTTTTTTCTTTCTCATGGTTTTTCCCTTTTGTTCTGATTCTTCTTTCACAACATGACTAATGTAGAAATATTTTTAACGTAATTGTACGTGTTTAACCTGTATCAGATTGCTTGCTGTCTTGGGAAGAGGGGAGGGGAGGGAGGGAGGGAAAAATTTGGAACTCAAAATTTTATAAAAATGAATGTTGAAACCTATCTTTACATATAATTGGGAAAAAATGAAATACTATTAAAGAGGTGAGTTGCATGCTCCGTCATCAGTACTCTGGAATCGTATTAGATCATTGAATTGATCAGAGTTCTGAAGTCTTTTAAAAATTGTGTTAACAATGTTGTTACTATATACATTTTTTCTCCTGGTTCTGCTTACTTCATTATCAATTCATACAAGTCTACCCAGGTTTATCTGAAATCACCACTTTCATTTCTTACAGTACAGTAGTATTCCAATTATATTCATACACCGTAATTTGTTCAGCTTTTCCCCAGTTGATGCCCCGAGCCCATAATTTCTAGTTCTCTGTCACCATACCAAAAAGAAACCTTGTTGACTGGGCCCGCTACATATTTATGTTACATAATATCAACCAGGCCCTCATAGTGGCAAGGCAAACCTTCCACACCATACCACTCAGCACAGAGGCTTTTCCACATCTTTTCATCCTTCCTCAGACCTCCCATAGCGTCCTTCTCTCCCACCCCCTTGCCTCATATTTCGTTGAAAAAATGAGGTCATTCACCAAGAGCTCCCTCTTCTTTCATCTTCATCATCTGACATCATTTAAATGTCTTTCCCAACATCCATCTTCTTCACTCCTGGCTCACGTAACGAACTTACCTTCTTGTGAAAACAAACTACTCTATACGTACAAGCGATCCTATTTCATTATGTCTTCTCCAGAAGTTACGTCCACCCCACCCCACCCCACACAGTCACACCTGCTCTCTCGCATATTTTCAGTCTTTCCTTATCTACTGGTTGTTTCCCTATTGTCTACAAACATGCCCATGTTTCCCCATCATCAAAAAATACTCTACATTCACCAGAATTGCTCTCTGCAAAGTCACCAGTGGTCTCATTTGCCAAATCTAACGGCCTTTTTTTCAATCCTGATCCTTCTTGATCTCTCTACAACCTTTTACGATGTCCATCGCCCTCTTCTCCTTGACAATATTTTCTCACTAGGTTTCTGTGAAAATTACTCTCTCCCAGTTCTCCTCCTACCTATCTGACTGCTCCTTCTTAATTTCCTTTACTGGGTTCTCATCTTGGTCACAGAGCTCTGGGCCTTCTTCCCAGCTCCTTCTATACTATTTTGTTCGGTGACCCCATCAGGCCTAAAGGATTAAATTATCATCTCTATGCTGTTAATTCTCAAATCTACTTATTCATCCTAAACCTTCCTCCTAATCTCCAGACTTGCATCTCCAACTCTCTGTTGAAAATCTTGAACTAGATGCCTTGTAGATATTGTAAACTCAACATATTCAAAACTGAATTCATGATCTTTCCCCCCTAATCCTCCCTTTTCAGAACTTCCCTTTTTTACCACTATCCCCTCAGTCACCCAGACTCACTACCTAGGTGTCATTCTCAACTCCTCATTCTCTCTCAATCCCCATATCCAATATATTGCCAGATCTTATTGTTTTTACCTTAATAACATTTTTCATCTATACTTCCTTCTCTCCTTTGGCATTGCCACAAACCCAGTATAGGCTCTTCTCACCTTACAGCAGGACCACTGCTAGTTGGGCTTCCTGCTCTGTCTCTCCTCACTCCAGTCCATCCTATACTGTGTCCAGCTGATCTTCCTAAAGCATGTCTGATCGCTCTGTAAGCTCCAGTGTTTCTAGAATCATGTATAAGATCTGTTTAGAATTCAAAGCCCTTTATGACCTGGCCGCCTCCTAACCTTTCCAGTCTCCTTATACCATAACTTACCCCCATATACTCTGTAATTCAGTGATAAAGTCTCCTTGCTATTCCTCACAAAAGAAATCTCCCATCTCCCGACTCCAAGCATTTGCACTGGACATTAGCATGTCCTCCATGCCTGGAATTTTCTCCCTTCTCATCTTTACCTTCTGGCTACTTTCAAGTCCTAGCTAAAATCCTGCCTTCAATAGGAAGCTTTGTCCAATTTCCCTTAATTCTAATGCCTTCCCTATGTTTATACTGTATACATTTTGTTTACTCATAATCGTTTGCATGTTAACTCTCTCATTAGACTATGAGATTCTAAGAGACTATGAGAGCAGGGTTTTTGCCTTTTTCTGTATCCCTGGTGCTTCGCATAGTGCCTGGCAAGTAGTAAGCATTTAATAATGACAAAAAGCAGTTATATATAATTTTGTATGTATAGGACCTTTTCTTCTTCCTTTGATCTCTTTGGAGTATAAGTTTAATAATGGTATCACTTGGTCAAATGGTATGCACAGTTTCATAACTTTGGGGGCATAAGTTCCAAACTGATTTCTAGGATGGCTGCACCAATTCACAACTCCACCAAAAGTACATTAATGTGCCTGTTTCCCTATAACCTTCTCATATTTGTTTTCCTGCTTTGTCACATTTGTAAATCTGATGGAATATGAGGTGGACCCTCAGAACTGTTTTAATTTGCATTTCTTTAATTAGTAATGTCTTGGAGTATTTTTTCATATGGGTATAGACAGCTTGGATTTCTTCCCTTGAGAACTGACTTCATATCCTTTGATCATTTATCAGTTGGAGAATAGTTTCAATTTTTTATAAATTTAAATAAATTCCTCATAAACCTTGGAAGTGAAACCTTTATCAGAAAAAAAAAATACTTCAAAGATTTTTTTCGAGTTATGTTTCCCTTATAACCTTAGCTGCATTTGTTTTGGTGTGTGAAAACTTTTAAATTCTATATAATCAAAATTGTCTTCTGTTGTAATCTCCATGCCTTGTTTGTAATTTCTTCCTTCTTCCTCCAATCTGTTTATAATGTGACTTTTTATATCTAGGTCATATATCTATTTGGAGCTTATCTTGGTAGACAGTATGAGATGTTGGTCAATACCTAATTTCTGCCATAATGTTTTTGGGTCGTTCCAGAAGTTTTTTGTGTTTGTGTTTTTGTTTTGGCCATATTGTGAGTACTTACCTCATTAGCTGAAGTATTTGGATTTATCAAACACAAGGGTACTAGCCTAGTCTTATGTATTTTTTGCATAATCTGTTCCACTGATCGAACTCTATTTTTTTAACCTATATCAAATCATTTTGATGGTTAGAGCTTTGCATCATAGTTTGAGACCTGGTACTGCTAGGCTACTTTTCTTCCCACTTAATTAATTCTTTGGTAGGTTGGTATATCACTGAGTCACTTAGGTAGTATTATCATTTTTATTATATCAGTTCAGCTTACCGATGAACAATCAAGTTTCCTCTAATGATTTGAAACTGTATTCACTACTGTAAAGGTTCTTTTATAGTTGTATTCATATATAGTTTCTTTGTGTATCTTAGTAGATAAACTCTCAAGGATTTTATGAGGGGGCTTATTTGCTGTAGACATAGGACCCATTGGCAGTCCAGCCCAGTTCACACATACCAAGTACCCATTTTACTTAATTGATTTATCTCATGTTGGAAAACTAGGGAGAACATATATATATACACACACATATATGTGTATATATATACATATATATATACACATATATACATATACATATATACATATACATATATATGAATGTTACAGATGAGGGCTAAGGCTGATGAAATCTACACCTGAAATGAACAAGAAGTTGTTTGGCCTAGGCATTACCAAGACTTGATGTCATCAGGTAGTAAAAGAATATTGAACTTGAAGTCAGAAGATTTAGAGACAGATTCATACTTACTTTGTGACTGGTGTCATTTCCTACAATAAGATAGCATGCAATTACATTGTTTAGACTAGGTGACTTCTAAGATCCCTTCCAGATCTAAATCTCAGAGGTTAATGATTCACCCCAAATCACACAGACAGTAAATTGCAGAGTTAGGAAATGAACCCAGTTTCTGTGACCCCAAATCAAGTGTAGTTTCCACTGAAACATGCTGCCTTCCCAAGGTAAATTTGAGGTTTCTGCCAGTGGGTCACTGAGGACCACTGAAGTCATTGGAAATGTGGGAATAGAGCTTTGGAAAGAAATTTAACTAGAGATAGAGATTTGGAAGTCATCTGCAAGGACATGATCACTGAATCTATATGAATAGAGGAGATCACTAGGGGAAAGAGTGCAAAGAGTAAAGAAAGCCTAGAACTAAACTTTGGGGGACACCTACATTTAAGGGAAAGGAAGTTGAGGAGCAAGCGAGAGGCACAGAGTACAAGGAGTCAGTCAATAAATCAATAAACATTTATGAAGTGCCCACTATATGCCAGGCATTGTGCTAAATGCTGGAGATACAAAAAGAGGAAAAAAAATAGTCTCTGCCCTCAAGGAGCAAATAATAAAAATGGTAAGGGGAAAATCATGAGTATACAATGACGTGGAGAGAGGTCCAAGAATCAGAAGCATCATAAAAGTCAAGAATGATTCAAACATCGACAATACAAACAAATTTCTTTGATCTGTCAGTAAGGAAGTTATTGAGTCATTAGTGACCTTGGAGAGAGCAATTTCAGGAGAATGATAAGAATGGAAACCAAACTGCCAAGGTTTGAAAAATAAATGGGTGATCTTTTCTCTGACTCTGGCAGTGATGTGAGAGACAGAGACAGACAGACAGACAGGCAGGCAGGCAGGATGACTGCTTCATTCTTACTCATATTAAGAAAACAGATGTACCACTCACTGCATTTTCCTTTAAGATTAGTTCGAGCCATTCAACCTGACATGTCCAAAATCAAAATGATCTTTCCCCCTAAACACTCCTCTCCTCTAAGCTTGCTTAGTTCTTTTGAAAGCATCATCACATCCTTCTAGTCACTCAGTCTTTGACTCTTCCCTCTTTCTTGCCCTCTGTATTCGATCACTTGCTAAATCTTGCTATTCTATCTCCCAGACATCTCTTGTATACATTTCTTTCTCTCTACACACATGGCCACAACCCTCATCTGTTTTACAACAGTCAAATGTAAATTCTTTGAGGGAAGGGTCTGTTTTCCATTTTCACCTCCTCATCCCTAATACCTGGGATAGCGGCTGGCACACAGGAAGTGCTTAATAACCGTTTGTTGAATGAATATCAGTCATAGGATCATAGGATCATAGATGTAGTTTTGGAAGGAAGCTCAGAGACCATGCAATCCAACTGCTTCATTTTACAGATGAAGCAAGTGAGACTCATGAAGGTGAAGTGATTTTCCTTTTTTTTTTTTTTGTTTGTTTGTTTGGCTAGGCAATGGGGTTAAGTGACTTGCCCAAGGTCACACAGCTAGTGAGTGTTAAGTGTCTGAGGTCAGATTTGAATTCAGGTCCTCCTGACTCCAGGACTGGTTCTCTATCCACTGTGCCACCTAGCTGCCTCAAAGTGATTTTCCTAAAGTTACATAGGTAGTGATAGAGACAGGATTTGAATCCATATCTTCTGATCCTAACAGTAGTACCCCTTCCACTGTAATAATAAATCATATACAATTAAATGCTAAATTGTGTAGTGTGAGCTTCTACATCTGTTTAGGCTTTAGGTGTTCAGAAGCCAGGACCCTCAGGGAAAGCTAGAGTAATAAGTGACAGGTTCATGGAAAAAATTGGATTGGTGTGGAATTCGAAGAGTTGAAATAGGCAGAAAAAAGAGGGAAGCAAAGGTGAGGGGAATGAGAGAGGTCATTATTTTATTCAACGTTTCAAATTATTGAGAGGGAAAAGAGACCAGAGAGTGTTAGCTGTGATAGATAACCCAACATTTCCGGTTGGTGTTTCATACTTTGCTTTTTCCACATTTATTTCTAGATTAGTGCTCAGTTAGAAATATGTCTTTTTGACCTTCTTTGTGAGAAAAATCTAGGTGATTTTTTCTTATTGTGTATTTATACTATATTATTAACTCCTAAATGAGACCAATTGTCCAAAGTCATTCTATAAAGTTGTCCTTTAAGAGAATCAATGCAGATTGTAGCAGGAAAAATAACACAATAGTAAAGTGATTATATTTCTATAGGCATAGAAATGGAATCTTGCAAAATTACTTCTTTCAAATGTTCAAAAGTTTATAATTAAACATATCAACTTATTATCCTACAGAATTGTAAGCAATCACATACTTCTTGTAACTTGTATTTGTTATTTTCTTTTAAACAATGTTCTCATTTCAGGGAATAGTCATTCGCAATCCTCCTTTCGTCAGGCCTCTTCTTTGTTTTATGGCGGAAATTTTTATTTCTTTGTATTTTTTATAAGGGACAGGAAAGAAAGGGGCTGATTTTAGGCATCTTTCTCTTATTCTGGTGAAATATTCGCAACTGGATTTTTACGAGCTTATCCTCTCTTTGTCCCAACCCTGCATGTGCAATCCTCCAACAATATGCTTTCCCCAAATGGGGACTAGTGGGTTACATTAGCCCAGTTATCTTCTACTATGACTCATGAAATTACAGCTTTCTTTGAAAGGGGCCTGCCATTTTTTTTTACTGAGTCAGCATCTCAGGTGGAACAGTTTTCCCATCTTTTTATAGTAAGCATTCATTTTGATACCCTAAATTGCTCAAAGACAGTTTTCAAATAGTATTTGCCACTCTATTAAAGCTTTCCCAACAGTTCTATCCAGAGGTTGCTGTCTGATACCGTTAGTAGCATAGGATTGGGAACTGGGGTGACTTCTTTCTGAGATTGTGCTTAAGTGAGAAGTTTCACATTTGAGTCCCATGCTACCTGCTGGACATGACAAGAAAGACCATAGTTTGAGTGTGACGTTCAAATCATTCACTCAATGTTTCTCATTTTGCATGCTGATGAAGCTGTTCATTTTGTTCAATACATTATACTATGCCCAGTACTGGGCTTGCAGTCAGATTTGTTTACATCCAGCATAGTGTCTGGAACACGGTGAGCCCTCAAAAATGCATGTGGATTGATGGGTGTAAGGGACATGGGATTGAAGAAATGTCACCTCCAAGGGAGATCATCAGCTGCTCTGCAATTTCGAACCTCAGGGTGGCCTGGAGCGCAGGGAGGTTAAGTGATGTGTCCAAGGTCACACAGCCAATGTATGTCAGAAATAGGACTGGAAATGAGGCCCTCCTGACTCCGTGGCCAGCTCTCTAGCCCTTCCTCCGTGCCGCCTCTCAAGTAACTCTGAAAATGCTTTATGAGCATTGTTCTCCACCCCCACCCCCCGCCACCATTTTGCTATGGATTTATATTTACAGCAAATTTTTTGGTAGGGAAGAGGCAAGATAATAACAGTGATAATAACACACTTACACAGGGCTCTTAAGTTTACAGAATTTTTCCCTCACAATAAACTATTTAGTGCAATCACTCTGATTTTTACAGGTTGGGAAACTGTGGCTAATGGCACTAGAGTGACTTGCTCAGTACCAGGATCTTTAGAAAAACATCGATCCAAAAAACACTAATTATAACCTAATAAAAACTTTCTCCTGATGGGTATTCTTTGAAGATGAAGCAATTCATCTCCTCAAAACTTGATTGGTTATGGGAGGAGGAGTTAGTCGGTAGTGACAGAGTGACCAAAAAAGAAAGCAAAAGAAAAATGTTAATGAAATTTTAAATAATACATGGGAGAAAATTTAAAGCTCGGGAAACACAAATAGGACAATTTTTTACTACCATGTTGAATTTAATTTATACTTTAAATAGTTTCATGTTTAACCTTCTTTTTTCTTGTTTATTGAAATATCCATGTTTATATTCCAGCTCCTAATAGAAAAGAAAATTTATTCAAAGGGAAAAAACCCTTCAATCCTATTAACTGCTCTTCAGAAGGCAGTTTTCACGGTGATAGAAATCTTCCCAAAGCCACTGGACTGTAATGACTGGATTGGACAATAACCTTGAATTTGTACTTCTGGTGGGAATACTTCCTGGGACAGGACAAAGGCAATGATTTAATGCACTCTCTCTCTCTCTCTCTCTCTCTCTCTCTCTCTCTCTCTCTCTCTCAATAGTTATTTATTTAGTTAGTTAGTTTTACTTTTCAACATTCACTTTTATAAGATTTTGAGTTCTAAATTTTCTCACCCTCCTTCCTCTCCCCCTCCCCAAGATGGCATGCAATCTGATATAGGCTGTTCATGTATAATCATATTAAACATATGTCCACATTAGTCATGTTGTGAAAGAAGAATCAGAACAAAGGAGAAAATCAGGAGAAAGGAAAAAAAAAGAGAGAGCAAATAGTGTGCTTCGATCTGTATTCAGACTCCATAGTTCTTTCTCTGGATGCTGTCCACAGCATTTTCCATCATGAGTCTTTTGGAGTTGTCTTAGATCATTGCATCGCTCAGAAGAGCTAAGTCTATCAACGTTGGTCATCACACAATGTTGCTGCTACTGTGTACAGTGTTTTCCTGGATCTGCTCACTTCACTCAGCATCAATTCATAACGCACTCTCTTCAGATGCTGTTTCTTTGCCTTTGTTGGGCATTTTTGAGGAGTTCTCATTTTAGTATGGTTCTCTGCTCATCTTCTGAGAGCGCGTATCTTTTGTAAGAATCAATGTAATGCAGTAGAAGGTGCTGTAGAGTTTGGGAAGTAGGCTGAAGGAGAAGGTCAGTGGCTGCCCCTGTATGTATCATCAGGCAAGGGGCAGAATGAAACAGTCTGGCTAGACTATGCCCCCTCCCTCACAACAGCCAGAACAATCCACAAGTGCTGATCCACCTGTATCTGATGCCAAAGGGACTTGTCCAACTTCTTACTTTGCATTCCTTGTAGAATGCCAACGTAATGTGTATCTTCACTTTCAAAAAAAGACTGGGGTTTGTGGGGACAGCTGAAAAAAAGCTCCATTGCCCTTCCCCTCCTGAATATTAATCAGTGCTGCCTACTCCCACACCATGCCTGGGAGCTGCTCAGATGGATCCTGCATTCTGGACAGTGCTACCATGTGGTATAGGCCGTTTTGCCTCTCTAAAGAGAAAGCTAAAACTTTGGTATGCCACAGAACTGAATGGCCCTTGTATTTCTGGTATCTCTTTTGTATCTAGTACCACTGAAGGTCTGCTTCAATAAACTCTGGAGAATAAGCTCTAAGTTAGTCCCCAATGGTATTTCTATTACTTAAGAACTAGAACTATACCCTTTTTCAAAGATATTAATTTTGTTTCTAAAAGCCAAATGTTTTCAGACTGAATTCACATCACTCCCCCTCATGCACTAGCCCTGTACATGACATCTCATTTCCCACCTCAGGGCCTTTGCACAGGCTATCCTTACATGTCTTACCCCCTCACCACCATTTCTTAGAATTTCTAGTTTTGTCTATTCATTCATGTAACTCCTTGATCCCCTTAACTCCTCACTTTGCCTCACCCCACATATCTAATCACTTGCCAAATCTTTCCTTTTGTACCTCTACAACCCACTCTCCCATCTAACCCATCTATCTACTAACAAGCCATCACCCAGATTTAGGCCCTCATTATCTCTCATCTAGAGTATTGCAACACACTCCTAATTGGTCTCCCAGGCTCAGGTTACTGCCCAATCCAGTCATCTTCCACCTAGGTGCCAAAGCATGGATGTGACCATGTCACTCTCCTACCTAATAAACTCTCATGACTCCCTATTGCCTCTAGGCATGGTGGAGAGAGTACTAGATTTGGAACTAGGAACGCCTGAGTTTAAATCCTGCCTCAGACATTTACAAGGTGTGTAACCCTGTTCAAGTGACTTAATGTCTATCTGTTTCTGTTTCCTCAACTGTAAAATGGAGGTCATAGTAGCACCCACCTCCCAGGGCTGTTGAAAGGACCAAATGAGATGACATCTGTAAAGTGCACTGTGAACCTTAAAGTGTTATAGAAATCCAAGCTATTATCAACGCTATTATTTAAAGTCTGTGGCAATGTGGCTCCGAGCTATCTTTTCAGCCTTACTGCATAGTATTCCCTAACCCGAACTCTGCAATCCAGCCAAACAAGGCTTCTCTTTAAATACATATAGCAAACAGAAATCCATATTTCAGTGGGAACAGGGAGTTCCTGAAACTTACTAGGCAGAGAATTAATCAATCATTCAATCATGGAGCAATTATGAAGCACCTTGTGTGCCAGCCAGGTGATACAGCAGATAGAACACTAGGTCTGGATTCAAGAAGACCTGAGTTCAGATCTGTCCCTAGACACTTACTAGCTGTATGACCATGAACAAGTCACTTAACCTCTTTTTGCCTCAGTTTATTCAACTGTAAAACGGGGATAATTACAGCACCTATCTCACAGGGTTTGTTGTGAGGATCAAATGAAATATTTGTAAAGCTAAGAGCACAGTGCCTGGCATATAGTAGGTGCTATATAAATTCTTATTTCTTTCCCTTCTCCCTTTGTTAGGTTCTGAGGATACCAAAATAAATCAAAGGCAGCCCCTGCCCTCAAGGAGCTTACATTCTTTTGGGGGAGTGATATGAGCAAACCTGTGCTTTAGCAGTATCATTTGGCTGCTAAGGGGAGGATGGATCAGAGCGAGGAGAGATTTGAGGGTGTCCAGGACAGAGACAGAGAGGGCCTGCCTTAGGGTGGTAGAGGTATGAGTAGAGAGGAGGGTGGAAATGAGGGGTGGTAGAACTGATAAGACTTGGTGATCTCCTCAAATTCCTTCTGGGGAGTGTCCATTCAATGCAAGGCTCTTCACTACTTTTCCTTGACACAAATAATAAGACAATACAGTAGCTGAAAAGCAGGGCTCCCTTAAGGCCTAGACTGTCAAGGACAAGATTAGAATTTAGGCCCTTCCTGACTCAGGGTCCAGCATTCTATCCACTCTTCCCTTCCCCATGTTGTTTACCTCCAGCCATGTCCTTGGGCTTATCCTCTAGCTAATGCCTGGGGAAGGAGGGACACCCAGAAAAGTGATTAAAGAAAGACTAGGTGCCTCCTTCTTCCCCTCTCACCCTTGGGCCTGACAGCAGGATGGCTAGGGACAGCAGAATACTGCCTTTCTCTCCATCCGCAAGTGTAGAAATGTCTTTAAAATATCCTGGTCTAAGCTCAAAATTGTGGCTTCTCATTTCGATATTTCAACTCTAACTAATCATTGGCTTAAACCTTAGTTGAAAATTTGTTTAATTGCTGACAATCTAAATAAGTAGCACTCTGCCTAATGAACACGTTACAAGTATATTAAGAAATCCCATTTTCCTAGATTTTGCAGATACAGCAGCAGAAGTCAGTTAGAAGGGGCTAACTAATGTTAAAAAGCCTTCTAAGATATTTCTGGATTGACATTTTATTGGATTGGGATTGCCCACAGTGTGCCAAGTTGACTTGCTCCAAGTCACAAGAGACAGGATATTTTTGCGTGTTTTTGTTTTTTTTTCCCTTAAGTGATTCCTGAGAAGAAGGCACAAAATCCCCAACTAGGGTAGCTAGCCTTGATGTAAAATGCATTAAAGTCAGTGGGAATTCTGAGTACCTACAGCCTCCTCCCCAGTCCCTGGCACCAAAGCAAAAAGCAGCATAAATCAAAATACTGAAATACTTTCCTTTTAAGTCATATATGCTAATGTGACCATGAGTTGCAATGTAAAGAGAGTGGGGGGAGGAAGGAAGAGAGGAAAGTGGCTAATCTAACATCTCCAATAATCATTCCTTTACTGAAATTCCTGTCTGCCAATCTAAATCCAGAAGAGATGCATTCCATTCCTTCAAGCCTTCACTGTCTAAATGGAAAATTGTCCCAGGGTTTACAGCAGATTTTACCAGGTGTACCCAGGAAATCAGACAAGGTGAACGCAACTGATTTTCTCTCCGACCTTTCCTACTGTCAGCTCGAAACAATCCAGTCCATTTTAAGTCATTTAAGAACGCTATAAACATTATCAGAGGGGTTTAGAAACCATCTCATCCATGACCTTTGAAGCTCACAGATAACAGAACACCTCCTACAATAAGCCATCTTAAAGCAATATAAGAAACAAAGTAATCTCTTATCCTGCTAAAACTGCAAAGGAACACTTCTACCATTAATTACTACTGTTGTTGCTGTTATTATTGTAAATATGATTATTAATTGTCTGAAACAAAAACGTTTGCTGATGTCCATACCCAACCCATGACCAAGTCTTGTCGGTACTGTGCCACATCATGCTGCACATTAGCTGTCCCTTTCTGTCCACTCAGATAGCTGTCACCTTAGTTCAGGCACTCACCACCCTCTCACTTGGCAAGAGCCTCCTGTCTGAGGAGCCTCCCTATTTCCTGTCTTGCCCCTGTCACTTCTAGCCTCCACATGCTTGAAAAAAAAAGCCTCTAAGATCTGAACAAGTCATTATCTATGGTTCAACACACCTTCTGTCATAAAGAAATTTCTTATTGTTTCATATGTGTTTTATATTGAAATAAAAATACATGTGAAATGCCTCTGTCACCCACTATTATCAAGGGATACCTAAATCTCGGTATAGGGCATGTAACATGAAGAACTGACAAAGTGTAGTTTCCTTAAAGGGGCAGGCATAGGGGAAGGTTCTGAGAAGTCATCGGTGTTGGCTTGTTCTTGCTTTCTATGTGAAGTTCCATCTCATCTGTTGTGTGGCAAGGCAGGTAGGAGACCAGCTCACTTGTGACCCTCTCAGTTGTACCTTGGATGTTATTTGGTTAAACATCATTATTGTTTTGAGTCTTCTTTCTTCAAGCTTTGTGTACTATGGAGAGATTCATAGGCATTACTTAAATTTTTGGCATACCTCGCAATTGCACCAACTGGCTGAACAGTTTTGATTGTGTATGTGGTGAAGCAACTTCTAGATCTCAGAAACAAAATTTTACTCCTCTATGTGAGAAAACCTCTGAACTCTATTTTGGTTGTAAAAGAGCTTATAAGGCTCAGGCCCCTCACTTGTGGTAGGTAGATTACCAGCTCAGCAGGTACATGGGTCTTATCACATGATATTACAGTTCCTATGATTTGGAAAAAACCAAAAGGCCATTCAATAGATAGCTATTTTGCCCTAGCAGATATATAAAATGTCACCTTCAAGTCTAAACACATTGTATAACAGCCACATCATAAAGAATAACTGATAATCAAATGAATGCTTCCCTTGCTAGTGGAAAGGGTGTCAGCTTTAAGGCTCCCCTCACCATCCTGAAATGAGGCAACTGATGAAAGATGCACATTTTGCAGAACAGCTGAATGAAGGTGAAAGACCTTCATGGAAACGATTTTTTAAAGTGAGCAACCACTTTTTGGGAAACAAGAAGACAGAAAATTATAAAGAAATTGCAAATGATCTTCTCAAAGCCCATAAAGTTATGGTATATAATATTCATGGTGAGCCCTGAGAAGAAGTCCATCGTGAAATGTCCACAATGGAAAAGTGAAATGAAGATCAGGGACAAAGAGTGAGTGGGAAGGGGGAGGGGCTGCAATCTCCAGTCTCTGGACAAGGTTGAGCCTTAGCAAACGCTCATCCTGGGGGCTGGGTTCATACCAGTCAATCCAGTTTTCACCTATTCACAGATACCAGCCGATAGAGCCCAAGCATGATGGATGACTACAGTTCATACTGAAGAAGGATATTCCACAGGCAAAATACAATAGGAAATCACCAGCAGCTGCATTTTAGGCAAACTAAGCAAACACAATCTTGTTTAGTTGATAAATATGTACATATGGATATATGTATGTGTATATATACACATATATAATACACACATAAACATATACATATATATACAAATTCATACATTCATACATTTATACTGTGATTCCCAAAGAAAAGAGCAGGAATGGACAAAATCTGAAGACACATTTAAAATCAACACAAAAATACTACCAGCTTCACAAATTTTTATGGGTATGGCAGAAAAAATGACAAGGTTTTGTTTGTTTTAATTTCTGTGGTTGTTATCAAATGTCCTCTTACAAAAAATCTTCTGTGGCTCCCTATTGCCACTAGGATAAAAATCTAAATGATTCTGTCCGGTGCTCAGAGTACCTAACAGTCTAGCTCTAGCCTACCTTTCTATAATTACTTCATGTTCTTCTTCATGCAATCTATGTTTCAGTCAAACTGGCCCATTGGTTTTACCTTGAACTCACCATTCTATCTCCTATCTCTGTGCCTTTGTAAAGGTTTCCTGTATACCTAGGATACATTCCCTTTCCATCTCTGTCTCTTAGGATGCTTAGCAACCTCAAGGCTCAGCTCAGTTTATATGGGAAAACTTTCCTGGTCCTCCTAGTTGTTAATGATCTTTTTTCCTCAGGTTATCTCATATTTACCTACCAGTTACATCCCCCAGGAATATAAACTCTTTGATGGCAAGGACTGTTTTTAGTTTTTTTCTTTGTATCCACAGCATCCTCCATCCACCCACCTCTCTATCTATCTATCCACCTATCTAAGATTCATTTTCTTTATCTTGCCCAGGGTGGCAGTGCAGCAGCCACTCATGAGTGGATCCCACCACTGATTACTGGGGAAACATTGACCTGCTCCATTTCCAACCTAGGCAGCTTCACTCCTCCTCAGATAGCCTAGTGGCCCTCCACTCCCATGAGCTCACTATATTGGTGTCAGACACAATATGGATACCCAATAGGCTTGAGTCCCACTGAAGATCAAAACTCCTGAGCTCAAGCAATCCACCAGCCTCAGCATCTCTCAAAATGTAAAATCTATCACTTGTTCCAGGGAGCATTTCAATATCTAATCATAATAGTGTTATTTTTTTCCTTTAGAGAGCAAAATTATTCCTTCAAATATCTATTTTATTATTTATTTTAACAATTAATAAAAATAAATGGAAAAAGGTTCTGATTACAAGAATGTGCCTCTCTCCCTTCCCAAGATCATAGAAGTTGTTCCCCTCAGGTCTGGCCTATACAGAGCAGGTGACTTCATTTCAATTCAATAAACATTTATAAAGCACCTGTCATGTGCCAGGGACTGTACTGGATAATTAGGATATAAAGTCAAAATCAATTAATCGATCAAGTGCTTATTAAGCACATACTGTACAAACAGAGCAAGCAATTATTAAACACTATATTGCCAGGCACTGTGCCAAGCTCCAGGGATACAAGTACAAGCAAGGAAGACAATCTTTACCCTCGGGGAGCTTACGTTCTCATTCACATAAGACAATACGTAAAGGGGAGCTAGAAAGGGTGAAGGAGGGCAGTATCAATCAATCTATCTATTTATCTGCAGCTCTTTCTAATCTTATCTACACACACACACACACACACACACACACACACACACACACACCTGAGCATCCTTAGGACATCCAGACAATCCAAAGGACCACATTTCGTAGTTCTGCATAGGAATGAGAACTTCCTTCCCCTAACACCTAATACAGTGCCAGGCACATAGTAGATGCTTAAGAAATGACTGTTGATTTATTAATTTTAAATCAACATCCTCATCATCCAGCACAGTTCCTGGTACATGACAGATGCCTGATGAATGCCTGTTGAATTGATGTGAAGTCACTTGCTCTGTACAGACTAACAGTACACCTGAGAGTACCGACTTCTATGACCTTGGGAACAGAGAGCAGCACATCCTTGTAGTTGGAACCTTTTCCATTTATTTTTATTAATACTTAAATAAGAAAATGTGTATCTGAAGCAATCATTTTGTTTTCTAAAGAAAAAGGAAAGAACATGGTTTTGCTTAGACATTAAAATGCTTCCTGGTACAAGCAACACATTTCATATTATTCACAGAAATTGTAAAGATTGCTTCCTGACCTCTGATGAAATTGCACAGTTCCTTATATATGCCGCTGCTTTTCTTAATGACATTTGTTAAATGATTAAAGGCATGGTTATAGATTTTCAGACACCATAATTTACAACCTTATTATTTATTGCCCTAGGAAAGAAACTCATTTTCAGGTTTGGTGTTAACAAAGATTGCTTGTAAAATAGGCCTTCCTCTTTAATAATGGTTCATGCTTATATACTGTTACTCCTTTCTTCCCCCTAGTTCAGAGCATCGTTCACCTGTCTTGTTAACACTTGTGAATGCTCTATTTGGTAGATGACAGCAGTTGTTGTCCCCATTCTCAGATGGAGAAGCAGAAACCCGCCAAAGTCCCTCTTACCTCAAGTTATCTCATATTTACCTATACATCCCCCAGGAATATAAACTCTTTGATGGCAGGGGCTGTTTTTAACTTTTTTTCTTTGTATCCCCAGCATCCTGCATGTAGTAGATACATCAATCCATCCATCTATCCATCCATCCATCCATCCATCCATCCATCCATCCATCCATCCATCCATCTATCTATCTACCTACCTACCTATCTAAGATTCTTTCCTTATCTTGCCCATCAAGTCAATGACAGAGCTGACAACAGGATCTCTATCTCCTGACTCTAGACAGAGGCCTGAAAATCTCTTTGGCTACTAAACAAAAGTGAGGGCACTTTGAGAAAAGATCATTAATTCAAAAAGGAAACACTCTCTTAAGCTTAAAAGCATTTAAATCATCTTTAACTGGCATGAGAAATTTGGAAGTGGAGGCCCAATCTTTCAGAATGCATTGCTCTCTCTCTATAGGGAACTCTCTTAGAAGGGAAAGGGGGCAGAAGAGGCTGCCTCCTTGTACAAAAGAATGAATGGCACATTCAAATAATGAGACATTTGCATTTAGCATCATGAAAATGGCTTAGCATCCACTAGTCATCTTGGTATATGGATTAACAGCCCAGAGGGCACATAAAAATAGAAAGGAGGAGGAGCCAGAAGAAGAAGAAGCCAGGCCTCAGGGCAACCAATTATCAACGTAGCACACATCAAAAGGAATCAACCTCTGAAAAGAATTTGTTGTATTAACAGAAGGAGCACAGCGTTTCAATGTTTAATGTACCCAAATGGCTAAGAAAAGTTCAAGGAGGTCAGATTGGATAAGTGAAGCAAAAAATCCAAAAATCCAGAGGGGCCCAGGATCTACACATTACTTCTTTTGCAGGAAATAGCAAAGAGACCTAACGTCCTGGAGTTTTGCCTTGGCCGTTGATGTGGTGCCCATTATTGAGGAAACCATTTCTGGGCCAAGGTAGCTCATATTTCTGACTTCCTAAGGCCCTGATCAGGATTTGTCCTTGATGGTTTATTCAAATAATGCTTCCTAAGGAGAAAAATAGCAATGGAGCAAAAACCATGAAGCCAGCCCCAAAAGGCGACTAGAAGAAACCTTCCCGTGTCAGCTGAAAGCCCTCAAACGGTAGTGCTGTATCCTTTGCAGCTCATGAAACAGAAAGAAGTATGACTCTTCTGCCAGAAGACAGGTCAAAGAGGCTGCGGTGCTGATAAGAGAAGGGAATTTATCGACTCCTGGCCTTGTTGTATCTGGGAGGCAAGACGTGTATCACTTGAAGAAGAGGCAATGATTACTGTGTTGGTGGCACCAATGATCTCTTTTCACATCTCTAAATGGACAGTTTTATATCATTAAAATTAATTTTGATCAAACTGATGGAAACATAAAATGTATGACATCATCTCAAAATAATGCCATTCGTTCATTCCTACAATAAAAATTTGCTGAGCACCTACTATATGCCAAGCACTGTGACAGGTGTTAGGGATATGAAGATAAAAAAGTCAACAATCACTGCCCTCAAGGAGCTTACATTCTACCAGGAGGACACAACATGGTCACACTAAGTGATTATATACAAAGAAAATACCCAATCTCATAGTTGTACCTCAGAGGCTCTCTAATCCAATCCATACCTAAGAAAAAGATCTGGGGCTTCTAGCGGCCTGCAAAATGAATAGTGGTCTGCAGCATGACGTGGAAGCTGTCTTTCTGGATTGGATTAAGAGAGGCATAGCTTCCAACAACAGGGAGGTGACAGTTCCCCTGTACATTGCTCTTGTCACACTTCATCTGAAGTACTATGTTTAGTTTTGGGTGCCTCTGAGGACACCAACAAGCTTAAAACTGTCCAGATGAGGTGCCCAGGATAGAGAAGGGGGCCTCAGTTTATGAAATATGAAGAATGGTTAAAGGAACTGGGCTTATTTAGCCTAGAGAAGGGAAGACTCAGTGAGGACATGATAGCTGCATTCAGAGTTTTGAGGAGCTATCACATGGAAGGGAAAGGAAAAGAGAGAAGAGCAAGCATTGATAAAACACATATTATGTGCCAGGCACTGTGCTAAGCACTTTACAAATATTATCTCACTTGAGTCTCACAACAACCCTGGAAGGCCATTTTACAGATGAGAAAACTGAGGCAAAGAGAAGTTAAGTGACTTTCCTAGGGTCACATAACTAGTAAGTGTCTTAGGCCCCATTTGAACTCAGACCTTCCTGATGCCTGGCCCAGCATTCTCTCCACCTTGCCACCTAGGGTTTAGACTTGTCCCATTTGGCCCCAGAGGACCAAACCAGGAGCAATTGGTGGAAGTCGCGAGGAGGCAAATTTAGTTTCAACATCAGGGAAAATGAAATCCTAACAGTATGAGCTGGTGGAATGTGCTTCCCACAGAGGCTAGGTGACATTAAGAGATTCCTCTCACCTAGGGGTTGCCGAAGTTCCTTCCAATTCTGATTCAACGATTCTGCACTCCCCTCTACAAAATAGGACCATTGCCTCCTTGGTATTGGACATGAGAGCTCTCTGAACGCAGTCTAAGACTGCATTAGCTTTGTGACTGAATGTGAAAGGCCATAGCATATAAGCATTAGGCAAGAAGGAGACAAGGTACTCACAGTTCTTGCCCTTCCAGCTTGGTGTAGGACTCATCAGAGCTCGTGCTTAGCTGGCATAGCTTTCAAGAGGCCAAGGTCACATCCATACCATGATGAGGTATTGGAAGAACACTTTGTTGTAGGAATAATGATAGTTCACATTAAAATAATAATATTTCATAATATATAGTATAATATATAAGTCATTGTTAATGTGAATAGTTCATATTCATAATAATACTTATGTATAATCATAATAATCAGTCACATTTTAATAACACTTAAAGGTTCATAAAGTGCTTTCGACTCATTTCAATTCCATTCAACAAATATTTACTAAGCATCTGCTATATGCAAAGCACTGGGCTGAGTGCTGGGGATACAAAGCAAGAAAGGAAGCCATCCCTGCCCTCAAGTAAACAGTGTAACTATTCTGATCCCCATTTTTTGCAGATGGGGAAATTGAGGCTTAGGAAGTAGAGCAATTTGCCCAAAGTCGCCCAGGAAGGTGTTGTTTGAGCTGGACCTGGTCAAATTCAATGACTCTCAAGTGGTAGGTATTATAGCTCAAAGCAAAAAGTGGCATGGGAAATTACTCATCATTGGTACCCACAACAGTTATATGATCAAAAATAAAATGGAAATTGACAAGCATGGGGGAAAAAAAACTGGAATTAAAACTTAAGCAAAATCACATACTAGAAAATATGTTAGTGAGGTACAGTCTCCTAATGGGTTTTCCATTAAAATTAATTTTTCCATTTTCTCTGAACCATGGTTTATATTTTCTCCAAAGATGCCATGTTGAATAATTGAAGGCTGAAATGATTCTGAACACTTCTTGAACCAAGGAAAAGAGAACATGAGCATTCAACACCTGGGAGACCATTTGAAATATTAGCACAATGGCTAAAAAAGCAGATTTTTAAATCAACATAGAGGATAATATAGTATGTGATTTAATTAATCCCCTTTCTACTCATAATAAAGGGTTTTTAAATGCACTATGCAGTTCGAAGGATAACTATGATTAAAGAATCAAACTCAAACAAAAAAAGCCGATTAAGACAAGTCCAACAATTTCCAAAACACAAATGATAAACTGCCTTAACTAATAAAAGCAGACATTTAGCACTTTAAAATTTGCAAAGTACTTTGCATGCATTATTCCATTTCATCCTCATAATAACTGTGTGAAGTACTGCAGGCATTACAGGTCTCATTATCTCCATTTCACAGATGTAGAAACTGAGGCTTGGTGAAACTGAGCGACTTGCTCAGGATTAAAGGGCTAGTAAATGTCCAAGGCAGGACTTTGAGTCGGGTCTTTAGTGTCTCCGACTCCAATACTCCTTTCATTAAATCACACTAGCTCTCCAAGCCAAACTACTGAAGACAGTCTTAGTAATAATAAAGTTACAAACTTTTCACTGACTATTGACTGTCACCATCTATTATTTGAAATTTCTGAAGCAAATCCATTTTTACCAGCTTCAAGGAAGAAATGTTTCCTTCCCCATTGATACGCCTATTGGGGATTTAAAAAACTGTTTTAGGATGATGAATGCATTCTTTGTGACAGGAATACATTCTTAATGCATGGAAGGGGCCAATAGATATAATAGAACCAGGAACATTGAAAGGAAGCCATACTTCAGAACACTTGTTCAGAGAAAGAGGATGTTCCGAGAATCAAAAATCACCACCCATATAGTTTAAGGGCAAATCTCACAGAGGCCAAGAGTTGAGTGCAGCTACCCCAAGGAATAAGATAGCTGATGATACATATGAACTTGAAGCTGACAGACTTTATTACAATCCTTTGTCATCATCATCGTTGTTCTGAAGCTCTAACTGCTCTTAACTATTAAGATTTATTGGACAACCTCTTGTGTTGGTCACAGTCTAAACTGAAAATACATTTCATGTACAGAAATAGAGGAAGGGAGATCATTGAAAATGAGAGTCTCCATTGTAATAAAGAGGATGATTGTCTCTTTCAATGGCTTCCTTCTTTCCTACTACCCAAAGGCACCAATATCCTCTTAAGCTATTCAACAATTCTCTGAGGCAAGTCAACTTTAGGTACAATCGAACGCCTCCACTTGTTAGGTGGAAATAAAGGAAGCTGTCAAATCTATTAGGAGCCATGAGAAATTAAATATTTGGTCTTGGGAAGACTTTTTGTACATGTCTTAAGTGACCTTATTCTAAAGAATACAGGCAACCGGAAACTGACTTCTTGAAAAAAGGGGAATAGACAACTTGGGAAAAGGTTGGACAATGGGGTACCTCAGCGTCATCCTCGACTTCTCACTCACATATCTAATCCATACATAGTTGCGTCCCCCATTCTACTCTGATCACGCTCCCTGAGGTCAAGGATAGTGGGGTTTTTTTTGCCTTTCTTTGTATCCCCAACACTTAGTACAGTACCTGGAACATAGTAAGTCCTTAATAAATGCTTGCTAACTGACTGAAGAGAATATAGTAATATACTACACAATACAATAATGATGTACAATAATACAATAATAACAATAACAATATTTGCATAATACTTTAAGGTTTAAAAGCACTTTAAGTACATTGCATTTGATCCTCACAACAATCCTGTGAAGTAGCTGCTACTATTATCCTCATATTACAGATGAAGAAACTGAGGATGAGAGAGGTTAAGTAACTTGCTCAGGTCACACAGCCAGTAAGCATCTGAAGTAGAATTCCAACCCATGTCTTCCCGATTCCAAGTCCGGAACTCTATCTTTTATGTCATACTTTATGAAAGGAGGACTAAGGTGGTGCAGTGGATAGAGCACCGGCCCTGAAATCAGGAGGACCTGAGTTCAAATCCGGCCTCAGACCGAGCACTTGACACTTACTAGCTGTGTGACCCTGGGCGAGTCACTTAAACCCAATTGCCTAAAAATTTTTTTAAAAAATGAAAGGAGGACTAGATTAGCAATTGTAAGACATGGGCTCTATGATTCCAGCTCTGTCCCTAACTTAGCAGCATGACTTTGAGCAAGTCATTTTCTCTTTCTGAACCTCAGTTGCCTTATCTGTGAAAATGTTGAGCCAGATGACCTTTAATTCCTTTCCAGCTCAAAAACTATAGGACTCTAAATTAATTCCCAAATGTGATTCCCTTTCCAAAGGCAAGCAGAATGTTCCTTGCTCCAAAAGAAAGACTTTTAAATCAAAGGAAGGTGCGTTGTTTCTGTGTTACAGAAAGCATCCAGGGGCTAATTTTTTTTTTGAGGAATAGGGAGCAGATTTCGGAGCTGGCAGAAATCCAAAAAGCCCAATGGAATACCTACTTTGCTACAAATAACAGATATGTCCTAGGCAGACAAGCAAATAATTTATAGGATGACACTATTTTCAAAGACATTAATCGGTTTTCTTCCTGGCAGGGTCAGCCAAAATATTACTGACTTAGGACAGAAAACTATCATCTTATTTAGTACAGAGCTAACTCCAGGACTCAAGAGAGACATGAAAGAAAGAAGTGCACCCTACTCTGGAATCCAGAGCTAAGAAAGACCTCAATTCAGAGCTACTGAGGGAGATCATTTAGAAAATCGGTTTACCATTTGGTAAAATATCTTGTCGCATTCATTAAGGACTTGCCCCAGGGTAGAACATTAGGAATGATGACTACATACCAAGGAGCAGGAGTCCACAAACTTCTGTGATCACATACCTCTACCAGTAAAAGAAAAAAAAGGGGTACCTCCTAATGTGTATATTTACTTTTTCTGAATTATATACATGTACTACTATAGTAGTACTGCTGCAATAGCAATAATTATGTATTTATATGTATGTATCTACCACTAGAGTAATAATTATGTATTTTCTAAAACTTGTGAGTGCAACTGGGGGACTGACCAGTGAGGGTGTGGCTGTCCCTTTGAGCATGTAAAATCTCCTGTGCCTGGTGCCAACCCAGAGGCTTGGGGAGCCTACTCCCAGAAATATGAGATGGAGGCCTCTGCCCTCCACTTCAGAGCATGCTCAGGTAGTTAATGACTGTTTCCTCTGTGTTTACTGTGTAATAATGAGAAGCCTTTTAAAATTAGCTGTTGAACTGGGACTGAGGGTTCATACAAAATATTCCATTGGAGAAACTTGTGCTCCTGTTCTCCTCTCTCTCTCTCTCTCTCTCTCTCTCTCTCTCTCTCTCTCTCTCT
>NW_020944235.1:597397-793892 GCF_900497805.2 Vombatus ursinus | reverse complement strand
CTCTCTCTCTCTCTCTCTCTCTCTCTCTCTCTTTCTCTCCATTTCCTACCTCCCTACCTCTTGTGAGTAGCAGAACCAGAACTTTAACCCATGCCTTTGATTTCATATTCCATGCTCATTTCCCAATATTGCTCTGCCAGGGCAGAAGGAATACCCACTGAAGCCTGAATTTCCTAATGTATTCCCCAGGAGCTCCCTGGGACTCCCTCCTTCTATCCCTGATTCCTCTCTCACAACCTCCGTGGGGGCTTTTACCTCCTGTTCCACTGATCGATGCAGAGAGTGGAGAACAAGCACGCTCCCCTCCCCTAAGCTGCTTTCAATACATCTCTGTCACTAACTTAGCTTTTCGAGTTTCCTTCCGACTCTCAGCCTCCAAGGAAGTGGGGTGTCCTCTGCCCTAGATTCCATCCCTTTCAGATTAATGAGGGAATCTGCTCCTATAATTATCCCTTCTTTTGCCAATATCTCCTATCACTCCCCCGTCGCTGCTTCCTTCTCCTCTGCTCTCAAGCCTGCAGTGGTCCTTTCCATCCTACAATTCCCTGCACGTGAATCTGCTGCTCAGTCTAGTTCCAGTTCTGGTACTACTGAACTCTAGGGCAAGAAAGGCCCTCCCTTCATGGCAAGTAAATCCATCCCTACCCCAAAAGGAAAGCCCATCTAAACCATCAGGATTTCTGCTGGAACACTTACAGAGACAGGAGTATGCTATCCGGCGAGGCCACTCTTATGAGCTCAAGATGAATCCATCAGTTCAAGTTCTTATGAGACAGCTAGGTGGCCTGGTGGATAGAGCACTGGACCTGGAGTTAGGAAGATCTGAGTTCAAATTTAGCATCAGACATGTCCTAGCTGTGTGACCCTGGGCAAGTCACTTAACCTGTCTTGGTCTCAATTTTGTCATCTGTAAAAAGCAAATAATAATAGCAACTAACCTTCCAGGGTTTGTGGTGAGGATCAAATGAGATCATATTTGAAAAGTGGCTGACAAGCCGGAAAGTGTTCTGTAAATGCTGACTATTGTTTAGCTAGAGCTATCATATAGAACCAAAATCTGACTCCTGGCTGGTCTGAGATCTGTCATTGGTAGCCGCACAAAATGAATCTAATCTTCTTCCATATGACAGCCCTACCAATGTTTATCATAGATTTTTAGTGGTGAAAGACAAGTTAGAAGCCTAGTCTAACCTTCAATCCAGTGTTGGAAGTCCCTCAAAAACATTCCAACTTTGACCTGAATTCCTCCAGGGATAGAGAACTAAGTCATTCACAAGGCAGCCCATTTCATTTTCAGGCAACCATTATGTCCTCACCCCCCAAACTTGTCTTGTTTCCAGGCTAAGCAGCCCTAGTTCCTTTACTTACCTCCAGTATGGTAGCATTGTTCTGACACTGCACCAATCTGATCTCTTTCAATCCGTGGACTCCCAGTTCTCAATGTCCCATATAAGTAGGTTGACTGGTTTGTGACTGGAAATCTGGATAGGAAAGTAGCCTTCACATTGCTGAAGTCTGACCATCACTACTTATTTTTAGCTTTTGGTGCCAGTGCATGGTCCAACTATGATACCCTTAATATTTTTGCAGGATACCATGAATGCATTTTGAAATATTCACCAATCAACTAACAAGCAAGCACCTACTAAGCATTTACTATATGCCAGGCACTGGGCTAAGTGCTGAGGATACAAAGAAAGACAAAAACACACTATTTACCCTCAAAGAGATTATATTCCAATGCAGGAGACAATATGTAACATATAGGTATATACAAGCCAAATAAAGAGGAGGTGGAAACTTGACCTTAGGTGGGAGGGGAGGAGCAGCTCGGGGAAGAAGAAAATTCCTCATGCAGACAGTGATGTTTGAACTGAATCTTAAAGAAGCCAGGGAAACCGAGAGGAGGGGAGGAGGAAGCGTGACCAGGACTGTACTCTTCCAAACACTCCCTCCTGAATTGTTCATCTAAATTAGGACAGAAACTCCTGAGCCAGAAAATGTCTTGAATCCAACCCCGTATAGGATTCTTGATTGAAGTGTGAAGGAACATAAGATCAGCCAAAAGCACACTCTGCTGAGTTTATTGGGAAAATGACTGGAATAAATGGGGAAGTATTCTCTTTGGATTTAATTTTTTTTTGGGGGGGGGAATGAGTCTGTGATTTTATCAGTATGGAATGTCCCCTGGGGAAACTCACTCCACTGCCTGGGGTCAGCCATTCCTCTGCAATTTATAATCTTGGAGAGTTGTCTGAGGCACTGAGGTTAAGCACTTGCCCAGGGTCACATAGCCTGTAAGCATCAGATGTTACACCGTAACTATGTCTTATTCACTCTTAATGACTCATTTTCAAGAACAGAATGTAAAGGGAAAGAATGCTGGTATTAGCTGTGAACTTCTTTTGATCTAGCAAATTAGGGTGTCAGTAAATGATGTCCAAAATATCCTGCTGGAACCTCATGAAAAAAAAACATTCTTCTAAAGCTCTATTCTGTTCAGACCTCTTCCTGACTTTGGGTGGCCCACTTAGTCCGCCAAGAGTGCCCTATGCTGCAGCAGCATGAGGAACTTCATGTAGGGGTGCTGGGAAAGCCACACTTCTGGGCGAGGGGCAGGAAATCACAAAGGCTTGAACTGCAAGACTGACTGCTCATTTTCAGCTGAACTCATTTAACAGCTCGTCCATTATGGAAATAAGCTAAAGACCTAATATTCATATAGGGGTATGAATTGGCCAATTGGTGGTATTGCTGAGCAGAGAGCCAAACCTCCATGGGACCCTTCATTTCTATCTACTACGCCATTCTTAGTGGTAGCTTCCTTGGAAATCAATATTGTTCCCATGCTCAGCTTACATGGGCTCCAAGGAGGGCCAGGAAAAACACACACACATACACACACACACACACACACACACACACACACACACACACACAGAGAACAGCAGAACGGTGTCTATCACCTTTTTTGATTAAATAAAGTAAGTCCAAGAATTTTTTTTTTTATCCTTGGCTGAATACATCAAACACTTACTGTTACTCTCTTCCTTATTATGCTTAAAATACAAACCTCCATTGGGAGAGTGGACATTGGTGATGTTGCCTCTGGCATTTCATTTGTGTGCTACAGATGACAAGGCAGTTTCTCTTCTTAACAACGCTGCAAAGTTGGTAGTGCAAGCATTATCTCTGTTTTATAGATGGGTAAAGTGAGGCTCCCATGGGGTGAAATGAACATGTCTGGCACACTGTATTCTGAACACAGGTTAGGAAAGCTGTTCCCCAGCCATCTTTATTCTCTGCTGCCTGCATTCTGGCCTCCTCCCACTATAACTCAGACTCTCATCCCTGGAACATGGGGCTCTGACGAATGACCTTTCCCCTTATCTTACCCAGTTCCAGCCCCACCATATCACTTCCCAGAGCTTTCCACCCCGTTCCCTTTTCAATTATTGCTTCTCTATTAAAAGGGAAATTCTTTGGGAGCAGGGACTGTCTTGCTCTCTGGTATTGGTATCCTCAACACTCAGAGCAATGCCTGGAACTTAGTAAGTGTTTAACAACTGGGATTTTTCCCCATTCATTCACACTGATAATGTGGAAAAATCAAAGGGACAACAACTAGGATTGTAAAGGACATTACATTTATGTCATAGGAGGACTGAATGTAGGCATAAAGAAGAAAAGACTCAGAGGGAGCATAGCTGTGTTCAAGTAATTGAAGTGCTATCATGTATAGGAGGGATGAATTAGTCTTGTTCTCTTCGTCCCAAGAAGGCAGAAACAAGAGCAATGGGTGAGAGTTACAAAGAGGCAAAGTAAGGCTCAGTGACAAGGGGGAAAAAAACCCAACTTCCTATGAGTTAGACTATCTAAAAGTGGAATGGACTTCCCATAGAGGCTCCCTCTCCTTGGAGCTCTTCAAATAGAGACCAGATAACCAGAGAGCAGATACATTGTAGAAGGGACTCATTTCTAGCTATGGTTTGGATGGAATGCCCACTGAGTACCTTGGACGCTAAGAGTTAGCCATTGGCATCTTGCAAGTAAGTGGTAGAGCTAAATCTGGTACTTTCTGCCACCCCAGTAAGTTACGGTGATATCAGTGATAATTCTGCTTTATTTTCTTATATATTCATAATTTCATTGCAAGTTTGAGTTACCACCAAGCCAAAAAAAAAAAAAAAAAGGATGCTACCATCGAAATGGCATGCTTCAGAAAAATACTGAAATTCTTCTCAATGTTTAAGTCTAGAACCTAGCCAGATGCTCAGATTCTTAAACTCTAGCCACTGCTCAGATTCCTTAAGAACCTAGCCAAGGGCTCAGATTTTTACAATCTAGCCAATAGCTCACAAATGTTCAGATTCCTTAAGAGTCTGGTCAATATGACAGATGTTCTAATAAACCTTGTCTTTGGCTGAAAAAAAAAGAAAAATGCTGAAATCCTTCTCAATGTCTAACTCTATCAAATCTATTTTTAGATAAGTTCCAATATGTTCGTGTTGGGTTGGGTTGTAACTGAGCTCTGCTAAAAAGCAAGAACCTTTTCCATTATTAGCCTTTTATCAGACATTCTATTTTTTAAAGCATACTTTGCACTTCACACTTTTTGTTGTAGGATTTTTCCAAAGCTTTATCAGAAAGAAGCATGTATTGATAGGGAGACGGCATTGAATTCATCATTGACACATCTGGGAATATAGTCAAAGACTCTTGAGAGCCAGTCCCAGGTGCTCGCCATCCACTAAATAGATTTCTAATATATTTTGGCAGTTAAATAAACCTGTATTTAATGATACCTCCTGAAAGTGAGAGATAGTGATAAAACTCTCTTTGGAAGGGAAGCAAATGATCTGTTTGAAAGCCCTGATATATTCTACTTTCAACTGGGAAAAGATGTTAAATTACCATTAATACTGATATTTTTTAATAATTATTTTTAAAACATGCATTGAATAGCAATAATATGTTAGGCATTTAGAAGTACTGATTGAACACATGTGGTCTATTTTAATTATACCCATATGAAAAAGACTTCTGTAACTTAAAGCTTTCAATTTTTAAGAGCATTATTTTTTAAATTATCCCCTTCCCTTTATATTAAACTCTACAGATTACACATATGAAATCCCTAAGAAATTTCAGGATAGATAGCTGCCGGAAAACATGAGTTTATCAATCTAAATACTGAAGATACCTAGAAATGCAACCGAGCCAGGATGGGGAATCAAGATGAGAATGAGAGTCAGCATTTTTGCCTCGCTCTCCCAACATACCTCCTCCTCCACAACAACCTAACTAATGCACTAGACTAAATTCTGATTTCTGATAGGGGGAAAAACAAAAACAAAAAGTTACTAGTCTTTTTTTTTCCGCTCAGGGCAGCTTAGAAAGACAGACAGAGAAGTCAGCGAACATTGGGGTTCGGAGCACAGTGTGGCAGCAGCGAACAGAACTGAGAACATTACAGTTCCCAAGGACAGAAAGGGAACAATCCCAAGAAACCTCTGGAAGCCGGAATGGGTACCAACCGGTATCTCTGGTACCCATTGCCCAGTTCTGGGTCACAGATGCAGGATGGAAAGAAGTGGCCACCACCTCATGCAGGGCTCTAGCTAAGTAGTGAGCACAAAGGAAATTCCAGAAAGTTACCTGTGTGCTCTGAAACCAAGAGGAGAGCAGTGACTCAGTTCTGTTATAGTCAGGATAAGCAGGGTAGGAGACCAAGAACAAAGGAGAGCCCCCAATTCGGTTGCTGTAAACCTGAAGAACCTCCCAAGAGGCTATCATCAGCACTCTACTGAAATTCAACTACACGCAAGCCAACAGACCGAAAACTGAATCAGGAATTTACACATCTCAAACTGGGAGTTCAGCAGAAAGACTTCTCCCTTGATCGTACCACTTTGGAGGCATTGTAAACTTTCAGGCCCCCAGAATGAGTTGTAAAAGTGGTAAAAGCTCAGGCCAAACATCCCCCCAGAGGTGAGCAGAGCTCACTCCTAATATAAAATCCAAAGTCAAGAAGGATGCTGAAAGAATGAGTAAATTAAACAAACAAAAAAAAAACCCTAACATAAAAAGCCATTATGGTGACAGGAAAACTCATGACAAAAAACACAGATGACACTGATTTGAAAACTTCTATGAGCAAAGCCTCAAAGAAAATATAGATTGAATACAAGTCTGACAAGAATTCTTAGAAGAGCTAAGGCAAGAGCTAAAGAAAGAGATTTTTTTAAAAGAACAAAAATGATTTTAAAAATAAAATAAGAGTGGTAGAGGAAAAACTTGAAAATGAAAGCTAACCAGGAAAGCTATGAAAAGAGAATTAATAGCTTGGTAAAAGAGGTACAAAACCTCAATGAAGAAAGTAACTCCTTAAAAATTAGATTTTGAAAACTGCAAACTCCAAGAGACATTAAGAAACAATAAAACAAAGTCAAAAAAATTTAAATAGAAGAAAATACAAAATATGTGACAGGAAGAACAAGTGACCTGGAAAGTAGATCAAGGAGAGATGATTTAGGAATCATTGGTCCACATGAAAACCATGAACAAAAAAGAACCTAGATAACATTTTTCAAGAAATTATAAAGAAAAACTCTTAGAACCAGAGCCAGAGGGCAAAGTAAAAATTGAAAGAGTCCACTGGTCTCATGAAAGAAACTCCAAAAAGAAAATTCCCAGGAATATTATAGCCCAAACCAAGAATTTCCAGGTCAGAGAGAAAATACCGTGAAACAGCCAAAAAAGACAAAAATCAAGTACCATGGAATGATGGTCACAGTCATACAAGATTTAACAGTCACCACTTTAAAGAGGTAGAGAATTTGGAATATAATATTCCAGAAAGCAAAGGCTCTAGGATTACAACCAAGAAAACCCTTCCTACAAGAATAAGATACTCAACAAAACTGAGCATAATTCTATAAGGGTAAAAATGGACATTTGAAATAGAGGATTTTCAAACATTCCTGATGGAAAGACCAGAGCTGAATAGGAAACTTGGCATTCAAACATTGTACTCAGCAGAAGCACAAAAAAGGTATGCATGAGTGAGAAATAACAGAGAACTAAAAAGGTTAAACTTTTTACATTACCATATGGGGAGATGATTCTCAGAGAGAGTCTAATGAGAGATGAACAAAATTGAAAGTTAAAAAAACAACAACAAACCACTGAATTAATAAATAAATCCAGGAGCTGTTTTTTTTAACTAATGAAATAGGTAAACAATTGGCTAATTTGATTTTAAAAAATAAAGGAGAAAACTAAATTATTGATATCAAAAATTTAAAAGGTAAATTCACAACTAATGAAGCTAAAATAAAAACAATCATTAAGAGCTGTTTTGTCCAACTATATGACAATGAAACTGATGATCTTAATGAAATGGACAAATATTTACAAAAATATAAATTGGTCCAATTAACAGAACATGAATTAGAATAGTTCAATAACTCTATCTTAGAAAAAGAAATTGAAAAATCCATAAAAATACCAAGACCAGATGGATTTGCAAGCTAATTCAACCAAACATTTAAAGAACAATTAATTCCAATACTACATAAACCGTCTGAAAAAAGTAGGTAAAGAAAGAATCCTGCCAAATTCCTTCCATGATACAATATGGTCTTAAACCATGGAGAGTCAAAACAGAGAAAGAGAAGTATGGATCAATTCATCTAATGAATAATGATGCAAAAATTTAAATAAAATACTAGCAAGGAGACTACAGCAATCTATCACAAAGATCATACAATATTACTAAGCTATATTCATACCAGGAATGCAGGGCTGGTTCAATATTGGGAAAATTATAAACATAAGTGAACATATTAACAACAAAACCACAAAAATCATATGATTATTTCAATAAATGCAGAAAAAATCTCACAAAATACCAGATCCATTCCTGTTAAAAACACTAGAAAGCACAGGAATAAATGGACCTGTCCTTAAAATACTAAGTAGCATCTATGTTAATCAAAGAGTAAGCATTATCCATAATGAGAATACACTAGAGGCCTTTTCAATAAGATCAGGAGTGAAGCAAGCCTGCCCATTATCACTATTCAAGCTTGTACTAGACATGCTAGCTATTGCAATAAGACAAGAAGAAGATATTGAAGGAATAAGCATAATCAAGGAGGACACAAAACTAGCACTTTTTACAAAGGGTATGATCATTTACTTAGAGAACCCTAGAGAGTCAACTAAAAAACTAATCAAAACAATTAACAACTTCAGCAAAGTTGTAGGATATAAAATAAACCCACACAGTTCATCAACATTTCCATATATTACCAACAAAACCCAGCAGAAAGAGAGAGAAATTCCACTTAAAATAGCTACAGACATATAAAATACTTGGCAGTCTACCTGCCAAGACAGACAGGAAATATAGAGACACAATTTAAAAACTCTTCACTCAAATAAAGACAGGTCTAAATAATTGGAATACTATTAATTGCTCATGCGTAAATTGAACCAATATAATAAAAATAATGTTGCCACCTAAATTAATTTACTTATGTGGTGCCATACCAATAGTATAGTGCTAGAAAAAAGTCATAAAATTCCTCTGGAGAACCACAAGGTCAAGAACATCAAAGGAATCAATTAAAAAATGGGAAGAAACATCACATGCCAAATTATACTACAAAACTGTCATTATCAAAACAAATTGGAAGTGGGTAAGAAGTAGAGAGGCTGATCATTGGAACAGATTACGTATATAACACCCAGAAGCAAATGAGCATAGTAACAGTGACTGATAAATCCAGAGATTCCAGCTATAGAGTCACATTTTAACAAAAACTGTCGGGAAAACTGGAAAGTAGTCTGGTAGAAACTAGGTATAAACAGACGTTTAACACCATATACCAAGATAAATTCAAAATGGGTAAATGATTTAAAAGTAAAGGCTATCAAAAGCAAATTAGTAGAGTGTGGAAGAAATTACCTGTCAGATTTACAGAGGGGGAAAAGTTCAAGCACGAATGAGAAATAGAGAGGTTAACAGGAAGGAAAATAGATAATTTTGCTTACATAAAATGAAAAAGTTTTTGTAAAACAAAACCAATGCAGCTAAAATTAAAAGAAAATCAGGAAAGTGGGAAAATATCCTTGCAACAGGTTTCTCTGATAAAGGACTTACTTCTAAAATGAAGAGAACTGACTGAAATATATAAAAAATAAGAGCCATTCTCCAGTTGACAAATGGTAAAAGGATATGAATAGGCAGTTTTCAGAGGAACAAAACTAAGCAATCAATAGCCCTATGGGGAAAAAATGCTCTAAATCACTTATAATTAGAGAAATGCAAATTAAAACAACTCTGAGGTGCTACCCCATACCCATCAGATTGGTTAAGATAACAGAAAAGGAAAATGACAAATGCTGGAGAGGATGTGGGAAAATAAGTAATCTAATGCACTGTTGGTGGAGCTGTGAACTAGTCCACCTATTCTAAAAAGCAGTTTTGGGACTTTGCCCGAAGAGCTATTAAATTTTGACCTAATAATACTGCTACGAGGTTTATACTGAAAGAGTTCAAAGAAAGAAAAAAAGGTCCATGTATACAAAAATATTTATAGCAGTTCTTTTTGTGGTAGCAAAGAATTAGAAAGTGAAGGCATAACCAGCAATTAGGGAGTGGCTGAACAAGTTATGTTATATGAATGTGATGGCATACTATTGTGCTGTAAGAAAAGATGAAGGGAATGGTTTCAGAAAAACCTGGGAAACACTTGTATGAAATGATGTAGCTAAGTCCCTCAGAGCTCTGTGCTGGACTGTCTTCTCCCTCTATCCTACTCCACTTGATGATTTCATCAGCTGCCATGGATTTAATTACCATCTCTATGTTGATGATTCTCAAATCAACTTATCCTACCCCAAACTCTCAGTCTTGCATCTCTAACTGCTTTTCAGACATCTCAAATTATCCAGTAGAAATCTTAAATTCAATATGTCCAAAATTGAACTCATTATATTTTCCCTTAAGCCACCTTCCCTACCTTCTCTATTATGGCAGAGAGCAGCACCATTTTTCCAGTCCCTCAGTCTCACAACTATAAGTAGCCTGCTGGTGGGTCTGCCTGCCTCAAATCTCTCCCCACTCCAATCCATTTTCCATTCAGCCACTAGAGTGATTTTCCTAAAGTACAAGTCTGATGTCACCCTTCTACTCAATAAACTTCAATGGTCCCCTATTGCCTCCAGGATCATATATAATGTGCTCTGTTTGGCATTCAAAGCCCAGCCTCCTCCTACCTTTCTTATTCCCCAACATACACTTTTCTGTCCAGTGACCTTGGCCTCTTGGCTCTTCCTCCTACAAGATACTTCAGATATCAGCTCTGGGCATCCTCTCTGGCTGTCCCCCATGCCTGTAATGCTTTCCCTCCTCTGCTCTGACTACTGACCTCCTTGGCTTCTTTAAATCCCAATTAAAATCTCACTTTTTACTGGTAGCCTTCCCCAAACTCTCTTAATTCTAGTGCCTTTCCTCTGTCAGTTATGTTTCATTCATCCTATATATAGCTTGCTTTGTCTATATTTGTTTGTTTGTTATCTCCCTCAGTAGATTGTAAACTCCTTGAGGGCAGGGATTATCTCTTGCCTATTTTTTTGTATCTCCAGTGCTTAGCACAGTGCCTAGAACATAGAAAGTGCTTAATCAGTGTTTACTGACTGGCTGATTGATTAATAAGTGAGCAGAGTTAGGAGAACAATCTGTGCAATAACAGCAAAATTGTAAGGATAATCAACTGTGACACTTAGTACGTCTCATCAATACAATGACCAAGTACAGTTCCCAAGGACTCATGAGGACTCATTCTATCCACCTTCATACAGAGAACTGATGGGCTCAGTACAAACTGAGGCATATTTTCTTCTCTTACTTTCCCTTGTATTATTTTTTTTTCTTGGAACATGCTCAATGCTGAAATTTATTTTGCATGTCCATACATATTTGTAATGAGTTTTGTTTTTCTTGCCTTCTCAATGTATGGTAGAGGGGGAGGGGAAAATGAGAGAATTTGGAACTGAAAATGGAAAAGTAAAATATTAATAAAAAATAAACCAATTTTTAAAGAATGCAATGAAGTTGAAATAAAACTAAAAACTGACCATGATTTTTGTCTATTTTGAATAATAATAACCACTAACATTAATATGGGACTTCAGAGTTTAAAAAGCTTATTATATCCATTATCTCATCCCAGCCTCACACTGTGAAGTAGGTACTACAGATGTTATCTCTATTTTACAGATGAGATAACTGAGGCTCAGGGAAGTTAAATGCCTTGCTCAGGTTCTCACGCAACTCAGAAATATCTGAGGCAAGATTCAAACACAGGTCTTCCAAGTCCACAACTCTATCCCCCACACACACTGCTTCTCACCACACCACACAATGATTTCGGGAAAAGGGGTTGCAATTGTTCTCAAAATAAAATGCAAGGGTGATTAGGGATTTGGGTGTGTGTCACAGTCCCACAGGGATGAATGGCAGCTTGTTCCAGAGAAGCATCCTAGATTATTTTGCAGAATTGGAAAACAACACTCAACTCCTATTTTATTCGGGGGGGGGGGCTTTTTCTGGGGGGGTTCTTTTTTTTTTTTTTTTTTTTTTTGCTTTTTGGTGGGGCAGTTGGGGTTAAATGACTTGCCCAGGGTCACACGCCTAGTAAGTGTCAAGTGTCTGAAGCTGCTTTTGAACTCAGGTCCTTCTGACTCCAAGGCCGGAGCTCTATTCATTGCGCCACCTAGCTGCCCCTCTGGGCCAGTACTTTTAAGGGCCTGATGGCTTGGAGAGAGAATAAAGTGTCAGTGAGTCCCAAAGTTTACCATAGAATTCACAGCCCAGAAAATCTAATTGAATATTAGATCTGGAGAAGAGATCATGTGTTTGGCTTCTGCATATCCATTCTACTTTTAAATTCATAGAAATGTTTGCCATTATTATTATGTGTTTAACTTTGGACCTTTCTCTGCTACCCAGTGAATGGATGTGACCATTTAAGGCAATCTAAAAAGAAACCATATTTGATTACCACAAACAATCTTCAAGTCAGACTATTAAAAGGGAAAACCATTGTTAGATAAAAAATTGAATTAGAGAGAGATCAGGGTTGTAGTCTTTCTAAGTTCTTTTCAAGAGAACAAAGGGAGAGCATGATTCATATTTCCTTGATAATATTTTAGTTTAATGTTTCATGAAAAATATGTCCCACATTATGATTTGGGATTCATTTCAACCTTGGACAAATGTAAAGTTTTGAGACTCTTGACAATTCCTGGGGCCTCCTAGGGTGTCTGTTGTTTGCAACGCCAAACTAATATAACATGTCTGCTTTTCTTCAATCTAGCTTTCTTTCATGTTTAAACACATAACTTATGTGAGCTTCTGTTCAGTATTTGCCATTTAATGACTAGCTACAGCAAGGGATACCCTGTAGATGAGATGAAATGACTCAAGTGCGTGCATCCTGTTATGATATATTTAATAAAAATGTAAATCAATCAATTTATCTCTCTCCTCAGGCAGGAAAGGTGTATGAATTTATATGCATCACTTTAAATTCTACTGAGTGGACCAAAAGTCTTTCCAAGAAAGAAAGTTTAAATTTTATTTTTGTCATGTGGACAGACAATATTAGCAGCAGCATCTGCAGCTTTTTTGTCCAAATTCAGAACAAGCAAACTGGACCTGAAAAGTCATATTATTTACTATTTACAGTCAAATGCCATGATATAGAGGGTAAATGAATTCAAGCAGACTAAGAATTACAATATGTTTATCTCGTGTAATTTAAGATGCGGCAAATGCAGTGTATGAACATCGTCACTTTACTTCAAGAACTGAAGTGACTTGCAATTAGGAACGTTTCTGACTAGTCATGTGATCTTGGATAAGTCACTTAACTGAGACCTCAGTTTCCTCATCTGTAAAATGGGGCAAATAATACTTCTTAGACTTACTTCAAAGGGTTGTTGGGGGGATCAAATGTAGCATTGCATGGAAGATAGAATACTAGATTCGGAGGCACGGGCATATGGGTCCACATGCTTCCTCAGATAATGACTAGCTGTGTGACAAGAGACATATCCCTTAGCTGCCCTTATCCTTAGCTGCCTCATCAGTAAAGGGGTGCCTACTTTCCAAGAATATTTGAGGCTAAAAATAGATAATATATACATAACTTTGTATACTCTAAAGTGCTAATACAAATGTTAGTTACTATTATTCTTGTAATGTGCAAAAAGCACCATTTTAATGTAAGCTATGATAATGATGATGTTTGTCTAGTGTGGGATAAAATGAATTTCCTCGTTATATCTTGTTTGAGAAATCAAGAGGAACTTCAACTGAAATTAATAAATACAGACATTGGACTAAAAAATATTCATGACAGAGCCTACATATTAAAAGTGAACTGGAGAATTAAGGCAAATATCTAGATAGCTCAAGCCAAGAAATTATGCTTGTCTTAATTTCTTGTATATTCTAGACCAGAAGTTCTCAACCTTTATGTGTATGCATGTCATGGACCCCTTTGCCAGTCTGTTGAAGCCAATTAACTCCTCAGAATATTGTTTTTAAATGAAAAAATACATATGATTAGAAAGGAAATCAATCACATTGAAATGAAACCATCCACCTATTTTTTCAAGTTCACAAACTTCAGCTTAAGAACGACTCTGGACAAAAGTATTTTTTTTTCTTTACTGTGAATTATTCAGACATTTGCTTCAGTTTTCCCCTTTACTTTATTTGTATCGACATGATCTATGTATCTTTCAAAATTACCTGCACAGTTATTTCAAAAGTCTTATTTTGAGACTAAATATTCAGTTGCTTATCAAATTATAGTCTCATAAAATTAGGCTAATAAAACAAAGGACCAAAAAGCATTTTGACATTCTATAAGTGACATATACAGACTATAATTAGTGCTACATGGTATTAAACTAATTTTCAATCAAGTCCAATAGTCTGTCTCTTGTAGTGACAACAGGGTACAATTTGTAAGCAGTCCAACAGTGTCCTACCGGATGCCAACCTCAAAAGAATAAGGGTCTATCACAAACCAGGCTGGTTCCCTAAGCCCAACTAGATCTATTGTCCATGTGTTTATCTAATCCTCTTTTGAACTCCAATGCCTTTTTCAATCGTGAGCTCCAAAAGTTCACTGTTTACGGTATAAAGCATTGATTTTTTTTTACTTTACTTGACCACAATCTACCTCTCTCTTCCTTAGCTTCAAAGACTAGCTTTCTTTTTTCTTGACTTCAGAGTCCTAATCTTTTCAGTTACTCATCAGAGGGCACTCCCGTGTCCATTTTCTGCTCAAGAAGTGTTGCTTTACTTTCTGATTGCTTTGGGAAACAGTATCAATACGTTTTAACCAATGGAAGACCTATATGTAGTGTTTTGCATCGTCTTATATGGGAGTAGTGTCACCACTGTATCATTTTAGAGAAATAAAAATGGGTTCCAGAAAAGGAAAGGTGGCAGAAGACTGAAGATAGAGAAAGGTCCTTCTGATTTCCTAAAAAGAAGAAAAAGGTAAGTTCTAGAAACTACATTCTGGTGAGTCTGCTGTAAATCCCTGGCAAAATGTTGGAGCAGATTATTGGGCATATGGTTCATGCATGTGTAAAAAGGATTCAGCATGAGGTCATTCAGAACATGTCTTGCCAAATTTAGATCATTTCATGTTTAATAGTCTGGCTGGGCTGGTAGAGCTTTGTGTACATCTTTGGTTTTTTTCAGGACATTTTACAAAGGTTCTTGGGATCTACCTCAATAAAAGGAAAACCCTTCGAACAATTAGGATGATCCAAAAAGTAGAATAAACTCTCTCGTGAGTTAATAAGTACGCTGTCCATAGAAGTATTCAAGCAGTGCTGGAAATGCCTAGAGGTGATTTCTACACTAGATAAGAAGACCTTCAAATTCCTTTTCAACTCTAATCTTTATAATTTTATTTGAGCTGTTTATCTAGTACCCCTTCCCGTATGAAAATAAGTTGTCCAGAATTAGGATATGTGATATAAATTTTCTTCCTTTTGTAGCTTCACATTTCACTGGTTAAGTCACTTGATTCTTCCTAATAAACACCTCTCCTTTACTCACACTCAGGCGTTCCCATTGGTGCCTATGAATCAATTCAAAGATACTGCCTTACCAATGAATAGTGCCATCTACTGGAAGAAATTGGTATAAAAAGTCACTTTTTTTTCTAGTTTATGGTTAAAAAGTTCTATAAATGCCTTGCTTTATTTGATCATCACAACAATGGGGGAGGGCAGCAAAAGAGGCGATTATTTTATAAATGAGGAAACTGAAGGTTAAGGAGATTAAGTGACTTACCCAAGAACATACAGCAAGTCAGTGGCGGAGCTTAAACTAAAAATCCAGATTTCTTGTGACTTCAAAATCAGTGCTTTGGCTACCACAGTGGATCTACTTTAGCATATGGTTTCCAGAAGCATGTTACAGTAAAAAATGAGAACCACTTAATATTTATTCTTGTTCATCAACATCCACAGAACTATGTGCCTACTTCCCCATCTATATAAAATTTTTGCTGAAAATAATATACACATGTTGATGAAGGAACGAAGACGTACTAGGATAGACTTTCACAAGTGATATTCCTCAGTGGAATGAATCTTTGCCATTACACAATTGTAGATAATACAAGAACCCACTGTATTTATTGTTGGTTGACTGTTTTTAAAAAAAGGCATTTGATTCAGTAGAGCAGAACACAATATTGAAGGTTTTCTTCTAAAAGTTTGCCTTCCATTCATACATCAAAATTAAATAAGATTCCTTGAAAGATATAATCAAAAAGATAACCATGTTCAATGACCCTCTGATCATAAACGTCAAGTGAGGCATAGAAAATTGAGACATCCACTCACCAAGGGTGTTCAAGCTAAAGAGGAATTCTTCGTGGTTGGTAAGATTTAACGGAGGCTTCTTATTGCATATTCCAATGTATAGTCAGCATCAAGCCCCAGAACAGTGTGGAGTCTCCTAGAAGAGATACAACACCACTGAAAAAGAGTTTGGACAGGTCATCTACATAGGGGAAAACAAAAACAAATGGAGGAAGAATGCCTTCTCTCGAGAGCAGGACTCAACCTTTTTGGGGTTGGTCTGCTCAGAATAATATTTTTAAATGCATAAAATAAAATACATAGGATTAAAAGGAAATTGACTATTGAAATTAAACATAGAAGCTTTTTTTCTCATCTAAGTTCACAGACCCCTTGAAATCTCCCCATGAAGTAGGATAGAAAAAAAAAATTCATCTTAATTTTCACTGACCTCTAACTGAAATTTAGCATTTCCTTCCATTATAGATTTTTTTTTAATCTGAGAAGGGGTCCAAACACTTCAACTGGTTAGCCAAAAAAGTTAAGAATCCCTAGATTAAATGAGATTACCTCTAGAGTTTGCCCATTGGTGTAGATATCATATGGATAGAGCAAATGGCCAACAAACGTCCCAGAATTAAACAGGAGGAAAGTGGGCTGGATTGCCTTCTGAAAACTGCAAAGTTCCTTTAATGACTACCAAACTCTCCCCAGAAACAAAGGTCCATCTTTATACCATCATTATTCTATCAATGTTGTTGTATGGCTATCGGGCATAGAGCACTAGTCTCCAAAGAATGAAATATCAGTATCCCTCAGAGCACAAGGGAGAGATGTAGAGTGAGTGTGCATGGGCTACAACACATACTAAATAAGGAGTGTGGAGAAGAATGAGAACAAAGTTTGTCATTGAAGAAACGTCTGACTAGAAGAGAAGACAGGCTAGTCACCTGGAAAGAGCAAAATATAAGTGGCAGACAGCCCTAGGTATCCTTGCAATGGCAAGAGAAACTAAGGAGGGCCCCCAAGATCACACAGTCAATAGATAGCAAAGGCAGGATTTGAACCCAGATCTCCCTAGGCATATTGGGTAGAGAGCAGGCCTCAGAATCAGGAAGAGCTTGGTTTAAGTGTGGCCTCAGATACATACTGGCTGTATGACTCAAAGCAAGTCACTTAATGTCTCTGTGCCTCAGGCAACTCGCTAAGACTATAAAGCAGAGACTTGGTGCTGATCTCCATTGGTAGAGACAGTTTTCTCATGACGCATTCCCTACACCAGTGAAATCACAGATCAGTCCATCCCCCTCCCCCATTATTATTCTACTTGTGTGGTCACATACTAGCAAAGTTGGTCCAAGGAAAAACAGTAAAGGAAGCGATGTTTCTTTTAGCACCCATATTCCACCCCTTCCTCAGACTTCTGATAGACTCATAATACTCTCTGACAGCCTTAGCCTCTAACTCACTAATCCCCATCCTCCAGACCTTACTCTACCCATTTCTTCTTCATATTAAACCATACCTACTTGAGGCTCATTCTCCAATGGCCTACCTAGTTGATTGAAGATGATCTGAGAAAAACTTATTGGAATTAGGATCAAAATAACTAATAATGCCTTCATTAACTGGGAAGTTGATGGTAGAAATGAGAGACCCAGCCTTTCAGGAGGGTGAGAGCTTGAGAGAAAGGATGTGGACTGGCCATTCTGGAAATCAGTTTGGAAATGTGCCCCCAAAGTTACTAAACAAGGCATAGCTTTTGGCTTAACAATAAGCCTAGACTCCAAAGAGATTGGTTTTTTAAAGTACACATATGTACAGAAATATTTATAGCGGCTTTTTTGAGTGTTGGCAAAGAACTGGAAACTAAGAGGATGATCATCAATTGAGGAATGACTGAACAAATTATGGTATGTGAATGTAATGGATGAAAGGGATGGTTTCAGAGAAACTTGAGAAGACTTCTATAAACTGATGTGAAGTCAGCAGAAACAGAACGGTTTACACAATAACAACATTGTAAAGACAAACAACTGTAATAGACCTGAATTCTCTGATCAGTGCAATAACCAATCACAATTTCAGAGGACCAATGATGAAGCATGCTACTTACCTCATAGCAGAGAGGTGAGGGACTCAAGATGCAGAGTGTGACAAACTTTTTTTTTTTTTTGACACGGCCAATGGGAGTATTTTTTTTTGCTTGAATCTACATATTTGTTAAGAGACCTTTGTTTTCCTTTTTATTTTTCCTAATTAGGGGTAGGGAGGTGAGGAGTGGGAGGGAGAGAAAATGGATTTTTTTCAATTGAAAAAAAATCAATTAAGTATTTTTAAATATAGAAAGAGAAAGAATTTTCAACCTCTCCCAAACCAAACCCCCTAGTCACCTGCCTATAAGGCTACCTGGCATACTAGATTGGCCCAAGGCATGCAAAGGCCAAAGTGGTCAAGTGGAGATAACATAGCCTTCTACTAGAAAGAGCAAGAGATCATTCTGCAATGATGATGGGGGCAGGGGACAACACACATTCAGATCACAGAGGTACATGTGGATGGAGCCACAGAGCTTACCCTCAGTTTGCATGCCTCTGACAAAATGCCAGCCAGCAGCTGACAACCTTTTTAGAAAGACAAAAAGCAACCAGGTACAGGGGTCAGCTAAAGGCTCCACAATTTCAGACCAAATGGTTTTGGGACTTCTCTGCTAACTGCAGGATCCCATACCCAGAGGCATCCGTGGAGAAGCTTATTCCTATTGACTTTTCCAAATCTCCAAGTAGCAATGTATGTATTTGTCGATAATTTAAAGTGAAGTGGTTCCCCTTCATGATCCTTTGATGGCCAGGGTAATAATCAACAGTAACTCTCTTTGTAACTGTGCTATTCTACCATGTTCCATTACAAAGTTGGAGCTGTTTAAAGGAGCCTAGTTTCTGAACATTCATCTTTCCCTTTCTTTCTTAAACTTAAAAAATCCTCCACTTATTTTACTTTTAATGAAGTAAGCCCCATAAAAAATTCAAAGGGGAATCTCACAGAAAATATCACTCCATGAGCAACCTAGTTAAAAACGGAAGAGACATTTGTCACTCAAGAAGATATGAACCCATCTCAGGACCTCTGGTCTGTCTATTTGTAGAAAAGAAAAGTCACCCAAAGTCTCCTGTGGGTGAATTAGCACAAGAGATGTATCAGACTGGTAGCCATTCATCCAATAGCACTGTGATGCCTGTTTTTATTTTGTTTATGTAACAATCACTCTTAAAAGATTGCGTTAATTTTTTATGTTACACTTTATAAAAAATTAAAACGCAGCTTTCTTTACCAAAGAAAGGAACCCTTGTAAATGGATTTTCAGAAAAAAAATCAGAGTATTGCTGCTTTAAATTCTTTCACTGTTCTTTTCCTTCTCCTTGCTATTATTCACTTTTATGTTCTTATACCTTTCTCTTTCTATCAATGCCAAGTCCTTAATCAAATCCTAGACTATTTTTGACTCTCTTTAAAGAAATGGATTTGGTTTACTAGGCAGAGAAGTTATGAAAGATGCAATATATGTTTTGGGGTCAGAGGTGAGATATAGGCTCTGTCCAGACCTGGCTGGGCCTCTCAGAGGTCACTGAGGCAGTCAGTCAACAAGCATTTGTGGCGGCACACTTACTCTGGGTCAGGTCATATGCTAAGAGGTGGGGATACAAAGAAAGGCAAAAATCACCATCCCTACCATCCAGAAATTCACATCCTAATGAGGGAGACAACATGCAAAGGACTATGAACATACAAGATCAAATAACTTTGTCCAAACAAGATGTATGTTGTCTAAATGGGAGGTAATCTCAGAGGAAGGCACTAGAGGTGGGGGCGAGCAGGGAAGGACCCACAATGCAGCTGGAAGATGACTAGAGGACGCCCCTGGGAGCAAGCTACGATGGGAGACAGAAGTTCAGAAGGAAAAACACCTACAATCCTGGAAGCAGCTTCGGTTCAAAGTGTTCTTTGGCTCCCCACTTTGGGGCAGATTCCCCTAACTTGAGCCTCACTGACCGGTAGCCCACTTATGCACTCATCACAGACTCTTGGATAGCAGAGTCCCACAGTTAGCCAAGCTAGCTTGCTCTTCTGAATTCCATCCCTCTCTTCCCAGCTCACACCTCACTCCTTCCCCACTTCTGCAGCACTCTCCAGTTTATGAAATGCCTGTTTAATCTAGTCTCTCATTCACTGCCCACTGTATTATGTGCCCCATTTTGCAAAAGCTAAGGAAAGTTGAGGATCTGGAAAGAAGTCCACCCCATCTTCCACATTTTATAGATGGGGAAAATGAAACCTAGGGAGGACAAGCTGCCCAAGTTGTTCTAGGGTGTCCTTCGAACTTTCTGTTGCTGTGCCCTGTGTCTTCTCCTGTGTGCGTCCATCTTACTCTGGGCACTCTTCCCAGGAGTTATTGATATTCTAAAAGGAAACCCCTGGAGTCTGAAACATCTTTGATACTCAATGAGTTTCTAAAGGCAGCTACTCCAGGGTGGCAGGAAGATATTTGGGGACAGAAATAGGAGAGGTGTCTTTCCCCTGTCCTCCTTACTTTACATCATGAAGGTGGCTATAGACTCCACCTGCTGGTAAGGCAATATAATACATGGTTATGCTGAGAGAACCTATCTTAGCATATCATTATTTAATTCTATTCTTGGCTTCCATCCAATGAAACAAGCAAGGGAGAAGTTGGTTTGCACAGATGTGTTATACTTGAAGCTGCATGAGTTGACAATATTGCCAGATAAGTTTCAAGCTGAATAAGTAGAAAAAAATACATTTCAGAAAAATATCACCCAAAATATCCTACAAAATGATAGTCCCTATACTATCATGTAGAACACAGGAAAGTGATCTAAAGGCCTAGAATGGGAATCCCCATCACCTCTCTCTCCTGGACTACCGCAATGGCCTCCTACTTGGTCTCCCAGCCTACAAACTCTTCCCATTCCAATCTGTCCTCCACACAGCTGCCAAAACAATATTCAGAAAGTATAGGTATGACCATGTTAATCACCTGCTCCAGAAGCCCCTGTGGTTCCCTATTGCCTCTAGGATGAAATAGAAACTCCTGTGTCTGGCTTTGAAAGCCCTTTTCATTCTGGCACCAATGTACTTTTCTGGCTTTCTTTAATGAAACTCTACTTTCTTTAATGACACTCTACTTTCTAGCCCAAATGACCCAACTGTCATTCCTCACATTCCATAGACCACTTTCATGCCTTTCCAGAGGCTTTCCCCAATGCCTAGAATGCTTTCTCTCCTTACCTCCAACTCTTGGAATCCCTAGCTCCCTTCAAGACTCAGATCAAGGGCCATATTCTTAAGGAAAGGCATTTCCTGAATCCTCCTACCTATTAATGTCCCATCCTGCACAAAAAAAAAGATATAGTGTGTGTGTGTGTGTGTGTGTGTGTGCATGCACGCGTGTGTGTGTGTGTACGCGCACACTTAGGAGTTCCTTTGTGTTCTATATATCTTCTGCATCTTCTCTGGAGTGAAATAACGGCTGTGCCAGAGCCAATAACTCTATTGGTGCCACAAACACTGTATAGGATCTGGAGATGAGGGCTTTAGCAGTGATAATAATAATCGCTAGTGTTGCTATAGCACTTGAAGTTTTTCTAAGAGCTTCACTAATATTATCTTGTTTATCCACACATGGGGAAGTTTGATATAGACTAATCTCTATTTAGAAATTTCCCTGGAGTAAACTGTTGTAGGGAGGCACTGGTCAACTGGGGTCAGCTCCTAGAACTGGACCCAGTCCCTGTGAACCCAGTATCTGGAAGAGCCTCTGACTGCAGGTTATATAGAAAAAGAGCTTTGCATATCTTAAAATACTAGATAAGTTTTAGTACTTGTTGAAACAAACAGATGAATTATAAAGGTTTCTGTATGAAAGACTAAAAAGATTAGCACTCTTTGGTCTGTAACTAAAAAATGCTAACAAAAGATAGGATCAGAATCTATGAAATCCTGATGGGTATGGATCAGATGAAGCAAAGACTTCTTCACTGAATTTTAGAAAACCACTAAGATGCACCCCCTTGGGCCCTAAAAGAAGCAAATAGAACTTGCTTAGTAGAACCACTGGCCTAGGGGGTAAGGAAATCTGGATTCTTATCTCAGTTGGTCTACTACTACTTATATGATCCTGGTCAGTTTCCTTCTCTGGACCTCAGTTTCCTTTTCTGAAAAGGTAAGGGATAGACTGGACGATCTTATAGTCCCTTCCAGATTTAATATTCCATTATTTTAAGTACTGCTTCAAATAGCAGGCAATAAAGTGAAGGAATTCATTAGCCAAAGAGGTAACAGATGGAAAACATCCATCATTTCAAAAAAGATTTTGATAAATACATGGATGACAGATCCATAATAATTATAAAGAGTACCCAGGATATTTGAGAATATATTCTTAAACTTTCATAGTCAACATCCAAGGAGAAAAATATGTTCTTCCACAAAACGTTGGGCATCATTGATAGAGACAGAATTCTGGATTGGGTAGACCATGGAAATGACTCAGTGTGGCAATTGTTATGTTATCACCCCAACAATTCCAGGCCCTAAGCTTCTATTCCAGGTTTTGATGAAATTACAGGTATGGATTTAAAAAAAAAACCCAAACTTCTATTTGCCTCCTGATCCTAGTTCTTCTCTTATCCTAAGAGTCACAAAGGAGGAGTTCAAAATAGAGTAATTGGATTTGTGAATCCCTCTGATATAGTTTGTTGACCTCAAGGAGCTTACATTCTACTGAAGGATACAACACATACACAAATAAGTAAATACAACATAATTTGGAGAGACAGAGAGAGAAAAAGAAAGAGAGACAGAGACAGAAAGAAAGAGAGAGAGAGAGAGAGAGAGAGAGAGAGAATATGCACTGATGATTTGGGGGGGAGATCATAAGAGACTTAAAGGGGGCAAATGGCATCTAAGACAAAACCTGAAGAAAGCTAAAAATTCTAAGAGGCAGAAAGGAGGAGGGGAGGCATTTTAGGTTCGAAAAACAGCCTGGGCTAAGGCATGGTGATGAGAGGGGAAATGCTGAGGTCAGGAACAGCAAGTAGTCCAGGTTGGCTGGAATGTGGAGAATATGCAGGGGAGGCAAGAAATATGGAAGCTGGGAGGAGGGGTGTCACATAACTAGTTTTGAAGAACAGACTTAGCTTCACCCTATAAAGAGGGTAGCTAGAGCTTTAATAAATTACAGCTTGCTTGTTATACAACTTGCTGACTTCACTTACATCCTTTCCTCTAGTTCCTTCCTGGTACGCCCATGCTATTTATCTGCAATTTCATTTGTACAATTTCTAGGACAGAATTTTCTGCTTCTGTACAAGTCAGACCACACTGTCAGTCCTCCGTGAATGGGAGGGGGGCTGTACATTTCATTTGATTATTATCAAATAATAATTTTGCTGAATGGCTGAATTTAGAAATATTCAATATGGAGATTTTCTACTGTATTTGAAACCATTTGAAAGGAAATGCTGAAATGCTCACTCTTTTTAGAGTTAACCTCACAGTACAAAGGTACGGATAATTCTCTTGGAAATAGATGATCTGCTACGGATTTAAATCTACTTTGGGCTTCTAAAAAAAAATTGGATTTTTTTTTCAATCGCAAATAAGAGCCCAATCTCTATTCAGTGACAGTTATATAAATATTCATCCCCTCTGTTATTATGAACAATACAAAATACAGTAAAATTTGCCCTTTTCTGAACTAAATCATGTATACAAAAGTCTGGCAAGGTCTGACTTCATTAGAAGCTCATAAACTAATTATTTCTATTTCAAATTATAAATAAATCACTAGAAAAGCCATGGACCCAATGGGAATGGAATCCAATTGCTTTCACTTTCCTTACTCAAATCTATTTTTCCTCCTTTATACTAGTTTTCACACCTGGCTTTCCCCTCCCCTCACCCCACCCCTTTTACCTTCTTCCTCTCTCACTTCCTGCACACCTTCTGCCTTGCTCCCACAGTAAGTAGGAAAGTGCAAAAGTGAGGACTTTTAACACCAACATGAGGCGCCATTATTTTTCTCTTCCTTTTACTATGCACAGCATAGCATCCGTCTGAATGGCCTATTGTAGTGACTCCAATCCCCACAACAGCTTTCAGTCTGGACTGGTAGATGATGAAAATCAGTTATATGGTTGAGAAACAAAGTGTGGAGTTACATACATACATACATATTTGTGTGTGTGTGTGTGTGTGTGTGTGTGTGTGTGTGTGTGTGTGTACATATTGAGAGATAGAGGGAATGTGGCATAATGAGAAAAAGCCTGGCTTTGGAGTCAGGAAGATCTAGGTTCACCTCCTGGTACATCCATACTAGCTATGTGACCATGGGCAAGTAGTTTAATTCCTCTGTGTCCCAGACAAGTCTCTAAGACTAAGTTAGAGAGAAGGTTCCAAACTACATAGGCAGAGAGAGTCCCCTCATTGAGAGCTCCCTATACCAATGAAAGCACAGATCCACTCCAGTTATACTGAAATCCTCCAATGGAGTTGAGATGTCACTCACAAAGGCACTCCCTCAAACAGTGCAGTTTGCAACCTGTCTCTGCCTTCTCAGTCTGAAGACTGCTTTTTCATATCAAGACGTCATGTGGTTCACCCCTCCCAGTAGTTATGCCATTAGTATCCACTGACTGAGAAAATGCATAATGACAAAAAGCTACTATGAATTCCAAAATACTTTTAAATGAATTTGTTCTTTACTAATCACATCCACATATGTGTGAAAATGGTGAGACATATATGTGTAAGATATTAATTATTCAATCTTCAGAAAGGATGTTTGTTTATTATATAGAGTAATTTAACGAGGCAAACCCCTTACAATGTGCTTAGTGGCCCCACAAGTTGGGAATCGACATTCCAGGTCTTTGGAAATTTGATGGATACTAAAGTAGTATCCAGCCTACCCATCTTTCACTACATGGCCAGCCCACCTCCCTTTCTGCTCACTTGTTTCTTACACGATATGCTTTTCATCATTTCTTGCATGTATGTAATGTGCCTCAGTCTATATATACCTACCATGTGTCTCTACATCACCTCTGCATCACAGTGCCTACCATTTAATATATTCTAGTTGATTAGTCAATTGATCGATGATATACAGCTCTAAATGTTGTGAAGTTGATTTTGTAACCCAAATGTAGACATTTATATCTCTTTCGATTTCATCTTACTAAATTTGGTTCACTCTTCTGGCCCATCAGGCTTGTTTTCAGGTTATGACTCTTTCATCGAAAATTATCTATTTATTCCAGTTTAATGTGATGTGCAAATATGTCAACTATGGCTTCATCTAAGTCACTAATAAAGAGGTTGATGTGTGCAGAGGAAGGGATAGATCTTTGGAGTACTTCACTAGAGACCTCTCTCCAACTGACAGTGACCCTTTCATGGCTACTGTTTTGGTTAGGTCATTCAAATAGTAACGAATCCACCTATGTTATTATTTGGCCCACATCTCTCCAATGTTTTCAAAAGGCCAGCAGGAGAGACTCTGTCAAATACTTTCTTCAAACCTACTAGTTAAACTCATCAACGGTCCCCTGACCTGCTAATATGGTAACCCTACCAAAAAAAGAAAATGAGGTCCATCAGGGGAATGGGAATGATGTTATTTTCTCCAGTGCCTGCCTCATGTAATCGTTGTGAGGAACAGAGAGTGTAAACCTATAATGAAGTGCCTTGCACATAATAATGCCTGTTGACTGATGTGAGCTGTTATTGTTATTATTTATCCTGCCAAATCACAAAAAAACTAGAATGGCACTTACGATAGCAGACAAAGTGGATTCAAACCAGGAAGTATTTTTAAACAAAGGGGCATTATATTTTGACAAAGGTCTCTATACTAAAGGAGAGTGTATCTTAAATATATATGCCCCTAATAAATATGCAGCAAAATTCATGAAGGTAAACTTCACAGCCTTGCAAAAAAAAGTTTTAAATTATAAATCTATGAGAAAAGTATATATATATATATATATATATATATATACTCCCCAATGGAGCAATGGTCAGAGGACATGTATGGTCAATTTATGAAAGTGGAAATACAAACTATTAATGACTACATGAATATGTGCTCAGACTCCTTATTGAGTAGACAAGTACAAATCAAGACCACTTTAAGACACCATGCATCACACACTAGAATGGAAAAATTAATAAAATCCCATTTTGACTAGATTGTGGAAAACCAGCCACTCTAAATAAATTGCTAGAGGTATTGCACACTAGAGCAAACATTTTGGAAATTACTATAAAAATATGTAATGAGCACAAAATATCATAGTTTTCAACCCAGCAAGTCCTGACTTACAAAAAAGTCAAGACTCTATCACCAAAACAGCATGAAAAGAAATAAAATTACCTTTGTGCTTAAAAGTGTTCAAAGTTGCTCCAATTGAAATAATAAAAACCAGAAGCAAACTCTATGTCCAAGAATTAGTGAACTGCTGAATAAATGTTGACATATTAGCATCATGTAATATTGTTATATCCTCTCCAGTGATAAATATGAAGCATGTGAGGAAATATGGTAAGACCTATGTGAGGTAAGATATAGCAAAATCAACAGAACTCGAGCACTATACAAACTAAGGACTGTAGATAAAAAAAAGAAGGAAGGAAAGCAATGTTAAAGGTGCTAAAACTTTCAGAGACCTCCAAGGGGACAATGAGTCCAAGCACTTTCTTTGCTTGTGTGTTGGTTGTAAATTAACTTGGTTCCAGCTTGTTAAAGGCTAGATTTGGCTGTAAGATTTTTGCCTTTTGTTCAGTATGTTTATTAGGTCGTTTTGCTTAGAGTTATTAAATTTATAGTAATTGTTCCAAAGGAAATAAGATTAATTTGACATGACCTGTTCTTAATGAAACCATGGTAATTTTTAACAATTACTCTTTCTATTTCTGGAGGGATTATACCAGTTTCCAGGGAAGTTAAAACAAAATTTACACCAACAAAAAGCCTCTGAAAAATTTTACAAGTTTGATTTTCTGTCAAGATACCAAGAGTTTCTCAAAACTGATGAAAGTGGTAAATGAGTTACTGAATTATTTTAAAAAGGCACCTTGCCTTGCACATTAAAAAAGTATGGTGGATCAAAAAAGCATAACAAAGAAGTCTACCACATATAAGATCCCTTCAACAATTTGTCCTAGAATTCTGCCAGGAATAGAAATCAAGGGCCACTGGTCTATACTTGGTAGAACCAATCTTCTTGCCTTTTGTGAATATTTGGGACATTAGTACTAGTGTAGTGGATATGTGGTGTTCACATGGAGTTATTAGACCCATTTAGGATAAAGAGAGGGAAGAATGATTATGCCTCTTACTCCCAATTTCACAAATAAAAATTAAAATGTTTCCTACTCAGTAAGCAGAGCTTAAACCCATATTATCTGTTTAATGCATTGCAAAAAGTTTTAATCTGGCCAAAATACAAATTGTTAGCACATGGCTTTGAGTGCATATAAATAAAATAACAAAGATTATATTGTTCCTAACAATAATTGATTCATACATTCAATGTCTCAGAACACTATCATTCATATTAGAATAATATGATATAAAGGCGTTCCAAATGTATAAGCCAGAAGTTCTAATAGGCTACTTATGCCTTGCATTCATATGCAGGGAGACTCATAATTTATCTTACTCTTTATTTCTTCAAATGTGTTGTCATTTCCTTTGTTTGGCCATTACCATCCTCCACATATCTCTTACCTTGGAAAGAGACACTTTGCTTCCATATGGCTAGCAGCTCTCATGCAGTGCTAAAGCTGGACCCCAATGTGGATTTTTCCCTTGTTTTTCCATTTCAACCCTTTTAGGTGGTATAGCAGCCTAACTGGTGATCACCTGCTGATCAGATCCCTCACTAGTGCCAGGTATGGTGGTTCCCCTCTCTCTCAGCACCCATGTGGGGTGCCTCACCCATATCTTAACACTTCTTGGCAAGCTGGACCACAGGTTAACACTTTTTTGTGTGTCAAGGATTCTTTTGCTGGTGTGGTGAAGCCTATGGACCCTTCTCAAAGTAAGATTTTGAATGCATAAACTATATAGGATAAAAAAGGAAACCCAATAACACTGAAATGCAGTTATCACGATATTTTAATAATGAGCTCATTGACCACAGATTAAGAATCACTTATCTAAAGACTTGATAGATTTCCCATTTTCTCCCTAATAACCACTGAGGCTATTCACACTTAAAGAGACTGCTTCCCACAACATCCAGGACACATGGCTGAATCAGAGGAGGAGGTGGGAGCAAGGATGCCTTTGGCATTGCCCTAACCTGGGGAAGAGAAAATTCCGCAGTCTCCCCTCGGTGTTCCATTAAATAGTCTTTTAGACTACGTATTAGGTCTTTTTTTTAGCATCATAAGATGAGCAGAGCATCCCTTATGTTTTTAGTGAGTTTCAAATCCATACCAGCTAAATAATCAGATGGGAAAGATAAGAAATACAAGCTTAAACACATTTCATTGGGTTTTTATTTACCATAGATTGAGTGGTAAAGGTAAGGCTTTAGTATCCTTTTCTGGAAATTATAGAATATTAACATTCTAGAAACAAAATGGAGCATTTGGGCTGTAATTCTGCAAATTCTTCTAAGTATGCAAACACCATTCTTATTTTTGGACAGGAAGCTCTGAATGACTGGTAATTTCTAATGAGAACTGACTGAGCCTAGGGCATGAACCACCAACAAATAGCCCTGTGTGTATACTGTTTACCTTTTAAAACCCTTCTCCATAATGGAGGTTCCTTGTGAGGAATTTTCCACTGAGAGTGCAATATTTTTGCAATAAAGAGCCTTTTATTAGTCTAGCACAAAGACTGGTTGGGGCACCAGCTCTGGAGGAGTCAGAGCTCCTTTCTCCAGGATGAAGGTGATAACTGACGAAAGAACGTCTGAGAACTCCTAAGCTTGTTCACCTCCTATTTTATGTCCATCTCATAAAACTGTGGCCGCTTCCCTACTTCTGCTGTCGAGTTTAGTAGTCAAGGACTATGTTTTACAATAAATCATTTTCAAGACTCTTGTGATAACCATTCCCTTGGTTCAGCAACAGAATCCGAAAATGGCAAAAGTAGAATAAATCTCTCTAAGAAGGTTTCCTGTTGTACAGCAGCAATATATCTGGTATACAGGCACCCAGGATCACAACTGTTCTCCTAGATTGTCACAATTTCAGCTGCAAACCTATGCTTAATAGAATGGAAGGGAAAGGAGTGGAATGTGGTCTTTCAGTATATCATGGGCTTTACAATCATTGTATAAAATCATTAGCACCAGAATCTTAGGTCAGCAAATATTTCATGTCCCTTCCTCCTTCTCTTAGCTTATAATAAATGTTTGTGTGATACCCATCATGAACATGACATTTATTGAGGTTGCATGGGTTTCAAAGTCTAGTCACACATAGGATCATAGGATTTTAGATCTGGAGCCAGAAGGAATCTTAGAAGTTATCAAGCCCAACTAACTCAAATTACAGTTGAGGAAACTGAGGCCCAGAGAGGGGAAGAGACTTGTCCAACATCACCAAGCAATTAAGACAAAGAGGTAGAACTCAAAACCAGGTATCCTGAGGCCAAGTCTATGTTTATTGTGCTACACTGCTAACCTTCTAGGAAACTATAAGGTCATGCAGAGCTCTTCTTTCACTTGGCCACTTCTTAAATAGCCCTAATCACTGAATGGTTGTTGCCTCACTCAAAGCGAGAACTTGGAAAGACCTTAGCTTGAAAAGGCCAAAGTCTCCACTGCATCCTGGGTCATCTCCATTCACCCTGATCTATATCTGGCCACTGGACCCGGATGGCTCTGGAGGAGAGAGTGAGGTTGGTAACTCTGCACAGCCTTTCCTTAATTAAATCCAAATTACTTGCAAGTCATAGTATCACCTTCCTGACATCATGGTCCTCTTTGAGAATGAAGGACAAACCACAACCACAACCTTTCACCTGGTATAATATTTAGCCGGGGAGGGGGGAACGCTATGGATTAAGATCCCAGATTTTAAGCTAGAGATCATTTAGTCCAACTTGCTTGTTTTACTGATGAGGAAACTGAGGCCCAGAGACCAAGAGGCTTTCTCAAGGAGTTAAGAAGTGGTAGAGCCATTGTCACGCTCAGAGCCCCCCCAACGACAACATCTCTAGTGGAACTTTTAGTAGCTTGAGAAATTTGCTTAGCATGCTATTTTGTAGGGAGACATTAACAATACTGACTGATATCGTTCACCAATTAGCTGACTACCCACACCACTCCACCAGAAATTGTTGGTGAAACACTGCAGATTTGTTAAGGGATGGTATTCTTTAAATCTAGAGATCTTTGTCAATGGGAGCCAAGAGAGAGCACAACATTCTGGATGCCATTTGAAAAAAAACAACCATAATTTTGTCAAAGAGTGAAAAAAAATGAAAGAAATTGAGCAGATTCTTTCAAGTAAATTAGACTATCAGGACAATTTTCTAACTGAGCACCAACACACATCTATAAAAAAATCAAAACAATTTTCTATATAATAAGAACAGAATCTTTAACAATAATCCTAAAAATATTATTTCTAAAATTAGTATGGAATGAATAACTTTGGGGGGGGCCCTGTTGTAATCTCTGTCTCTTAAAATCAATAGTCCAAATGAAATACGATACTCCAGATGTGGTCTGACCAGTTCAGTATGCAATGGGACTAGTTCCTCTCTTCACACAGTCCAAGACAACATTAACATTTTTTTAGAGCCAGGTTAAACTTCTGGCTTGTGTTGAGATTGCTGTTCATTAAAACCCCTAGGCTTTCTTCACATAAATTTCTAACGATCAGATCTTCCCATCTTATGTAGTTGGGTTTTTTTTTAACTGAAAAGTAGGACTTTACCTTTATTCCAATTATATGTCATTATTTGTGTTGACCCATCTTGTGAACCTGTCAATATTCTTTTGTAATCTCAGTTCTGTTATATAAACCTTCCCCTCCTCACCACATCACATGTATTGTGTCACCTGCAAATCTGCTAAGCATGCTTTCACCCATAAAATTAACAGAATAAGGCCAAGTATAAAGTTCTGCAGGCACTTGAGTAGTAGAATAGAAACAATCTTTAATTAGAAAACCAAGTCATTAATGTGGAAATATGTTTCCATGATTGCACATGTATAACCTATACCAGTCTTAGGGAGGGGAGTTGGGAGGGAGGGAAAAAATTCGAAACTCAAAATCTTATTAAAAATAAATATTGATCACTAATGTGAAAATATATTTAATAGTAATGTATATGTATAGCCTATATCAGATTGCTCACTGTCTCGGGTAGGGAGGTGGGGAGGGAGGGGGAGAAAAATTTAAACCTCAAAAGCTTATAGAAGTGATTGTTGATAAGTTAATTAAAAAATAAAAATTTAAAAAATGAATGTTGAAAACTGTTTTTACATGTAATTGGAAAAAATGCTATTTACAAAAAGAGAACAGAATAGATTGAATAGTTAACTAGGAGTATTTTATCCCAATGTAATATACCCTCTCTGGGTTCCTCCTCAAAATTTCATGCACTAACAGGTTTGGTTCCCAAATGGACAGCTGCCGTCCTGTACTTTAGAGGTAACTTTGTGGGTAGTTGCTCCTATCCATGCTCTCCCTACTGTAGACGTAAATTTTAGCAAAGACGCTTTCTATAAAATGTTCCCACTAGAAAGTATGATTGCCCTCTCCTACAAGTACCCCCAGCATCTGTAAGAAAAGTGAGATTACAATGGCAGTAAGGCACATGTGTAAGAGACTGTATGGCCACAAAAACAAAATGAGTCTATGTGCTAACTCACAATGACTAGCACTTCAGGGCCTGGAAGTCCTTTCTCTCTCTCTCTCTCCAGTCATTTCACAGCTCCCTTTGAACACAGTATCACTGCCGTGATCTCAGGGTCTGCTCCATTTGCTGAATCCATGACCAGCTCTCTTCTCTTTTCTCTTCTAAGATGTAATATTCTTTGGGAATGCTTTTTTTTTCCCTCTGGTGACTCATTCCCCGTATCTGGGTATGTTTCAGTTTTGTGTCTCTTCTCCTTAAAGCGCGCATTGTCTCCTCCAAATATAGTAGCTCCAATGACCTGAGGGAAGGGGAGAGGGGAGCGAGAAGAGAAGCCCCTAGTCACCCCCTTACTGCTCACTGCTACAATCAAGTGGTCTGCCTCCACAAAGCACTTCCAAACCTGGATGCCTCAACTACTGAACAGCCTGCAGTTTTTATATATAAGCCCAACAGATGCAACTGAATCTTTCAGTCAACCACAACGTGTTTCATGGGTGGTGACAATTGCCTTCATCTAGTTAATAAGGACATAATCTTCCCAAAACAAGGGCTTATTCACGCATTGCTGTGGGTTTGGAGGAAAATCCTTGCCATCTCTATGATTCATTCTGATTATATCCTGAGACTTTGACCTTGTTATCTGAAGTGGAAGTGGACCTTCCCTTGCATTAAGAAGCTGTAAGTAATCACGTAAGAAAATTCACAAACCTCATTAGAAGAGTATGATGGAAAGTATTTGGATAAAGATCAATGGTAATAGAAGGAGAAAAAAATAACATTGCTACAGGTCACCTATTTAATATATAAATGTGAATTTAATAATAAAATAAGAATAATTATATATAAACTACAAAAAAGAAGACCAAGTCACTCCATACCATAACTGTGTCACCTTGAAGAAGTTACTAAATTTCTCTGGCCCTCAGTTTCTCCTCTGTAAAATGAGAGGGTTGGGCCAGATGATTGCTTAAATCTCTTCCAACCCTGAAATTTTATGGAAAGTCTCTTTTGCCTGTTCCTCTAGATTATCAATAATCAGCCATCCAACTGTCTCCAAATCCACCTTGTACTATCATATAGCCTTTATCTCTCCATCCACTCTGAGAGGATCTAGGTGATTTGAAGGAATTTTCACATTTAAGTCACAAACAAATGCCACCCACTTATTCTGTACACATTTACTTACCGTCAGTGTTCAACATGCAATAGATATTTTTAAAGAGGAAGACCAAGGACTAGGAGTCAGTGATATAAGTAAATTGACACAGCCCTTGATCTTCAGGTGCAGATATTCTACCAATGCCAGGATGGGGTATGGAGAGGGTAAATATAATATGTACATAAGTATGATATAACGCTGGCTACGATGGGGGCAAGTTATTTTTTCTCTATACGCCTCTTACCTAGCATGACAAATGACCAATAGATGCTGGCATCCTCTGATGTCAGGAAAACCTAAAGAAGGCTCTCTGGGGTAGTCCCCGCCGTGGAGACCTATCTAATTAACCCAGAGCAAAGCAATTTTATTTGGCCACAATAGGACAGACTTTAAGTAGTCTATGAAACTCATAAAAATGTAAGAGGTTACTATTTGTATCTTGATAAAGGAGAGAAGATGTGTCTCTTTCCTGGAATAAGTGCATCCTATCTTCCTAAAATGGATTGTCCATCAAAAGGATACTATCATTGTTATCAGTGATATAAATATGATGAGGTAGTCCCTAAAATAGAAATAAAAATCAATCATTTAGAAAGACAGGTATCTTGAAGATTCATGAATCAAATCAGAAAATGCTAACACTGCTCTCTATGGGGTATATTTAGAAGGGAGTCAGCATTTGCATATCAGATTTGGTACAGCAATATCTATTTCCAAATCATTTTCTTTTCTCCTACTGCCAGATGGATCACACTTTTCGTGTTCGAATTTGGGACATTTTCAAAACTGATCTCCCTTTTCCATCTGACTGAGAGCTTTCCAGGAGGGAGGACGGATCTATGTCAGGAACAGTAAGGAAGCTGATTTTCAGCCTTTCTAAGTGCTTGGTGGTAGGTGAACAAAGCAGCACCTAGGTAAGAACACATTACTTCAAGAGACTATTTGCATCATGAATTCTCAAATGTAAGAATGAGGAGCATACGTCTCCCTTCCTAATCCGTTTTTACAGTACTTAAGAACTCCCTTCTCAAAAATCTTTGACTCAACATCTAATAGAGCTTGGGGTGGGCTTCTGCCGTAGTAAATGCATATTTATAAATACAGCCCCTGACCACCTGACCCTTGGCTCCCTAAAAATGGAGAAGACAGATAGACAGGTGGCTTGGCTTTGAAAGAACATCTTTTTCTAAATGTAACAAATAATGCCCACCATTTCTCAAGTGAATGTATTACTCTTGGCCAGAAGTACTTCAGTTTTGCAAGGTATTGTGAGCTCTTTCCATTTCTATATTTTACATTTCCCTCCATCTGTGAATGTACGTGTGTGTGTACATCTATACATATGCATGTGTGTATATGTATGTATATATATATATATATATATATACACAACTACACGTGTGTAAAATAACACTGTCTATTTAGGGTATTTCATGATCCTTTCAGGTTTTTATAACTTTAGCTGTATTTAGTTCTGCATTTTTCAGTGGACTTCCTCTGCATAACTGCAGACTCTGAAATAGCTGATACTGATTCACTCAAGTTAGTTAATTTCTATTATCTTAGCAAAAAAAAACCATAGTAAAGTCTGAATCCTGACAAGATAACCTGCATAATAGAAGGCAGAACAACTAAGAGACTGCCTTCCTTGTGAGTCTGCAGTCCTAACTCTATTTGGCAAATGGTTTCATTTCGGGCCTTAATTATGCGAAGGAGATCTGTTCTAAATTGTTTGCATTTGTTGCCAAATGACTGGAAATTTGCTCTGTAAGTGTTCAGGTGGAGGGAAAAGCTTTCTCAGGTGCAAGAAGATGCAATGCCGTGCAGTCGGGGGAAAGAAACATTCAAACAATTATATGGCCCACTGCTCTAAGTCATATTAAAACAATATGTAAACTAATGCAATGCTAACACAAGGCCTCATAAATAGCAAAGAAGTTCGATGAACAGCCAGCCTTCCAAATTAAAAAAAAATCCCCAATCATTGCTTTCTTCTACAAGAATTTAAATGCCATGTCTGTTTTTATTCATGGGAGTTTTCTATATGGATTATAAGTTCTGTACAAATAAGCATGTGATAAATACCCCCCTTCTATGAGATTCTAGTCTCAAATAATCAGAGAAAAGGCAATAGAAAAGTTGTTTTTGACACTCTAGGCTCCTGCCTTCAGGGTTCTTCATACAAACCTGAAATGTGCACTCACAGAAGTACTGCTATCTTATCCAAGACAGGTGACTGTGGAGTGGAGGGGGAGACCTGCTTCTGATATTCCCCAGTTGTGACCCTGGGCAAATGGCTTCACTCCAGGTGCCCCAGGCAAATGACTAAGATTCCTAGTTACAGATTTGCTTCAATGGAGGGAATTTCCACACCAGGAGTTTCCTTAGGCAGATGAGACCACAGGTTGGGTCCTTCTCCTGTGTCCTCCCTTCACCCCCACTCCCTACTCCTGCCAAATCTTATCCATACACTTAGAGTTAGTAGCTCGTATTTCCATTACAAAACTCCATTTGTAGCAACTATTATCTAAAGAGTTTAAAATGCTTAATATTGGTTCTAGGAAGCAGCATGCTGTCATGGAAAACACAGTGCACATGAAGCCGGAAGACCTGGATTCTAGTCTAGCTCTACCACTTAGCTCTGTGACCTTGGGCAAGTCACTTAACCTCTATGACCCTCCGTTTCCTCCTCTGTGGCAATAGATATAAAACCCAATGTATCTCACAGGATTGTTATGAAGCTGGTTGTATGTGCACATGCCTGGTAACTTATAAAGCCCCATACAAATGTAGCCTCTTACTGCAATCTTATCATTCTGCAATCTCACACATGTGGGAATTCCCCAGAGCAATGAATGCAGAGCTCAGCCCATCCTTAGCAACTGTCATCATGTCCTCCCATAGTGAGCAGTTATTATTACGAATAAGGAGATTGATACTGAAGCTGCATCTATACACTTCCAAAACATCTGTCAACTCGGTGAAAAAGAAAATCAAATTGAATACTTGACAGCTCGTTGGGAAAAACAAGCAGCCAGTGGTGAAATGTTCCTCTTTTCAGCCAGTTGCTTTGGGCCTCATGTAGACAGTTAACCAAGGGGATGTCCATGACATTGCAGAAGCCTTTGTAGGTGGGGTCCATCTGGCTTGCAGAAGGAAAACTGTGCAAAGGAGATTCCCGAGTGAATGGACCCTGACTCAGCAATGATACAAACAGTACTTTGGATACCGCAAGCTGTTGAAATCCCTCCTATGTAAATGCACAGCAAAAACTCCAGAGAGCTATGTTAGCTGGTGCCAATGTGGAGATGTCACAGAATCTCTTTTTTTAAATTTATATATCTCCAAAAATACCCCACAAATTCTAAAGAGCAGCATCTTTCAGAAAATGATACTCACTGAGCAATTAAGGAAGCAAAGTCTTACATCCTTTTTTCTTGTTTTGTCCTGTGACTCCATTTACCATTGGAAAAAAAATTTAAATAGTACCGACAGAAAAAAATACAGGATTTGAAGGCAGGCACAGACGATTAGGTTGTACGACTGAGAGACACCAGCCCACCGGCCCCTGGATCAGGTTTGGTATTTTCCAAGGGTGGTGACATAATCAAAGCCGAACTCAATTGAGCTCCTGTCAAGATATCTTGGAAAAATCATAGCCTGGGAGATTAAGGTCATACTCAAGAAAAATGTAACACGAGCAGCAGAGAGTAAGGCTGAGCAGGGGAGAGAACATATATCACGGCCAAAGGGCCAGAAAGACAACTCTGGCTGTGAAGGGAGACCCCACATCTGACTCCAAAGGAGATGCAGCAGGCACAGTGGAGCCAATACTCAGACAGAGAGATGCGTAGTTTTCTGACAGAATTTTATGTGGGAAGAGTGTAAAAAGTTTATTTTCTAATCTCATCAGTGCTCACAAGATCCTCAGGAGTTATTCTCTCCCCTGCACTGAAAATGGGGCAGAGGGAAAGAGAGGAGAAATTATCTGCATCCACAGGCTGGCTTATTTTGTAATTAGTAAAAGGCAATAAATGATACCCTGCATTTGTATGGGGCTTCTCAAATCTTCCAAGCATACATTTCATAGGATCTTCAGCTGGCTCTGAAATCTGAGACATTACCTAGTTGAAACCTATCATTTATAAGTAGAGGAAACTGAACTCAGAAGGGAGAAGAGATCTGCCCAACGTCACAAAGGTCTTAAGAGAGCAAGGATTCAAACGCAAGCCTTTAGAGACTAGAACCAGCCCTCTTTTTCAATCAAACCAAACAGTTTCTTCTTGAAAAGTTTACACGTCTGTGAAATTGAACCAAATTAAATGCCGGTGATTAGATTTTTCACTTCCATTTTACCCCCATGGAGATAAGAGATTATGAAAAATTATATATTTGAGGGACAGAGGAGAGAATAAGCACTTATATAGTACCTACTATGTACTAGGCACTATGCTGAGCGCCTTTTACAAATAGTCTCTCGTTTGAGCTTCTTCAGATGATTGGCTGGGAGATATAAAAATAGTTTCCCCTGGTCCATCCCTTTGATCCCTGGAATGGAACCATGTGTCAATGGACTTTAAGTTCAATCAACAAGCATTTATCAAGTGCCCACTGTGTCTCTGGCACCAATCTAGGTGTTTGAGAATGCAAATACAATAAATAAAGCAATTCTTACACACATTCTAATGAGGTTCCTCTATATTATGATAACCCTCTGTATTCTGCCCCTGTGTGGGCTGAGTTTACTTGCCAGGTTCATGCCCATGAAATCACCTAGCTCAGGTCTATAAGGTGAACTTGTTATACAATGACCTTAAGAAGCTCAAAAGCCACAGAAAGTAGAGAAGTCTTCGAAAATATTTCTGATACATCATCGATCAGGAGAGGAAGACCATAAAACCACAAGAAGGTGTCAGAGCACAAAGGGGGACAGGGGGGATATCATCATAGCGAAGTACCAGTTGAGAGAAAGCCACCAGAGATAGCAAAGGGGAATGTGGCATAGCTGGCAAGCTGCCATTGTCATAATAATCAGTAATGGGCAATGGTAAAAGGAATCACAGGGGAATGTAGTGGATTTCTGGCATCCAAAATCACCATCTATGCACCAGGCTGAGATACAGGAGTCTTAATGTGTCTGCTGGCAAAAGAAAATGGTTAGAGGCACCAGATAAACTGTTTTCTTAGATCTTGAGCACAGAGAATACAGGATAAAGGCTAGCCCAAGACCTGCTCTGCTTTTAACTGAGGCTGTGTAAAAGCAAGCATACCCTAGATCAGAATGAAATTCAATTGCTAAACCAGAAGGTGATAACTAAGCTACCTCCAGGGTGAAGCTTAGGATAGAAAAACAAAGGAGATGGAAACAAAAGAATCTGTTTTTCAACTCCTTGAAAGAAAAAAAAAAAGTTTTCAAGAATATTTCTAAGCACATAGAAGTCAATCTTGAATGAACTTTTTTTTTTCAGTTTAAACAAGACCAAAGTGAATATACTTTTTTAAAAAAGTACATCTATGCTTCAATTATCTCTTAGTCGTCATTGTAGGTTGCAGGCTGCAGCCCCTCTGCACCTTGGTTTTGGCAGATGGTCTTGGGCAGCTGACTGCGGGCAAGGGGTTCTTGAGTCTGTGGCCAGCCTGGTAATGTACCTTTCCAAGCCTACAGAGGCTAGTCCTGAGACAGCAGATATCCATCCCATCAGTGAGCCCAGACTCAAAGTCTTTCCAGCTTGGTAGGAACTGCCGGGGCTTGTGCTTACTTAGCATGGTCTTTGAGGACCCAATGTCACTTCCACACCGTGATAAGACATTGATGGAGGACTTTAGTGGAGAGGAAAAATAATGTAACCTGAATAAAATATGGATCTGGAAAAAGGTGTCATGCATTCTTTAGGCACTGTGCATACTGACATGGGGAAAACGGTTAAGAGTTCATAGGACCATAGATTTAAAACTGGAGGGGGTCTTTGATGTCACTCAATCTAATCTCACTTTCCAGAGGAGGAATCTAAGGTCCTGAAAATAAAGTGATGTGCCCAGGTAGTGTGCCCACTCAGGTAATCAGTGGCAAAATCAGGATTCAAACCCAGGTCCTCTGACTCATCTGAGCAATAGGGAATAATATTCTAAATATTCATTTTTAAAGCTTACATATAAGTACTATACTATCTTTTAAGGGTCTCAATAATGGCCCAAAGGAAAATATCACATCCTCAAACTGCTTCTTGACAAAACAAAGGATGATCAAATAAAGCATTTCTAAATTGGACATACTTCTACTGATTCACAAAAGAATGCTGGAAACCATTTGGTTTCTCATAGCACTCTTCATTCTGAAAAATTTCACATTGCCAGTTAGTGAACCCAGGACAATCTAGGGGCCTAAAGGTAGCAGACTCCCTCAAAGAGAGTGGGTTTCACTGTACCTATATCCTAAAGAGGTCAAAGAGCCCACAGATACGAAGTATTCATAACAGCTCTTTGGGTTGTAGCAAAGAAATGGAAACTAAGGTGGTACCCGTTCATTAAGGAATGGCTGAATAAGTTATGGTGTGCTAACATAATGGAATTTTACTGCACTGGAAGAAATGACAAAAGAAATGGATTCCAAGAAACTTGAGAAGACTTGTATAAAGTAATACAGAGAGAAGTAAGAAGGAGGAACAAAATTTCTATGATGTCCACAAACATTGTAAAGGAAAACAACTGATAAACACTTAACTTGGATCAGTGCAAACATGATGAGCAAACATGATTTTAAGGGACTGAGGATAAATCATGCTTCCCGCCTCTGGACAGAGGATAGGCTCGAAGTGCACAATGCTAGGCATATTTTTGAACATGGACAATATGTGGATCTGTTTTGCATGCTTATACTAACTTGTTTCAAGGGAAATTTTTTGAAGAGGGAAGGGAAGGGAGGACAGGAAAACAGTAATAGGGATGCAAGACAAGGGAGGAAGGAAAAAAAGGAAAGAGGAACATCAATGATGATTTAGAAAAATGCACACATGAGAACAGAAGAAGGCTTAGGGGCAAACAGAGATGAGTGGAACCATTTGGGGAACGCATGTGCTGAATTTAGTATATAACTAAAGAAACACAGCAAGCTGCACATAATGAGATTTGAGATTTCATATACAATAGTCTTCTGTTCTTTGTCTACGGAAATGTTCATGTGTGTTGGTGTTTGTCAAGTACAGAATAACAAAACATATTTCTTTAATTAAAAAAAGAATGGGTTTCCTTTAGGGTCACTGAGCCTTTGTAATATTAAAACATAACAGAGTTGTTGAATGCCAGGGCCTGTGGCTATCTGAGCAGGGTAGGAAAATGACATTACTGTTTTTACATAGGAAGAGAAAACATTCTTGTTCTTTGATATTGCTGAAATATGGGTTTGAAGAGCTCGGGTTTACCTCTACCTTGTGGATAAAGAAGTAATGAGACACATGTAGTCAGCAATGGCCAAACCAAGATCCGGCCACTAAGGAGGGGGTATTATTTCCATCAGCGACTCTGACTGTATGTCACAGGAGAATAGCAGAATCAAGGGGAATGAAGGTCCACAGCTTTGTAGGATTTAAGATCAGAAACCAGTTAGCTCAACTACCTCCTTTTACCACTGAGAAAACTGAGACTCAGGGAAGGGAAAGGACTTGTCCACAGTCATTTATAGTAAGTATGAAAACAAACTCCACACAAGTCTGAAAAGGGACTTTGACTCTTTGGAAGCGATCCTTCCTTTTCTCCCTTTCCCTCGCCTTCTCAGCACTTTCCCATAATCTTCTCTGATGCCTTATTCTACTATTCCTGCCCTGTTATCTTCTTCTAGTCTTTTCCCATCCAAGACGCTAAAGTGGCCGAAAAAACAATCCAAGTGGAGTTGACATTTTCATTAGCTTCTGAGTATGACAAAGTATCCAAATAGCAGTTTCTCTTTAATGATGAATCAACACACTCCCAGTATTTCTTTTTTTTCAAGTACAATGTCTTTGCTGTCAGAAAGTAGGTACATTTTACTAATTCTCTGTAACACTCTATATTTACTATTTTACATATTGGCTAATTTACATAGGCTAATTTACATATTGGCATTTACGAAATAAGCATTCCGTGATCTGGATTATGAATGGTCACGTAAAACTACTTTTAAAGAAAGTAGAACAGCACTTGACAGATGGAGGGATAGAGCAGGGATGAGTTTATAGCTTAGGCAACTGAGGTACAGGACATGCATACCTTGTTTGGGTAGGTTAATCCCACCGAGAGCCCTGAGCCAATCTCTTCCCTCCTTAACATGTACAACACACCCACTGATTTCACTGAGTGTTGTGTGTACACATCTAACAGGTAATTGTAAGCTGCAGTGAATGGGAAAGATTTCTATGTAGGATTAGTAAATGACACAAAACACACCTATACAGAGACTCCCTGATTCCTGAGGACAAATCTTAATGAGCAGGAAATTACATTTGCAGATGCTTATCACTGCAACAAAGTTGCAGCAGAGACTGAACTTGATACAGTTTGTGAAGAATCAGCATGAATGAATGAAAGTTGCATTTTTAACATGAAGGAGGTCTGGGTTTGTTGAGTGAGATAAACTAAGTGGGAACGAGAAAGCATTTGAAATTGGGGGACTGACGGGACTTTACACTCCAAATTGCAAATGCAAACTAATAAAAGGCTTTAGGTGAAATATCTGATCCACATTTGGTAGCTTATTACCTTCACTGACAGATAGAAGTGGTCACACATATAATTCAAAATGAGGATTTCTGTAAATACAGGCAGTGGTGACATAGCTAGTCAATAAACATTTATTAAGGACCTACTATCTTAGGCTCAAAGATCACTGCAGACAGAGACTACAGCTATGAAAATAAAAGATGCCTTGGAAGGAAAGCTATGACAAATCTGGTCAGCAGACTAAAAAGCAGAGACATCACCTTGCCAACAAAGGTCCGTGCAGTCAAAGCTATGTTTTTTTCCAGTAGCAATGTATGGCTGTGAGAGTTGGACTACGAGAAAAACTGAGCACCACAGAATTGATGCTTTCAAATTCTGGTGCTGGAGAAGACTTTTGAGAGTTCCCTGGACAGCAAGGAGATCAAATCAGTCAATACGTAAAGAAATTAATTCAGGCTATTCACTGGAAGGTCAAATACTGAAGCTGAAGCTGAAATGCTTTGGCCACATAATGAGAAGATGGGACTTATTGGAAAAGACCCTGATGTTGGGAAAGATAGAAAACAAGGAAAAGGGGACAGCAGATGATGAGATGGATAGATAGTGTTACGAAAACAACAAACATGAACTTGGACAGACTTCTAGAGACAGTAGAAGATAGAAGGGCCTGGTGTGCTGTGGTCCACGGGGTCATGAAGAGTTGAGCACGACTGAACAGCATGTGCCAGGGCTAAGCAGTGGGGATACAAAAAGAGGCAAAAAACAGTACCTGCCCTCAAAGAACTCACAGTCTAATGCAGGAAACAACAAGCAAATATGTACAAATACGCAATATGCAGGATAAATAAGAAATTATTAAAAAGGAAAACAAACTAGCAAAACCAACACATGAACTGTCTCTGAAAGTAAATGCAATGTTAAACACTCATAGTCCCCTACTTATGCAAAGAAGTCTGAGGATGGGAGGTAGGGAGGGGACAATGCATTTTCTCTATTCTTCTCTAGGTCCCAGCTTGGTTATTAAAATTAGGTAGAAACTAGTTTTGGTCTTTAGTTCTTTCTATTTGCATTCTTGTATTCACTGAATGTGTTATTTGCCTGGCTCTGCTTACTTCATTCTGCATCAGTTCATAGAAGTCTTCTAATGCTTTTTGAATTCTTGTTTCTTATGGTGCAGTAATACTCTATTACATTCATGTGCCATAATTGGTTTAGCTATTCTCTAACCAATTGGTTTCAAGCTCTTTGCTATCACAAAAAGTGCTGCTATGACTTATTTGGTGTACACAGAACCTTTCTTTTGGTCTCTGATCTTCTTGGGATATATGCCTAGTCAGGGAGATCTCTAGGTCAAAGGATATGGATATAATAGTCACTTTCTTAGTATAATTCAAAGTTGCTTTCCATAATGGTTAGACTCATTCACAAATTCACAGGTTCCCCAACAGTGTATTAGTGTCCCTATCTTTCTGTAGTCATCCTCTCTACTCTATCTCCATTTGCATGTGAGGTGAAATATTAATATTAATCCATGCCGGCTTTAATAAGTATTTTTGTGCATTCACTTAAACATGAGCATGGTCTGATATTCTAGAATTTCACAGTAAAAAAAATGATGTAATCACACTTAGGCAATGCCAGAAAACATCCAAGTTCTAGTCTCCACTCTGTCTACCCCATGCTGTGAATTAGATGTACCACTACTCAGACTGATGCAAAGTACCAGCCTAAAGCAGAGTTTGCTGATTCTCACCTTCCTTGAGGGGTGGAGAGGTAAATAACTTGAGATAGAAGCTCTCTCTTCCTATCTTTACGAGGCCAGGAAGATGATGGATATAGTGATGATGCCTTATTTATGACAATACAATATTGGACTGAGTAGAGTAATCCAGAATACGAATAAGAATTTAGAAGAAATGGCAGTGGTAGGCCACGCCATTCATTAATAATCACTCTCTGTTGCAACAAATTATAGACAGTAAAAATTCTCTGATGAACAACCACACAATATCAGGAACCTTCTCGGCTTTCATATGGTTTGTTTTACTTGGAGCACACTGGGCTAGGTTTTGGGGGTACCTTTAGACTTTACACAGCTCAATCAGGTCACTTGAAGTGTCTTTTATAAGTACTTTTTCTGTGTCATGTAGAAGTGAACAGAGCTTACAAAGACTTTCCAACATCTCACTCTAAGGAAAGAACTATGCTAGGAGTATCTGATTTATTGCATGGCAAACAGTGAAGGAGGAAAAGAGCAACATGTTTCCCACACATTAGTAACAATTTAAATTCTTATTAAAATTGGGAAGAACATGAGTAGAAATGCATGCATGTGTCACAGGAGCCGCCTAGAAACCAGATTCAAAATATCTTATAGGTTTAAAGTTTGAACACCATATAGATCAAGGTTTGAATGCAGCAGTAGATAGAATGTTGGGTCTGGAGTCAAGAAGACGTGAGTTCAAATCTGGCTCCAGACAGCTACTAGCTGTGTGCCCCTGGGCAAGTCACTTAGCCTCTGTCTGCCTCAGTTTCCTCATCTGCAATATAGGGATAAATGATAGCAATCTGCTTCACAAGGTTGTTAAGAGGACCTAATGAGATAATATTTGTAAAGGGCTTAGCACAGGGGGTAGTACACAGAAGGCACTTAATAAATGTTTCTTTTTCTCCCTCTGCTTGGATGGCTCCTCACAGAACCTCCATTTAATGAGGATGCCCAGGCCAATCATCTCATTTCTCACCAGATTGCAATCCAGATTCCTCCATCATGGCCTTGAGCTGGAAACCTTCTCTACCCCAATACTCCCAACATCTCTTTTCAGTTTTCATTTATGTGTTGTTTTCCTCTATTAGAATATAAGCTCCTTGAAGGCAAGGACTGACTTTCTTTTTGCTTGTATTTGTATTAAGCACAGGGTTTAGCACAGTAATTGCCACATAGTAAGCCTTAAATTTATCAAATGCTTGTTGACTGACTGAGGGCTGTTGTAAGGAATAAATAAAATAGCATATGTAGAACACTTTACAAGCCTTAAAGTATTATATAAATGTTGCTGCTGCTGCTGCTGCTACCACTAGGTTTAAAAGGTCCCAGAGGCATTTTTCAGCTCCTTCACTTGGAGCCAGCCCTTGGATCCTAAAGAGATGTAAGGAACCCTAGGGATAACCTAAGTGAAACCCCTTCCTTCACAGAGAAAGAGACTGGAACTATCCCTTTTTAGATAAAAAGCCAAAGAAAACTAGACGAATATCACTGGCTTTTCAATAAATAAATAGCAATCAAGAAGAGAATCTTGGCCTGTTGACTAGAGCAACTACTATTTTATCCTTGAGACATATACCTAGGTTGTCTCACCAGAACATGAACAACATTGTAAGACCAAGTTTTGGCTTCTTGAATTACTTGAGATGATGTTGGAGATCCAAATGGGATTGATAAATGAGTTTTTAAATTTAAGAACAACCTAAATACCTTCTTCATACTTCTCATTCTCTTTGCCTTTCAAAATGACTTTGTTTGAAGCACTCTTCATGTTGATTATTAAGAATAATTGACATTTATATAGCGGTGTAAGATTTGTAGAATGATTTACATACATCATCCCCTTTGATCCTCATGACAACCCTAGAAGGTAAGTGCTACAGATATTCCTAGACTCATCTACCAGGTGAGAAAATTGAGGCGGAGAAAGGTTAAGTGGACTTGTCAGGGTCACAAAGCTCCCAAGTGATAGAGGTGAAGTTTGAACGCAGATATTCCAGAAGTCAAGTCCAATATTTCATTCCGTATGATCTTTCCTTGCCAAATTCCCAGCTGTCCTTTAAAACCCAAACTCAGAAGCCATCGCTTACATGAAGCCTCCTCTGATCCTTCTTTTCTTGAGTATGTGTCTGCTGTGTAGTCAAGCACGTATTACACCTTGTTTAACTCTAAAGCACTTTCCATGTAAGATTTTGTATTCCAGTTTTCTATGTTTGTTTCTTCTCACCCAACTTACAACATACGATTTTTGAGGGCAGGAACTATTTTAGCTTTGTACTTTCTCTAGGGCCCTTAAGTAAATGCTTCATATTTTATTTTGTCACAAAGACACACACACACACACACACACACACACACACCTTGATCCTAAATACTTCCACTGGCTTCTGTTCAGTTTCCCTGTTATCTAGCTGACTACTTCTTAGTTCTGTCTTCCCTTCCTCTGCCTTTTCTTCTTATGTTGCTCTACTCTCTCCTTTAGGAATTTCATTGACCTTCATAGCTTTCATTATTTCCTCTCGGAGGCGAATCCCCAAATCTCTCTCTCCAACACTGATCTTTCCCCCAAGTTGTTGCCAGTTGGACATTTTCAGATTGGTGTCTAATGCTTCAAGTATCTCTACCTCACAATTTCCCCATTTCTCCTGATAGCAGTACATTTCTCCCACCTTCAAAACCTAAGAATCTTCCTTGACTCTTTATTCTCCCTCATCTTGCATATTCAACGAGTTGCCAAATCCTATCTCACATCTATAACACACATTCCCCCTACTCTGATTGCATCCCTCATTACCTCTATCACAACAGCCTATTAATAGATCTCTCTGCCTTCAGCCTCTCCACTTATCAAGGTTCAACCCATTTTTCAGGGGCTGTTCAAGTCCCAACTCCTCCATGAAGCTATAACAAACCATTCTAGCTCACAGTGATCTATCCCTCCTCTAAACACACAATATTAGTCATCTGTACCATTTATTTGACAATTAAGTACCTCCCTGTATGGTAACAATAATCCATGTTTCTATAGTATTTTAAGAATTATGAAGCACTTTCCTTGCAACCACCCTGTGAGGTAGTAAAAATAAGTATTGTTATGTGAAAACTGTGATAAACAGTGGGGGTAGAAAAGAATGAGAGTCTCAACGGCATTGGCCAGCAGGCAGAGAGAAGCTGTAATCTGCATTGTTCGGGGGAATACACAAATGGATGAGACTGCAGATCCATATGAGGATTAGAGCTGGGTAAGTTAAGGCTCAGAAACACTAAGTGACATACCTATGGCCACACAGCTGGGAAGTACCAGAGTCAGCCCTGGAACCCAGATCTCCTGACTTTTAAAACTTATAGTGCTCCTACCAGACTAAGATATTGCTCCTGGAACGGGAAATTTTCGTGGTTTCATCTTAGTTCCTTTGAAAAGGTTGTTAGCTTGATAGGGACCATATTTTACTTATCATTGTAGTACCCCCAAAACCTAATATATGTAAAAAAAAGTTTGCCAAAATGTTAAAAAGAGGAGGTACTTAATAAATGATTGTTAAAATACGTGTCTATGCAGACTAAAATTGTCTGGTTCTTACTTTTGATACTAATATGAACCCTAAATTTGGACTAACTCCACCTCCATGCCAGACTCCCAATTCCACCGCTACTATTGGCTTTCTGAGACATTTTAATCCCCATGCCCATCCCCCCATTTGGCTTTTTTGCCTTCCTTCAGACTCTTGGCACCTGCTCCTTGCCTTGTATCCAAACCCCTACTCAGGGCCTATGGCCTGATGCTGATCACTTTCATATGGCCAATCCATTAAACAAACAAACAAACAAACAGAATTTATAATAATGTATTAACAGCTGTACCCTTAGGAATGGCTCTCCGTACAAAATCATGTGACTAAACATAGTATTCCAACTTCTCAGTTTAGCGCAACTCGATAAATATGCTGAAGTGATATCCTTATTAATATCTCGGCTTCTCTCTTAAATGATGCAGAAGAAAGTAACTGCAGCCCTAAGAAAATTTAGATTAGTTTCAATTCACTGTCTGACATTTTCCAGATCAGCATTTCAGTTTTAAAAAATAATGACAAATAATTGCATTGGTATTTCAATTCCGTTGTAACTGAAAGATAATTTTGGAAAAGGGAAATGGTAAGCGTAAGCAAAAAAAAAATCTTAAGAACGAGTTATTAAAAGAAATCCAAGGAATTTTCAGGATCTTAGAGGAAAAAATGATTATACCTAAGTTATCTTTGACTCAAAGAACAAACAGAGTTCTGTTTATATGACACAAATACCTTATTCAATGCAGTCTACTCTTTAAGCTGTTGTGACTGCCCCACAGTGGTATCTAAATATAAGAACAAAATCTCAGAACTTTTTATTATTTCACCTGTATATATGGGGGTGGGGGAGAGAGAGAGAAAAATGGGGGGGGGAGGCAGGAGGAAGATGGAGGAATGAACTGGAATCATTATCATTTTCTTACAGAAAGTCATGTTAATGATGTATACCTACAGCTAAAGAAAAGCAACCAGAACACAGCGGTATTTTTCTTTGGAGAATTCTTATCAAAGATATAAAGAGAGCCATTATAAATGTTTGTGCTTGATTTTCCATTCCTCAACAGTAGTTTAGATAGCAGGGAATGGAGCTGTGTGTAGCTAAATAACACAGATTCAGATCATCAGAAAAAGGAGAAGGCCTAAACAGGCATCCATAAAAGGTAAAAATTTCAGTGTAAATGCTCTCCACAGCTGCACAAATGAATGTATTATTTAAAAAACAAAATTGAGAACCACTAGTTGTGGTGCAATGATTTGTGGTATACTAAATAATGATGACATTTCCAGAGTGCTTGAAGTGCTTTGCAAAGCGTTTATATGCATAAACTCGTTGGATTGGATAGAAAGTGACCTTAGAATCAGAAAAACCTAGGCCTGAGTGCTGCTTCTGCCATATTGTAGCAATACAACCATGAGTCACGCTTACCTTCCAGCGCCCCAAACCAACCCTCAAGACAATGAGCTACAGGGAAGTTGCTGTCCTGAGTGAATGTTTGTGCCTTTAATGGTGGTTATCAAACAAGCATTTATCAAGTGCTTAGTTAAGAAATATTTTGGGGGCAGCTAGGTGGCGTAGTGGAGTCAGGAGGACCTGAGCTCAAATGCAGCGTCAGACACATAACACTCACTAGCTGTGTGACTCTGGGCAAGTCACTTAACCCCAATTGCCTCACCAAAAAACAACAGCAACAACAACAATAAACAAACAAAAAAAGAAATATCTTGAGCCTTCCCTGAACTTCCCATCTGCTAGTGCCCTCCCCTCCCTAAACTATCTTGTTTGCGTTCTGGATTTGTCAGCATCTGGGCACATTGTCTATTCTGATGTCGTCACTGTCTAACACAGTGCTTGGCACCCAGTAAATGCTCAATACATGATTGTCCATTGATTTAGGGATTACTAACTTCCGGGCACTGTGCTAGATACTGAGAACACAAAAACTAGAACAGGCATGAAGACAGAAAGCACACGCAAAAAAGTAATTGCAAACATATGAAATCAATCCAAATAAATTTTGGGGAGGGAAAAGGTGCTACCAGCTGGGGGAGGAGAAGAAGGAAAGGGCCCATGGAGGGAGCTCATAGTAACTCATGGGCTGAACTCTGAAGGAAGCTAGGCAGTCAAAGAGGTGAGGAGGAGTTCCAGGCCTGGGGAAAGGTATGGAGGTGGGAAATGGAATTTCATTATGCCAAGAGAAGCAAGTCAGGAGGGACAGGCAAGCCAGTTTGGCTGGATTGTAGCATGTGTGAAGGGTATTATTGTGTAATAAATCTGAAAAGGTAAGCTCCAGTCAGATTATGAAAAGCTTTAAATGTCAAAAAGAAAGATTTGTGTTTTATCCTCAAGGCTTCATTTATGAGAAAATATACAGCACTTTCATCTGGTCATAGTAGCTTTCACTTTCATTCATTTCGCTAGGAGACACTAGTTTTAGGGTGAGAGATATAAATTCAGTTTTACTTCAGAACAATAAAGCCTGACACGTTACATAATACTGAATATTACAGGTCAATGAGCCACTCTTAGCTTTAGGCCTGAGAAATTCAAATTAATTCCACTTTTTAATTGACGCTGTGCTACACTGATTTCATATTGTAATCGATTCTGTATCAACCAGGCCTAGTTGGCAATCAACCAAGTTGGGACTTCTGAGTCCTATTAGCTGTTTCCCACAACTAATAGTCCCAGAATACTTTGGGGAAGTGCACGTTACAGTAACACTTTCACAGTAACACTTTCGTAGGAGGCTCGAAATTATTCACTTGGATGGTCTTTGCTGCAACATATTTTACTTCTTTGTTTTGCCTTGTTTTTAAATCAGCAGCATAAGGATGTGTATGTTCCAGCAATGGAAATAGTACAGATGTTGTCCTTCTCTCTCTTGCCTCAATTCCAACCTCCATTCACTGGGTTCACCTCTCTGTGTCCCTTTGGTTATAGAAACGTGTCCTCTAAGTATGCAGTAAAATGCCGGAATAATAAAATGAATTATCTTCAGACTACCACAATGCATTTCAATGATCATCTAAAGCCAATTTAGCAGAATGCTTTCAGTTTTCAATGTCATGTTTCTTGTTTTCTCTAACTGCTTTCCCACCCTAGTTTCAGGGACAGTATTTACAAAACTTTCCCACCCTGGTTCAGCTAAGCATGGTGTACTATCAAATTAAAACCTTCATGACTTAACCTCCACTTCGTGGCCATTTATAAAGGGAGGTATTGAATGGAATTCACAATTTTCAAAATCCACACAGGAAAACATATATCTGAAGCAAAGACATTTCTCATGAGCTCCCTGGCCTCAAGAATGGGCCTCAATAAAATTGCCAGAACTTCAAGTTCCACCAGACTATGTGTTTGCAAGATACAGTGACCACATGAGAAGGGCAACAGGCACTAGGGGTTTATGTGGTAGAGCAAGTGTTTGGAAGCATCCAGAAGTTGTGGAGCACACCTAAGGCCCAAAGAAACAAGGAGGGGTAGCCGCTGAAAGCCAGGCTAGAGGAGCCTGATGCTAGAAGAAATCATCTGCCAGCAGGAATTCCTTTGGGGAAGGTAAGAGATGGAGAAAGATGGAGAGAGACAGAGAGACAGAAACAGGGAGAGGGGTGGGGTGGGGTGGGGTGGGGGAGGGGAGGGAGAGCTCACTACCCTTTCCTCATTTTGGAAACAGGAGTTTCAGAGTACATTGTTTCCCACACTATTCATTTGTGAAAAAGACCTTAATCCTTGAAGTGGTGTGTGTGCACACATACACACACATATATAATGTATGTATTTTATATAGATAGATGGATATAGTTTTTTTCCTATACTTTCGCTTATTGTTTTAGACCAAATTAAATGTTTTACTTTTGAGTTGTATGTTCTTTGTCTGGTCTGCTAGACTGGTGCAAAATTAATTTAAATATTAGAGGTTCCTAACACAGGGTAGGGTCTCAAACAAAAAGAAATAACACTTAGCATCCAATGTTGTTGCTCATTCTTTGTTTTCAAAAGCGACCAGTGACATCAAGGGGTGATGTCTTGACTTGTGCATGAATTGTATTTAAACAAGGTAGAGTTGTACAAAGTCATCAGTTTTACTCCCTCTTTCATAGTCCAGTGGCAAGCCCAAAGACAGGATGACTGGCCCTGGCCCAGCGTACAGGATGGTCTAAGCTCTAAGTGCTCCACAGAGCCTGCTTCAGCTGCCTTTGAAGCTGTTGTCACAAATTGTTCTCACCTGCCCATTCTGCCAGGGAAGTCTTCACAAGCTTGGGGTAGACACCCCCCTAAATCACCGACAGGTTTGAGGCCTGTTAGTTACCCTCCCTCTGGTTCTGCTGAGATGGTTGTACCAGGGTGTGGCCACTGCCCCTGTTGCAGCTTCTTGGAGACACAGGTGGGAATGGCTAAAATTAAATCACTTAATTAGAGAAATACAAATTAAAACTCTGAGGAACCATCTCACACTTAATAAATTGGCTAATATGGCAGAAAAGGAAAATGACAAATAATGGAGAGGATATGGAAAAATTGGGACACTGATGCACTGTTGGAATCGTAAACTGATCCAACATTCTGGAGAGCAATTTGGAAGTATGCCCAAAGGGCTATATAATTGTGTACCCTTTGACCCAGCAATACCACTAGTAGGTCTGTCTGTATCCCAAAGAGATAGAAAGGAAAAGGGGCCTGCTTGTACAAAAATATTTATAGCAGCTCCTTCTGTGGTGGCAAAGAATGGGAAATTGAGGGGATGCTCATCAGTTGAGGAATGGCTGAATAAGTTGTGGCATATGATTATAATGGAATACTATTGTGCTTAAAGAAATGAGGAGCAAGATGGTTTCAGAAAAACCTAGGAAGACTTAAAGAATTCATACAATGTGAAATGAGCGGAACCAGGAGAACATTGTATACGGTAACAATAATATTGCAAGGAAAATCACCTGTGAAAAACTTAACTACTCTGATTAATATGATGATTCACCACAATTCCAAAGGACCCAGCTCCAGAGAAAAAACTGACGGAGTCTAAATGCAGACTGAAGCATACCTTTTGTTTACCTTTCTTTGGTGGCGGAGGTGGTGGTGGTGGTTTTTGTTCTGAATTTTCTTTCATGACAGGGCTAATATGGGAATATGTTTTTCATGACTGCACATATATAACCTATATCAAATTGCTTACCATCTTAAGGAGGAGGGAGGGGAGGAAGAGAAGGAGAAAATTTGGAACTCAAAATTTCATTTTAAAAAATTAATGTTAAAATTGTCTTTACATGTATTTGGGGAAAATGCCATTTAAAAGGGAAAAATACCTATATGTTCCAGGCATTGTGCAAAGCAGTGAAAAATATACAAAAGTAACACAGTCCCTGTCCTTAGGGAGCTTAGATTCTATTTATCTGCCTTTTCTTTATCTGCCTCTCTCATTCTGACAAATGGAGAAAGTCCAGAAACTTTGCTGACCGAGCATAGCATAAGCTTACGTTGTCTAATTCCAACTGGTCTATTGCTACTACAAGGCAATCCTTTTGTTGTGCTCTATTACAGTCTTCACAAACGCTCTTCTAAATCTTCCCATCTCTGCTCCTCCTTTCTGCTCAGGAAAGAAAATGCAAGAGCCTTCTACTTTGCTTAGAAAAGAAGCCATCTCTTGTGAGCGCCATCTTTTCCCAAACTCCACACTTTAAAAATGCTCTTCATCATCTCCACTTTCTCCTGGGCACTCTCAAGGAAAATGTCTGCCACTAGTGCTTGTAACCTCATCCTTTCCTGTAATCAATAAGAGCTTGCCTCTCAATTATTCACTCTCTTTATTCATCTCCAACCACTTTATCTACCGATTCTTTTCCTATTATCTACAAAGATGCTCAAGTCTCCTCCATCCAGATGGATCTATGTATATCAATATCCAAATTCTCCCCATGGTCATGGAAAGGCTCTGAAACCTGTATTAATTCTGGCAGTTTTAGTCCTAGACAGAAAGCATTGTTTCCTTCTCAACAGGAGAGGGACAGAGACTATTATAAATTCTGGTCTCAGAGAAGACTTCCTAAATGCTGGAAGTTTTGAACTGAGATGGGAGCAGTGATGTTTGGGGTTGGCCGCAGAGTCAGTTAGTCAATGAAACATTTATTAACCACCTGTTACATGTCAGGCGCTATGCTAAGTGCTAGAGATACAAAGAAAAGCAAATGACAGTCCCTGAAACTGAGGAGCTCCCAATTTAATGGGGAAAACAACATGTAAACAATTCTGTGCAAACAGCTAAGTACAAACAAGCTGTATACAGGATAAATAGGAAATATTCAAGAGAAAGAAGACACTAGAATTAAGATATAGATTGACATAGGCTTTGTGCAGAAGATGGACTTAAGCTGGGAATTGAAGGAAGCCAGGAGGCAAAGATGAGGAGAGAGAGCATTCCAAACTTAGGGGACTGCCAGTGAAAGCTGGCTAGAGTTCCAAGATGGAGTGTCTTGTTTAAAGAACAGCAAGGAGGTTGATGTCACTGGATCAAAAAGTGCTTGGGGAGTGTAAGGTATCAGAAGACTGAAGTAGGGGTGGGGGGAGTTGATTATGAAGGGCTTTGAATGCCAGAGGATTCTGTATTTAATCGTGGAGGTGATAGGGAGCCATTGGAGTTGAGTAGGGAGGGCTGACATGATAGGACTTGCAGTTGAGAAAAAAATTAGTTTGGTGGATGAGTAAAAAATGGCAGTAGCGCAAATAAGGTCAGAGAGGAATAGAAAAAAGCCCCAGGAAGTGTTTTGCAATAAAAGTTCAGAGGCTAAATTTGGAGGGTTACAGTCTTGGCTTAAGTGACTACAATCTCTGCTCTTTAGTGAAACACTCATGGGAGTAGTCAGATTGGAAAGGAGAGTAAATATTTAACACTCTTCTTCAGTGACTATCACAGGCTGGAATTTTCTTTCTAATTTGTCTTTGCCTCAAAAAGGGCAAATCTCTTACCCTATGTCTCAGCCTCAGTTTCCTTATAGGAATAATAATAGGAGATAAATAGCCTTCGCTATCCAATGTGATAACATCCATATGCCATTATTATTTCATATGAACTTTTGCTCCATCATACTTCTATGATTTGAGTATTAATTGCATATAAGGATCACAATGGAGAAGTCAGTGATTAGATTTTGGTAGAGAGAGGACCAACCTCTTTCAGGGGGATGGCAGGGAAAGGGATTCTTTTCTTTCTTTCTAATCCCTCCCTTCCCACCCCTTCCTGTGCTCTCCCAAGTAAGGAGAAGAGAGAGCCAGTGGTGAGAAATCTTGTTTTGATTTTCTTAATAACTTTTATAAGCTCCTTACCAGCAGAGATAAACAAATTCGTGACTAGCTACCATGCACAGCTAGTCTACCGAGTTCATTGGTAAGCAAGATTCAAGTATATGAGTGAAGTTTCTGTCCTCTAGAGATAGGTGCAGAGATCAGTGATTCTCAAACTTCTCGATAGTAGAAGAACTCTTTGATTTAGACAAACTTTTGGCAGAATTCTTATAGAGAAATCCTCTAAAATCATTATTCTTAATGCCTATTAACAAACAACAAAATTCCTTTACAAAAAAAAACAAAACAAAACAAAAACAACCTTGGGATGGTTTAAGGCTCCTTGCAGTACAGCTTGAGAAGTGCTGGAATACAGGTGTGGCCCAAGAGATGGCCATGCCCCCTGGACCATGCAATGGGAGAAAATAATTTATCTAAATTCTGAAGAGAAGAGAGAAGTTGAAAGGAAATACTTCTGACTTGCGATTACTGCCCCCCCCAAGCCAAACCCTGACATGTTTACCTGCTGCTTACACCAAAAATACCCTTCCTTGACCGTAACAGTTTCTCTAGCTCATATCCTGCCTTTCTTTTCCTTTTCATAGCCCAGTTCCTTTTCTTTACCCCTCACTCAGTTCTTAAGCCTTTGAAATTGGATGTCCAATCCCACAATTCCCTGTAAATGTTCTCTCCAAAGTTACCAATGCTCTTTTAACTGTTAAATGCAAAGGACTTCTCAATCATCCTTATTGACCTCTGAATCTTCCAACATCACTGGCCACTGCCTGCCTTCTAAACTCTCCTCTGATCAGTTTACCTTCATTTCAATCTCAACACCTCCCTGAACTTCCAGGATTCTCTTGGTCCTCCTACATGACTGACTATTCTTTAGTCTCCTCTAATGTACTATCATGCCTTTCCTACCTAGTAAACGTGGATGTTCCTCCAAGGCTCTTTCCTGGGCCCCGGATGTTCCACAGGTGTCTTAAAATCAACACATCCAAAATGGAACTCTTAGTGGATTTCTCCCAAACCTATCATTCTTCTAAACCTCCTTATTTCTGCTAAGGGCATTACCACACTCAGCTTTATTACCATTGCTTAGCTTCACAACTACAGAATCATCCCCATCTCTTCACTCTGCCTCCTTCCTCATCCCAGACGTGGGGTTAGTTGCCAAATCTTCATCTCTTACACCTGTGTTGTTTTCAATTAACACAGCCACTGCCCTAGTTTGAGAACTCGTCATCTTCTGTGATCACCTCCTAAATAATCTCCCTGTTTTTCTCCCTTAGTCCCAAGTGTTTTCTTTTTTGTGGGGGGAGGAACTTAAATGATTTCCACAGAATAAACAAAGAATCCTAAAAGCAATGGTTATTATGGACACATTTTACCTCACGTAAGGGAATGTCTTGAAGCTTAATTGAAGGCACCTAGTGTCATTGGAGGGGGTAGAGTGGATGGGGGAAGAAACAACTGATCTCTACAATTTAAGCTTCGGGTACGATGATCTTAAGGCTTGGCAGGAAGACAAAGGAAATGGATCCAATCAGGGCACCCAGATGATGGCAGGCTCTCTGTCACTCCTCCAGTTCTTCAATGTGAGACACCTGGGCTGAATCAACCAATAGGCTAGAGGAAATTCAATGTCCTTGTATTGAGGGGAAGAGTTCACCCAGGTGCCTATGATAATTCTCCTACTTACCTCCCCGTCACCTGACCTTCGCCATGTCACAGACAGGAAGGTAATGATCATCTGGGTTGTGAGAGAAATTATATTTTCTAGTAGGAGCCAGGCAGAAGGGGCCATGAGTAAGGAAGACACAGACCAAGGGAGAAAGACTGATACCGTATACAATCATTCATCCCTCAAATGATTAAGTATATACTTGATGGAGCACAACTGGATACGAAGGCCCTCTTCACTAAGAGTACAAAATTAAGAAATACACATAAGGGGTCACGCAGGCCCTTCTCACCAATAGAACAGGGTTAAACTTGACAGTACGATAGAAACATCAGGCAAAAAATAAATTCCACATTCAGAACAAGTTCATACCAATCAAATACTGAATAATGGGTAGCAGGTTCAGGATTATAATCTTTTTTTTTCTTTTCCAATTGTCTTCATTTTAATAAATGAAATTCATCTCATAAAAAGTCATATCTTTTCATTTATCTCCCTTTCATGTCTCCATCAGAGTTCTCTGTCCACTCATTTTTACCTTTATGTTGTACTGTGTACTAATTCTAGTTGTTTTTTCTACTCTGCATTCTTTCATAAAGGTCTTTCAAAATTTATTTATAGTTTTCATACTTGCCAATTTCATATTAATATAGCATGATTTGTTTAATCATTACCTCATTGATGGACGTTCCAGCTTTTCCCAAGTACAAATAATGCTATGAACATCTTTGAATAAGAGAACTATTTTTCCCCTGATGCTTTCTGTGTATTTTCCCAACAATGGGATTACCAAGCTAAAGTACATTATAACTTTTGTGATTTTTATTACATACTTCCAGATTTCCTCCAAAAAGATGCTATAAGTTTACAATGAGTACACATGTTTTTCCAGACACTGGTTGACATCGTTTAACTGTTCCAAATTATTTTTGTCAATTTGGTAGCAGAGAGAAGAGGTACCTCCAAGTTGTTTTAATTTCTATCTCATTATTAATGAGGCTCAATATTTTTATCAAATTATTATCAACAATCTGTTTCCTCAGAAAAATAACCTGTTTATAACAAATATATCATGGAAAATTGGGTATCAATTTGGTGGGAAATGAATTTAAACCCCAATTCACACTATATACTCAGTAAATTCCAGTTGGATAAGAAATAAACATAAAATAGATTGAAGCAAATTCAATATCTCTGTTGAGGAGTAGAAGTGACTTTTTCTATTTGATAAACAGAAGGAATTATTAGAGAAGCAATAGATGTACTTGGCTACATTAAAATACATTTCTACACAAAAAAAACCAATGTTATTGAAAGAACAAATAATACATTGGGAAATATGTATGGTGGATGTGATAAATAGAAGCCTGATATCTAAAATGTATAAGGAACTATTAAAAATTAACAAATGTGAGTCCCAGTTAATAATGGTCAAAGGATATAACTCAATTTTATTACTTGGTTACAGAAACAGAAGGGATGGAACGGAATAGAGGGAGGGAAGAAAAATAATTTTAAAATTAGAGAATACCTTTAGGAGGAGCAGTTGTTACTTCTCAGTGAAAATAGTTATTCTATAACCCTCTCACATCTTCCCTGCCATGAATCTGTACTAGTGGAGAGACAGGATCAAGAATTTGCCTTTGATTATCCTCATAAACTATTGCCTGGGGAAAGTACCGTCACTGATGAAGAAATAGTGAGCCCAATCGTGGTCAGCACAGAGCCTCTGAGGGCCATGCTCCAACTTAAGGCCACTTGATATATTTTCTAAGGGGCTGTTGGTGTTTCCCTTAGACATACAATCATACTGAGCCTAACTTCCTTCAATCCTGCTTGGATCCAAATTAAATTCTGGGTCTAGAATCGCCACTTCATGCCATACATTCTTCACACAAAGCATACAAGAAATAGGCCTGAAATCCAAGAGGTCAGGGCTGGTCCTTCCAAAAAAAAAAAAAAAAAAAGAAGAGGGAGGCCATTGAGGAATTATTAGAAGATTCCTGCCACCATCTTCATGGGGCTGCTCCCCACAAAATTCCCAGCCCTCTCCGAAAATTCTCCCTGGGGACTAGTTCAAAGAGCAGATGTTACTCAGAGCCATCAGCCATGATCAGTCGGTCAAACAGGCTGCTGACAGTTCCCCTTGTTGGAGGGAATTCTGAGTCATCAGCACAGTTCCAAGGCAATAATCCCTAATACCAATTTGGTTTTCTAAAATAAAAGAAGTCATCTGAGTTATGGAACCAAGATCAAAGCATGATCCTAGAAAACCAAGGCCTTACATCATATTCTTGCTAGCTGACCTGTCACATTTAAAGAGTGCTTTAAGGTTTGCAAGGCATTTTATATACATTACCCTCCATCCGTAGTCATCAAGCAGTCCAGGGAAAAACAAACAATGATACAAAAACAATAATATCTGGAATAGCCAAGGCTTACAGAGACCTGTCATCTGTTTCCCCAAACTGCAGGGACCAAATTTCTTACTTGGAGATATCTTTTAAAACCACTTCAAAGCCAGGATTCAGCTATTTTCCAGTTTACACACAAGCCATAGGAAGGCAAGAATGCCTTTCTCCACTCTAAAAACTATCAAGATATAGTTTATGTCATATTTACACTACAGTTAAACCCTTAAAGACTATGTAGCAGGAACTTTATTTCCTGAATGGGGCTCCCTTAGGCAATGAGGTATCCTCACCATTATGAATACAAATTCATTAAATCCCAATGAGGGAGAGGCTTGGGAAATTTTTTTTCTCTGGCCCAGGAAAGCAAAAACATAATTCCTAGTTGCCACTCAACTTCTCCAAATTCAATTCTGGCACCCTACATCAAAAAGAATCAGAGGAACACTCTCAGATTAGCCTATAAAAGTCTAGAGTGAGATTCTATGTCTACATGGGAAAAAGTACAACTGAGCCATCAGACCTTCTCCGGGTTTCCATTGGCACATGACCTGATGAAGGGTATCCAGTGATGTCAAGGATCTGTATCCCCAATTAAAGTCTGTAGTCACATACAATACACAGTACTAAATGGTTATAGTAACCTTGTGTTAGACAAATGTGAAAATTTAAGCTTTGGGGATAGGAATTCACTATTTGGTAAAAAATTGTTGGGGAAACTGGAAAGCAGTCTGGCAGAATTGGGGACGGACCAATATGTTACATCATTTACCAAGATAAAGTCAAAATGGATACATGACCTAGATATAAAGGGAAAGATCATAAGTACATTAGAAGAACATGGAACATACTACCTATAAGACCTATGGATAGGAGAAAAATTTATGAATAAACAAGAGATAGCATTGTGAGATATAAAATGGATAATTTTGATTACATTAAGTTAAATTGGCTTCATACAAATGTAACAAATGTAGCCAAGATTAGAAGGAAAGCAGAAATTGGGGAGGGAGGGGAAATTATAGACAGTTTCTTAGATAAAGGTCACCTCTCAAATATATAAAGAACTGTGCCAAATTTATAAGAATATGAGTCATTCTCCAATTGATAAATGGTCAAAGGATATGAACAGGTAGTTTTTGGAAGAAGAAAGCAATGCTATAGTCATATGAAAAAATGTTCTATATCATTACTGATTAGAGAAATGCAAATTAAACCAACTTGGAGATATCATCTCACACCTATCAGATTGGCTAAAATGATAGAAGCAAAAAATGACAAATGTTGGAATGGATGTGAAAAAATTGAGACATTAATACACTTGGTTGAACTGTGAACTGATCTAACCATTTGGGGGAACAATCTGGAATTACGCCCAAAGAGTTATAAAACTGTGTATACCCTTTGACCCAGTAATATCATTATTAGGTCTATTTCCCAAGGTAATCAGGGATAAAGGAAAAGAACCTATATGTTCTAAAATATTTATAGCAGCTCTCTTTGTGGTGGCCAAGAAGTGGAAGTTGAGGGGATGCCCATCTACTGGGGAATGTCCAAACAAGTTGCAGTGTATGATTGTGAATGGAATGTTACTATGCAGCAAGAACTGATGAGCAGATTGATTTTAGAAAAACATGGAAAGACTTGCAAGAAATAATGAAGAGGTTAATGAGCAGAACCAAGAGAGTGTTGTATACAGTAACAGCAATATTATTCAAAGAATAACTGTGAATGACTAAGTTATTCTGAGTACTATAAATACTCAAATCAACTACTAAGGACCTAGGAGAGAAGATGCTACCCACCTCCAGAGAAAGCACTGATAAATAAAAGTATGCATAGCATGGTATGTACATACACACATTCGTACATATATGTGTATATGTCAAATAGCGGTCTTCTCTCATGGGGTGGGGTGGGGTGGGAGGGGAATAATTTGGAACTTAAATAGTAACAAAAAATAAATAAAATTATATGTTAAAAGTCTGTAGTCACACCTCTGAAAGAGGACAGAAGGCTGCCACAGAAAACATAAAAGGACAAAAGACTTTGGAGTACATGGAGGAGGGCTTAGAAGCAGCTAGGTGGGCCAATGGATCCGACGCTGCATCTGGAGTCAGGAAGATCTGAGTTCACATGTGATCTCAGACACTAGCTGTGTGGTCTTGGACAAGTCTCTTGACCTGTTTCTCTCAGTTTCCCCAACTGTTAAATGGAGATATAACAGCATCTGCCCTCCACCTAGGGTTGTGAGGAACAAATGAAATATTTGTAAAGCACTTAGCATAGTGCCTATCACATAGTAGGCACTACGTAAATGTTTATTCCCTTTGCCTTCTCAGAAATGGGGAGTTGAGGCATTTGGGACACCCTGGCAGAAGTTTACTTCCTAGTTATCCACATTCTAGGCCTCTGGGTCCTGCAATCTGCTTATCAATCATGCTGGCCAACCATCCCTTTCAATTGACATTACACTCAAGCAACCCCTGCTACCTATTCTCCGTTGACTTTTTACAGAGGTTCCTCAGAGGTCTGAAAGTAGATAGCAAAGACTAGTGGGCTTCCTTCCTCCCCTGACTTTTCAGAGTCTGCAAATCCCTTGTTTAAAAGGACATAAATAAAAAAAGTGGAGGATTCAATGGTTGTTTTCTTTCTCTTTGAGAATTATCACACTGGTGAAGAGAAGCGAGCAAAAGAACACGGAGAAAAAGAGGCCTGGAAGAGAAAAAGGAGGGAGAAGAAAAAGGAGAGCTTGAAGTGAAGGAGAAAGGAACGCAAAGGTGAGTGCCATAATTTATGAGCCTCTTAGGCCCTTAAGAGGTGTGAGAAAGCCATAAATATTTGCTCTTCCATGAAACAAAACCCCATTTCTGTTGGTACCAATTACTGTCCCAGTGGGTTGCTGCTGCCCTGGGAGGAATTAGAAATTTCCAGAGAAGCAACAGGTGACATACATCTCTAAAAGCAACAGGTCTTTAATTAAGGGCACATTTTACCTTATACAAAGGAAGACCTTGAAACTTAACTAGAAAAGACCCAGGGTCCTTAGGAAGGAAGGAGGGGGCAAAGAATCTATCCTGGATCACTGGCAACCAGTAAAGTAAAAGGATACAACCTTATTGAAGAATATACAGGACATATACACAGAACATCCAGGGCACAGATACAATAATCTGTGGGCCATGCAAGAAAAAAAGGAGAAGATGATCTATGTGATAATCCACCAGGTCTTTTGTGCAGGACAGTTGGGTGGTCCCATATAACAGGCTGGTGGGGAGAGGACCAGTCATTATGCCATATTTTGAAAAACACCACGTTGACTGTTATAGGCCGTAGATGAGTAGCAGCACTAGCCAACTATGAGATCAGCATGCATTACCAGCCATGGAAGACTAACAGCCATGTAGAGATGAACCCGTCTTATAGGCCCCATGTGTTCAAAATCATGGTGATATACATAGAATGGGTAAAAGTGAGTTGTGATATCCAGGGACTTTAGCCACTAACATATGAAATTGCAGTTAAGTCTGCAACTTCCACTAGAAAATGTACTATAAATTTTATTATGTTTGGACCAATCCTTCCTGCTCTGTTTTTCCTTAGATGACTGGTTATGGGAACAGCTATGTGATAGCTGTTTACAAGAAGTGATACAGGTGGATACGTGGGTGACTTGTACCTTGGAACTCAAACTGCATTCCTGTTATTGGGAGAGAGGGAGAGAGGAAGAAACAGAGGGAGAGGGAGGGGGAGAGAGACTAGAACATAACTAATTCAACATGAGGGAGAAGCAGTTGGTGCTATCCAAAACCTTCTGCTATGAAAACCTCAATGATTATGAAGTCAAAGGACCTGGGTTCAAATACCACCTTAACGTGACCTGTGTGACCCCTAGATAAGTTAAACTTTCTGGATCTCAGTTTCCTTAAAAGTAAAATAAGGTGGGAGGGATTGTGGGAAGATGTCAAAATAAGGCAGGAAATTACCTAACTCTCCCAAATTCCCCTCCCTCCTGCCCAAATAACATAACATCTCAGAGTGAATTTTAGAGCGACAGAAATCATTAAAAGTCAGTGTAATGCAGTCATACAGCCTAGGACAATTTGGGAGGATGTTAGGAAAGATCTGACCTACCAGGGCAGTGGGCTGGCTGGAGGGAAGTGCAAATACAGCAAACAGCAAGCCCTTGGGGCAGCTGTGTGGGCAGCAGCCTTGGCTTCAGGAACTTTCACCCCCCTGAAGGTGTGAGGGTTGAGCAGCTGATCATGGGAAGATTGCAGGGCCCTCAGCTGCCACTGGTGGAGGGGCCCAGGCCTGCTGGCTCTGGATGCCAATCCTGGGTGCAATGGCACTGGACACAGCCCTCAAACACTGACCGGACTTAGTCCCAAACTGTGGGGAGGAGGAGGGAGCCATCTCAGAGGGGCAGGACCCTGCTGATTGTTGTCACTCAGGAGTCCCTCGTTTCAGTTCTGGGTAGAGGGGTGAGCTGAGGCTTGGAGCTGCCAGAAGGACCTTAGGAAGTGAGAGTGTTAGTGTTTCTGGGGGCCATGGTCATGGCTCAGTGGCATAAAGGAGTACCTGAGGTCATTTATAGACCAAGGCCTGAGGTGGAGGAGGAGGGACCACACCTGGCCTTTGATCAAAGAATATCTGACGAACCAAGAGGTCAAAGACCCCCAGATAGAGGTCAGAAAACTACAGTAAGAAACACTGGAAGTCTGAGACAATATCCCTCTCACTCTGGGAGCAGACCTTGACTCTAACGTAAACTTGACAGTCAAGAAACAGGCCATTAAAAATGAATAAACAACAGAGAAAGAACCCGACCATAGATATTTATTAGGGTGATAGAGAAGACCAGGGTTCAAACTCAGAAGATAGTGAAGTCAATACAGCTACTTGTCAGGAAAAGCTTAAAAAGGACTTTAAAAATCAAATAAAAGAAAAAATGAGGGAAAAATATGAGCAATGCAAGAAAATCATGAAAAGAGCCAATCAATTGGAAAAAGAGGTTCAAAAAACTTACTGAAGAAAAAACTTTAAAAATTAGAACTGTACAAGGGGAAGCTAATGACTTCATAAGACAGCAAGAAATAATAAAACTAAATCAAAAGAATAAAAAAATAGAAAAGAACATGAAATATCTCATTGGAAAAACAACTGACCTGGAAAACAGGTGGAGGAGAGAATATAAGAATTGTTGGACTATCTGAAAGTTATGATTTTAAAAAAAGAGTCTAGACACTATACTTCAAGAAATTATTAGGGAAAATTGCTCTGAAGTTTTAGAACTAGAGATAAAATAGGAATTGAAGAAAAAAATTCACCAATCACCACCTGAAAGAGATCCCAAAATAAAAACTCACAGGAACATTATAGCAAAGATTCAAAGCTCCCAGGTCAAGGAGAAAATACTATAAGCAACTAGAAAGAAATAATTCAAGAATTAGCAGCTTCTACGTGAAAAGACTGAAGGGTGTGGAATATGATATTCCAAAGAGCAAAGGAGCTAGGTTTTGCAAGTAAGAATAACCTACCAAGCAAAGCTAAGTGTAATCCTGCAAGGGGAAAATAGATGTTTAATTAATTAAAAGGCTTTCAGGCATTCTTGAGGAAAAGATCAGAACTGAACAGAAAATTTGACTTATAAATACAAGAATTAGGAGAAACATAAAGAAGTAAACATAAAAGACTAATCATAAGAGATTTTATAAGGTTCAATTATTTACTTTTCACATGAGAAAAAGATTTGCAACTCTTAAGAATGTTATCATTACTAGGGCAGTAGAAAGAGAATACATAGATAGAGGGCTTAGGATCGAGTTGATTATAATGGAATAATCCTAAAAAATAAAATTGGGTAAGGAGGAGTAAAATGGAGCAAATCATCTCATACAAAAGAGTTATGAATGGCAGAACTTTTCCAGTAGAGAATGGGGTAGAGGTCAGGCAGCTCAGGAACCTTATTGTCATAGCACCTGGGTTAAAGACAGAATAACATATACATCTATTTGGATATATAATCTACTTAACTTACTGAGGAATAGGAGGGCAAGGGGATAGGATAAGAGAGGGACTTTTAAAAGGATACGTGGATTAGGGATGAAGTGGTCAGAAGTAAATTAGATTTCTGAGGAGTGACAGGGGAAAAAGAGAGTGAAAAGGATAAACGGGGGGGGGAATAGGATGGAGGGAAATACACAACTAATATTATAACTTTGAATGTGAATGAGATGCACTCACCATAAAACTGAAATGGAGAGCAAAATGGATCAAAAAACAGAACCCAACAATGTGTTGTTTACAAGAAATAGATTTAGGGGCAGCTAGATGGCACAGTGGATAGCACACTAGCCCTGAAGTCAGGATGGACCTGAGTTCAAATTCAGCCTCAGACACATAACACTTGACACTTACTAGCTGTGTGACCCTGGGCAAGTCACTTAACCCCAATTGCCTAAAAAAAAAAATTTATAAAAAGAAATACATTTAAAAATGAGAGACACACATAGAGTAAAAATAGAGGTCTTGCATAGAATTTATTATGCTTCAACTAATTAAAAAAAAAAGCAGGGGTAGTAATCATAATCTCAGACAAAGTTAAAGCTAAAATAGATTTAATTTAAAAAGATAAGCAGGGAAATGACATTATCTTAAAAGGTACCATAGATAATGAAGTACTATCAATACTAAATGTATGTGTGTGTATGCCAAATGCTATAATATCCAAATTTGTGAAGGAAAAGATGAATGAAGTACATATGGAAATAGCTAGCAACACTATAATAGTGGGGTGCTTCAATCTTCTCCTCTCAGAGCTAAATTAATCTAACCCAAAAAATAAATAACAAAGAAGTCAAAGAGATTAAAAGGATCTTAAATGAGATAGATATGATGTTTATCTGTGTGGAGAGAACTAAATGGGAATAAAACTTTTTCTCAGCAATACATGACACCTTTACAAAAATTAACCATATATTAGAGCATAAAAATCTTACAGTCAAATACAGAAAAGCAGAAATGTTAAATACATTGTTTTCGGATCATAATGCAATAAAAATTACATTTAATAAGGAACCATGGAATCACAGATTAAAAATTAATTGGAGACTAAACAATCTAATCTTTAAAAATGAATGGATAAAAGAACAAATCATACAAACAAAAAATTTTATTAAAGAGAATGATAATAACGAAACAACATCAGAACTTATGAATGCAGCAAAAGCAGTAAGCAGAGGAAAATTTGTATCTCTAAATGCTTACATCAATAAAACAGAAAGAGCAGATTGAGTCATTGAATATGCAGTTAAAAAAAACACTAGAAAATGAACAAATTAAAAATCACCAATTAAACACCAAATTGGAAATCCTGAAAATTAAAGGTGAAATTAATAAAATTAAGTGTAATAAAAACCATTGAATTAAGAAATAAAACAGGGAGTTGGTTTTATGAAATAAACAATAAAAACCAAATCACTAGTATTAAAAATGAAAAGGGTGAATTTACTACTAAGGAAGAAATCAAAACAATTTTTAGGAGTTATTTTGCCCAATTATATGCCAATAGATTTAACAATTTATGTGAAATGGAAGAATACTTACAAAAACATAAAATGCCCAGATAAAAAGAAGATGAAATATAATATTTAAATAAACCTACTTTAGAAAGAGAAATTGAGCAGTTCACAAATAAGCTTCCTAAGACAAAAGCATCAGGACCAGATGAATTTATAAGTGAATTCTACCTAACACGTAAAGATAAATTAAATCCAAAATTAAATAAATTATTTGGAATAAGAGGCAAAGGAGTCCTACCACACTCCTTTTATGAAACAAATATGGTACTGATACCTAAACCAGGAAGAGCAAAAATAGAGAAAGGAAATTATAGAGCAATTTCACTAATGAATATTGATGCAAAAATCCTAAATAAAACACTACCTAGGAGATTACAGAAATATATCACAAAGATTATATATTGTGGCCAATTGGGATTTGTAACAGGAATGTAGGGCTGGTTCAATATAAGGAAACCTATTAAAAGAATTGATTATATCAATAACAAAAATCATATGATTATATCAATAGATGCAAAAAAAGGAAAAAAAATACAACACTCATTCCTATTAAAAACACTTGAAAGCACAGGTATAAACAGATTTTTCCTTAAAATGATAAGAAACATCTACGTAAAACCATGAGCAAGCGTTATCTGTAATGGGGATGAGGTAGAAGCTTTCCCAATAAGATCAGGAGTGAAGAAAGGTTGCCCGTTATCACCGAAATTATTCAGTATTCAATTAGAAATTCTGGCAATGGCAATAAGAAAAGAAGAAATTGAAGGAATCAGAATGGGCAATGAGGAAATAAAACTATCTCGTTTTGCAAACAATATTATGGTATACTTGGAAAATCCCAGAGACTCAACTAAAAAATTGGTTGAAACAATAATTTTAGCAAAGTAGGGGGATATAAAATAAACCCAAATAAATCATCAGCATTTCTACATATCACCAACATAGCTCTGCAAGAAGAAATAGTAAGAGATATTTCATTTAAAATAACTGTAGACAATATAAAATACCTGCTAAGACATACCCAAGGACTATATGAATATCATTATAAAATACTTTTTATATAAATAAAGTCAGATTTACATAATTGAAGAAATATTGTGGGCTGAGCCAATATAATCAAAATTATAAGTCTACCTAAACCAATCTCCTTATTCAGTGCCATCTCAATTAAACCACCAAAAAGATTTTCTTAAGCTAGAAAAACTAGTAACAAAATTCATTTGGAAGAACAAAAATGTAAAAGAAGGAAGTCTAGCAGTATCAGATCTTAAACAGTATTATAAGGTGGTAATTATCAGAACTATCTGGTCGTGGCTAAGAAATAGAATGGTGGGTCAATGGAATAGAATAAGTATACAATACACAGTAGTAAATGATTATGGTAACCTTATGTTTAATATATGTGAAGATTTAAGAAGCTCTTGGGATAAGAACTTACTATTTGGTAAAAATGTCTGGGAAAACTGGAAAGCAGTCAGGCAGAAACTAGGTTTAGGTCAATATCTTATACCATTTACCAAGATAAAGTCAAAATGGATATACAACCTAGACCAGGGGTGGGGAACCTGTGAGCTGGAGGTCACATGTGGCCCTCTAGGTCCTCAAATGTGGCCCTTTGACTGAATCCAAATTTCACAGAATAAATCCCTTTAATAAAAAAATGTGTGATATAAAACTTGGACTCAGTCAAAAGGCTGCACCCAAGGACGTAGAAGGCTACATTGGCCTTGAAGCCAGAGGTTCCCCACCCCTGACCTAGACATAAAAGTAGATATCATAAGTGATTGAGAAGAGCATGGAGCATATTATTTATAAGATTTATGGATAGGAGAAGAATTTATTAATGAACAAGAGATAGCATCGTGGAATGTCAAATGGATAATTTTGATTACATTAAATTTTAAAAGGCCTTGTACAAATAAAACCAATGTGGCCAAGATTAGAAGGAAAGCAGAAAATTGGGGGAAAATTATAGACAGTTTCTTGGATAAAGGTTTCATATCTCAAATATATAGAGAACTCAGTCAAATTTATAAGAATATTAGTCATTCCCCAATTAATAAATGGTCAAAGAATATGAACAGACAGTTTTGGGAAGAAGAAATCAATGCTATATATAGTCATATTAAAATGTTCTAAATCATTATTGATTAGAGAAACGCGAATTATACCAACTTTCGGGTATCATCTCACACCTATCAGACTGGCTAAAATGATACAAGGGGAAAATGACAAATATTGAAGGAGATGTGAAAAAAAAGATATTACTACACTGTTGGTGGAACTGTGAACTGATCCAACCATTTTGGAGAGCAATCTGGAATTATGCCCAAAGAGTTATAAAACTGTATACCCTTTGACCCAGAAATACCACTAAGAACCTATACATTCTAAAATATTTATAGCAGTTCTCTTTGTAGTGACAACGAACTGGAAATTGACGGGATGCCCATCGACTGGGTAATCGGTAAATAAGTTGTGGTATATGAATGTGATGGAATACTACTGTGCTCTAAGAAATGATGAGCAGGTTGATTTTTGAAAAACATGGAAAGACTTGCACGAAATGATGAAGAGTGAAATGAGCAGGGTCAAGAGAATGTTGTATGTAGTAAGAGCAATATTGTTCAAAGAGTAACGGGGAATGACTGAACTATTCTGAGTAATATGTCTATTCTTATCAACTCTGAAGGACTTGAGAAGGAAAATGTTCTCCACCTCCAGAGAAAGAACTGATCGTGGAAGTACGTATAGTTCTCTTGTTGCTGCTATCACTGCTCAGTCATTTCAGACTCTTTGTGACCCCTTTTGAGGTTTTCTTGACAAGATACTAGAGTGGTTTGTCATTTCCTTCTCCAACTCACTTTACAGATGAGGAAACTGAAGCAAATAAAGTGAAGTGACTTGGCCAGGGTCACACAGCTAGCAAGTATCTGAGGCCAGATTTGAACTCAGGAAGATAAGTCTTCCTGACTCCAGGTCCAGCACTCTATCCATTGTGCCACCTAGCTGTCCTTATACATTGTATGGTTCCACACATGTGTGTATATACATAGACATATATACATGCATGTATATGTATACATATATGCATATATTAGAGGCCAATATTATACATATATGTGTGCATATACACGTATGTGTATATGTGTGTGTGTATATTGGCTTTCTCTAATGTGGGTTTGGGACAGAGGGAGACAATTTGGAACTCAAAATGTAACAAAAAATAAATGAAATAAATATAATTTTAAATAAAATACAGTGGAAGGGTGAGTAAACTAGGCAACCTCTAAGGTTCATTGCAACTGTAAATCTATGATTCTATAACTGTGAAAGCTATACATGGAAATTTGGGACACTTGTTTCAAGAATTCTGGAGCTGCTATGAAATATTCTACTGACTCAAGATAAGGACAGATGTACATAGGAAGGGTGAGACCTATAATCAATGTTTTCAAAGGAAAGTGCTGTTTATCTGGTGAATATAAATTGTGTACAGATTTGGAGATTGCGTACAGATTTTTAAAAAAATCTCTAGAAGAGAAAGAAAGCAACATGGTAAGAAACCATTTCATCTGGTACAGAAAGGTATACTCAATCAGGAACCAGAAAATGTCTTTGGTTGGCAAAGTGTTAATGTATTATTGGAGAAGTATCTGTCAGTATATGGCTTGCCTGCCTGGAAACATTCTGGCCAAAGTTGAAATTTTGAAAATATGCTTCTCAAGAAACATTAGTCTTATCAGGAATCAGGAAGTCACAAATATACCTTATCTTCAAGAAGACTTGCAGCCAGCATTTTAATTGTGTACTATGGAAGAGAACTTAGATAGGAACATGATGCTTGCATTCACTGCTAGGAATAATAGCCAAGGGATAGAATCCAGCTAAGAAATCTTATGCAGAGGAAATATAAGATAATAGACTGGAAGTCTGGGCCTCCTGTTTATCTACAAGATCACCCCAAAGAATGGTCAGGAACCTGGAGAAACAGTAACTTTTAACTACCTTCTGCCAATAATCAGTGTCCCTGGTGAATAGAACAAGAACGATTGGAGGGTTGGCCACCGTGACCCATTTACTTAGCTACATATTGACTATAGAGACCATTGATGGAATGAATTTAAATAACAAAAGGATATGTTAAATGTTGTGTACGACCTACATGTTTGGCCTGCATAATGCAGCTTTGTTTTTATGTCCTATTGTTATATGGACTGTCTCTGAATGTGATTCATTTGTTTGGTCTGTTGCATATAATTTAAGTGGATATTCTGTACTTGGTAACTGCACATACACTGTGCATTTGGGATAATCACCTGTGACCACTCGACCTGCCAAATGATGTTTATGATTTGTTTATAACTGTACATTGTATTCCCACAATGTTCAGGGATTACAGAGAGCCTTACTCATTGGATTAAGTTAGTTGAAGTACACTTCCCAAAAGTTTTGTGTGCTCCACGTTAAGGCAATACTAACCAGTATGGGCTGTGTATTGGAGAGGAAAACTTCCAGGGAACCAAGTTTAGAGGCTGAGGAATCTTTCAAGGGAAGACAGGTGGCATGGGGTAGTGCCGGAATGATGAAAGAAAGATACAAACCACTACATCTAAACCATGCTAGTGCTATCATGACCAGAAGTGACAATAATGCTAGGGCAGCATAGCCTAGACAAGCTGACGGACCAAGAGAAGCAAACACATCTCAGTGCATTCTAGTTGCCATGCTAATATAAAAGGCATTGAACAAAGCAATCTTTGGTCAAGTTTACAAGGACTGAAGCTTTGTTTGGGATCAGGAAAGTATTTCTCACCATAGAGCCTGGGCGCCTACACTGACACCTTGTTAAAATGATAATGAACAACTCCTGATTTTTTTCAGGGAAGGTCCAAATGATTGGGGACACTCCTGAGATGGCTGATTGGTTAGTCCTCAAGAGAGTAAACCACCCTTTTGTGCTGGCCAGTGATAGCTCCCAGCCTGCTTGAACATCCCTTCTCTTTTTCCCATTTCAGAAGAACAGACAGCCTGCAACAAGGGTGTAGCACCTTGGAGCAAAAGGGTATGAGAGTTGCTTGCTCATTCTATCCCAGAAACTTTCCTGTTGTAAAACTCCAAGAGAGCGCAACAAGCCAACAAAGAAAACCCTCCCTTCTTTTGGGTCAACCCCCAAGATAAGATCCAGTCTGCAACAGAGCAGATAAGCATTCTGGGGAGGGAGGGGAAGCACTCTGTGTGCAATACTCTCCAGCACCCAGAAAGAGGCTGTGCCCCAAGGCAAGAGGAGGTCCCAGACCCATACCAAGGCACTGGGGACAGTTACCAAGTAGCAGCTTTGTTACCCACCACCCAGTTCTGAATCACAGATCCAAAGCAGACTGAGATGGGGATCTGTGCAACAGAGTGGCATTCCAGGGTAGGGAGGCATCGAGCAGTGTACTGAGAAAGGAGGCAGTTCAGAAGCAAAAAACAGTGCTTTGTCTCAGACATTAGGAGCAGAGCAGGGTCTCAGTTCTCGTATGTAGCCGAGCTTAAGAGAAATATCTAGGTCAGGAACTGCAGACCTAAGGGAATCCTACAGTTCTGTCCATCTGAACTAACAGAGTTTTCCAGTTGGTTGATAGGGGCTGAATCCAGCAGCATCTACTCTTGCCTCAGATGCAAACCAAGGTCAGAAGCTTGCAGAGCTTGGATTGGGGTGCAGAAATAACACTTTGCCCTAGATCAGACCCTTTTGGGAACACCAAAAGCTTGCAAGTCCCCAGCCTGTCCCTGAGATCCTGGAATAACATAACACTTAATACCCCAAAAAAGCAACAGAACCAGCCCAGACCATCCCTCCAGAAGTACTGCGGAGTCCAACCCTCACATCGAAGTCAAAATCGGTAAATAGGGTAGAAGAATGGGCAAACAAAAAAGAATCCCACCGAAATGAGTTATTATGGTGTCAGGGATGCTCAAGACACAAACATAAAATGAGAGAATGACTCCCAAACATCTAAAAGCAAAGCCACACAGGAAAAAAAAAAAAAACACAGCTTAGGCACAAACTCAACTAGAATTCCCAAAACAAAGGAAGGATAAATATTTTAAGAGTTCAAAATGAATAAATGAAATGAGAATGTCTGAGGAAAAAATTGGAAAAGAAATGAGAACTATGGAAGAATTGGAAAAGAAATCAACTACTAGGCACAAGATGTCCATAAAGCCTCGCCCAAGCAACAAACTCATTGAAGATTAGAATGGACCAAATAGAAACCAATGACTCCATGAGACAACAAGAAATAATAAAACAAAGCCAAAAGGCTGGGGAAAAAAGGAAATGTCAGGTATCTGATAACAAAACAATTGACCTACAAAACAGATTGAGTAGATAAAAATTTAAGAATAATTAGACTATCAGAATGCCATGACCAAAAAAATAGCCTAAACATCCTATTTCAAGAAATCTTAGAAGAAAACTGCTCAGATCTCTTAGAACCAAAAGGCAAAGTAAGAATAAGAAAGAATCCACAGTCATCTCCCGAAAGTTTAAAATGAAAACTCCAGGCCCATCACTCTATCTGCTGTGCCATCTAGCTGCAACAAACTTTAAGTGTGTACAAAAATATTTACAGCTCTTTCTGAAGTGGCGAAGAATGAGAATCTGAAGGGGTGCCTATAAATTGGGGAATAGATGAACAAGTTATGCTATATAGATGTGATAGAATACTATTGTGTTGAATTCTTATCAGCGTAATGACCTACCAAGATTCCAAATGATCTACCAAGATTCCAGAGGACCAATAATGAAATATGCTACCCACCTCCTGATAGAAAGGTGAAGGACTCAGAATACAGAATGAAATAATTTTCTTTTTTGACATGGCCAGTGTGGAAATTTGGTTTGATTAACTATAGTTTCTAATACGGTCTATCTTTCTCTAGTCTTAGGTGTAAAGGGGGGCATTGAGTAGGAGCCTAATAAGGCAGATTTTTACTGATTGAAAAAATATATAATTTTTTAAAACACTGAGGATTTTATGGAGGGCAATCTTTTTCAAATTTAGGGCGAGAGTCATTTGGGAATGGATTTCTAAAAATGTTCACCTTCTTTCAATTTTATGTTGTTAACATACCATTCTATTTCAGTGAAGGTCTACTGCTTTGAATTCATAAGTCATCTTGCTTCTACTAATCAAACCCAATGCAAGAAGGTTTTGTTAATTGCCTATTATATAGAAAGTCAAAATTAAAAATAGAACTTGCCCACATTGGTAGAGACTCCAAGTTATAAGGTAGAATGAAAGATTACTCTGTAAGTTAGTACCACAAGCATGGGTATGGTTTACAAAAGGACTACATCCTAGGGCCCCAAATATATTTCATTACCCTTGGGGCTATCCTAAAGCAGAATGGAGTTTCTCATTCCAGTAGGAAGTGGGTTTCCACTCACTGAAAGTATTCGAGCAATGGCCTGAGGAACACTGCATAAGAATTTTATAGGTGGCATTCTTACTCAAATTTGAGGTAAGAGACAATTGGGAGTAGTAACCCAGAGTATATTCGACTCAATACAATTCCATGTTATCACACTGTTTTTCTGGTAACTTGGATGTCTTCAGCTCTGAATTCAGAAGTTATCTAGCTTCAACTAATCAAAACCAACTCAAGAAAGCTTTGTTAATTACCTATTATATTGAAAGATAAAATGAGAAACAGACTCTGCCCACGTGGGTAGGAGTTCATCAATATAAAAATTGTTATGAATAATGATTCCCCAGAAATATCATAAATATGGTTAGAGTTTATAGCTGGAGCCACATCCTTGGGACCAGAGATGAAATTAGAGCTTTCCTAAAGTGCCAAGGAATTTCCTCAGGAGGCATCATGTTCACCTACATGGGAGCTTAGATGTATAAAGTAGAACAAATGATTAATCCCCAAAGTACCATGGATATGGGTTCAGTTTGCAAGGGGTGGAATCATAGGCCCCCAAACTATACCTTGTACAGTTAGAGGTGTCCTTCAGTGGAATGGACATCTTCAAAAGGCCCTGGATTTCCTCTCACAAAAGGCCAGATGATCATTGCTTGAGAAAGTTATGGATGGCCTTTTTTGTTTCAGTTTGATATGAGAGCCACATGGGTAAGGGGATATTTTATTTGATTTGATGTCATTTATTACATGCTGATGTTTTCCTGAATGCCTTTTGCTTGGAATTGCTTTGCTTTGACTAATCAAACTCAATCCCAGAAAACTTTGTTAATTCTCTGATATATAGAAAGATAAAAATGAGTCATAGCTCCATTGGCAGGATCTCAGAGCTATCAAACGGAATGAGTGGTTGCTCCCAAGAGAACCATGAATATAGGTATACTTTATAAGGGGTCACATCCTGAGCCCTGGAACTATAACTAGAGTCTCAAAATTCTTTTGTTAAGGGGATTTGTCCTGTGAAGTTCGGATTTAATCAAAGGAATGCACTTGAGGATCCAGAGGGTCACATGTGGACTCGAGGCCACATGTTCCCAACCCTTGAACTAGATCCTTCCTCAAGTGGAATCAGTTTCCTGAGGAGTCCCTAGATTTCCACTTACTAGAGGTCAAACCTGGATAACCAAAGCTTAAACTGGATGTCACAGAGATATCTCAAGCTCAAAACATCCCCAAAAGATCTCATTACCTTTTCCCCCAATTCCTACGCATCTTCCAAACATTCCTAATTCTGTCAAAGGCACCGCCATTCTTCTATACCCCCAGCTTTGTAGTGGCTTCAGAATCATCCCGGACTCTTCATTCCCCTTCATCGCACATAGCCAATGAGTTGGAAAATCTTGTCTTTTCAACCACTACAACATTAGCATCTGACCCCTTCTCTCCACTCAGCCATCTTAGTTAGGTCCTCATTACCTCTCACCTAGAGGTACAATAGTCTCCTACATTGGTCTCCTGTACTCAAGTCCTCACCCACTCCTGCCAAAGTGACTTTCCTTAAGTGATCTGACCAAATCACTTACCTACTCAATCAAATCCAATGGCTCCCTGTTGCCTCTAGGAAAAATATAAACTCCTCTATTTAGCTTTTAAATCCCTTCACAAGTTAGTTGCAACCTATCTTTCCAGGCCCCTTGGATATTACTTCCCCTGCTGCAACTCTGTGAAGCAGTCAAAATGGCTTTCTCTCTGTTCCTCACCCAAGACACTCCATCTTCCATCTGTCTGCCTTTACAGTGGCCACCCACTATATATACTCCCTCCTCACCTTCGCTTCTTGGGATTCTATTCCTTCAAGATCTCGCTCAAGCATGACTTTCTACGTGATTCTGTCCCTGACCTTACCCCAAATTTACCTTGTATTTCACTATTTTGTGTTTATTATCCTTAAATGTGTTCTGTATATATTTATAAATGTAGTCTTGTCTCTCATTAAAATGTAAACTCCTTCCAAAAAGCAGTGGTTTCATTCATTTTATCTATATCCCAAATACCTAGCATAGCTCCCAGCATATAGTAGGCACTTAATGTATGCTTGCTGACTGATACTTTAGGTTCATTTGTAAAATGAGATTAATAATGCTTACAAATCTACCTCAGAGGGTTCTTGTGAGAATGACATGGAGAAAACAGATATAAATGTGGTTTGAAAAGTAAAGTACTAACAGTAACAGCCACATTGTGCAATGACTAACTTTGATAGACTTAGCTCTTCTCAGCAATGCAAGGATCTAAGACAACTCCAAAAGACTCATGATGGAAAATGCTGTCCATATCCAGAGAAAGAACTATGGAGTCTGAATGCAGATCGAAGCATACTATTTGCTCTCTGTCTCTTTTTTTGTTTTGTTTTGTTTTTTCTTTATTGTGGTTCCTCCCATTGGTTCTAATTCTTCTTTACAACATGACAAATGTGAAAATATGCTTAATATGAATGTATATGTAGAGCCTATATCATATTGCATGCTGTCTTGGCATCTTGGGGAAGGGAAAGGGGAGGGAGGTGGAGAAAATTTAAAATTCAAAAGCTTAATGGAAGTGAATGTTGAAAACTAAAAATAAAATTAATTAATTAAAATTTAAAAAAAAAGAAAAGTGAAGTACTAGGCAAATATAAGGAATAACAAATCTTGCAGAATCTTTTCATGAGCCATTTACTAACTCACTACATAGTCTCGGGCAGGTCACATTCCCTCTATGGCCCCCCAGTTCCTCTGTAAAATGTGAGGATTAGACTAGGTAATGTCCAGGGTCCTTTGCAGCTCTACTAGTCCATGACTACTGAAACAATATTTCAAGTAAAATAATTAGTATCTTATTTTGAGTGTAGCACATATAATAACAATGTGATTTTTATTTTATGGTTTTAAAAGTGCTTTAAACACTTGATCTCATTTGATTCTCACAACTATCTTGTAAGGTAGGTAGTAGAAATACTATTCCTATTTTCCAAATGGGCAAACTGACGCTCAAAGCAAAGCATTGACCTCAGAGAAAGCTGAATAGCAACTAACACGTCAAAGATCACGGAGCAATTAAGCATCATAGCTGAGATTGGAGTCCACTCACCTAACATTTAGCCATTCCCCCTGAAGCCTTCTCTTGGGAGAGGGCCTCAAAGGAGGGAAGCTAATTACACAGTTTTTTGTATTTGTTTTTTTTTTACCCCAGGAATCTTGAGGTAGCTGATGACTTAAAATGCCTAGCTCTATGAGAGGGGACCAGAAACATCTCGTTCACACATAACTGGGTCAACTGTTTTAGAGAAAGATGCACTAAGTGACGCTCATGTATATCTGAATGTTTTTCAATTTCCTTTCCTATTGTTTATGTATGCTATACTGACAAACTTGGTTTTAAGTTGCAGTAATAAAGCTAACAGATAGCATTCTGAGGTTAATTACATGCCCCTTTCCATATTCATTCAAAGACGACTCAGGTTTCATGTTGACCTTGCCCTAGGAAGAGTTTGCTAAAATCCCAGGAGGTAATCTCCCTTCTAAATGTACTTTCTTTCACAGCATTATACTACTTTATAAAAGTTACTCTGTTTAAAGATCAACCCCGAAGAAATAAAATTAGCTTTCTTAATGAACAAAAACTGTATTTCTCTTGTGCAAAGAGTGAGAAATATACTTGACACCAACAGAGGTGATTTTTTTCTTTCTAGTTGTATATCTGACAAGACAAGGATTTGTACATCTGAAGAGAATATGACAGCTTCCCAAATAACAAAATTAGAATTGTCATATGAAAAAAATGTACTATATGCGGATCAGGAAATTAATTTTCATTTGTTTTCCAGAGTAAGTGGTAAACTTCAAGTTGCATTGCTAGCTCTACTCCCTCTAGTGCTCTTGCCATAATAACTACCATTATTTTTATCAATCAAGTGCATAGAATCATTCCAAAAATCTAAGACAGGATTATTTTATTAGTCATTGGATAGTCTTAGCAATGGATAAATGTCCTCTCAAAAAACTACAAATACACAACTGATATTAACAGAGTCATAGAAAGATCCAAACTGTATTACTAAGCATTTTTAGAAATGAATATTTTGTTTCTTTCCAGATGATGCAAAATCAACTTGTGACAATAAAATATATGGAATTCCTAGGATATTTCTTAAAGAAGGATTAAAAATAGCTAGCTAGCTATGAATGAGGTGGTTATCACAAATTCATGCAGCTACATAGTGAATGGGATCACCCTTCTAGTCTCATTAACAAATATTTATTAACCACTTAGTATTTTATATAGAATAGCCTTTAACCCCAAGAAGTTTTCCATCTAGTTAAATGGAGTATAAAGTGGATGATTTTTCCCCTGGAGTTCAGAATTCTACTTGAAAGACCTGATAAAGACTGAATCTAATCACAAAGTTTCACTTAGGAATAAATGTTTACAACTATAAGGGTATTATTCTGCCATACAATTAGAAGCATAATTCTAAAACTGATTGAAGATTTATACTTAGATCTATTACAGGTTATTTTTGGAAAAGAACATGTTTGATAGGTTTAAATATGAATGCAAATAGAATTGGGAAGTTGGTTCTATAAATTCCTTAATTATTTTTTTCAAAAATGACTTTGGCTAACAGAATAAAACCACAGACGTCATTGATTTATTAAGTATATTATTGCCTGTTGAGAGTTTAATAAAAAATACTGAAAATAAGTGCTATTTCCAAATTTCATATGTTGGGAGACTATTTTTAACTTTAACCAAACAAATAGAGATTTGTACATATGGATTTAAAGCCCAAAGCTGACAACCAAAATTGATATGGTAGACCATAATTGCGTAGTAGGTCAATAATCTACAAAGTGAAATTGACATATAAGATAGTTAGGCTCCTTACAATTAGTCTGATGAACTATACACGTATTAATGGGAATATGTATATTCTCAATGTTTTTAACAGTTGACTACTTAAAGAAAAGGAAAGAAAAGGAAAGGAAAATAACACAGAAATTATAGCCAAGTGATAATGACTTACATTTGTATTGTGCCTTTCAAGCAAGCACTTTAAAAGATCATTAATATCAGTCATCGGAGGGGGTGAAACTTGGCAACTATTTAACATCATACAACATAGCAGAGTAGTTTAGGACAGGAAGTGGAAGAAAATGATATTTAATTATTATAAGGGGAATTTTAATTAGGCAGAATGTAATTTAGCAAAAGTTGGACTTCAATCCAACGACTAATTTTGCCGTTTATATAATCATGAGTGTTTTTATACATTAAAATATTACATTAAGATATAGAAGCCTGTGATGAACAAGGGAGGATACTCAAGATCCTTCCCTAAATCTGACTGGGGCTGGGGAGGGGGGGGATAAATACTCTTCTATATGATAGAAAGAGGTGAATTCATCAAAATTTTAAAACATAATGTCATTAATAAAGAATGCTTTACATATTTACATTTGATCATTTTCTTGTGACATTTCTACAACATATAAGTAATTTTACTTACTATTATACACTTCACTATCAAGAAAATAGTAGTGATAGTGAATGAATGTGTCACTTTCTCAGGGTTTACTTTGAGATTTATTTTCAAGTGGCCAGGGGCTCTCCCCACTGGAATAGGGGTAAGGTAAAACTCGGAGCAACTAGGTGACGTGGTAGGTAGAGTGCAGGGCCTGGAGTCAGGGAAACTTGAGTCCAAATCTAGCCTGAGACACTTACTAGCTGTATGACTCTGGGCAAGTCACTTCACCCTGCGTGCCTCAGTTTCCTCATCTGTAAACTGAGCTGAAGAAAGAAATGGCAAACCACTCCAGTATCTTTGCCAAGAAAACCTCAAATGGAGTCACAAAGAGTAAGACATGACCAAAACGAATGAACATCAGCAAACCTGGGAGGTATATGATGTAAATTCTAGGTCCAGGCTAGCAGTAAGGTAAGATGGAAGGTTTGGTCATTAGAGTGAGTTATAATAGAACTTCTGAGTTGGAAAAGACTTTAAGGGATATTGAATTTAACTGCTCCATTAATCTAACAAACATCTACTCAATGAAATTAAAGGACTGGCTATCATTTCCTCATGTTTGTATCTCTGGAGTCATTTTTGACACTACCCTTTCCTTTACCCCCCCCCCCAATCCAAGTCTTTTCTCTCTGCAATCTCTATTGCATGCACCCTCTCCTTCCACTCTCATTGCTACCACCACTTCTTCAAACAATTGCAATAGCCTTCTTGATTGGCCTCTCTGCCTTCAGCTTCCTCTTCCTCCAATCTATCTCAGATTGATTATGCCAGACTGGTCTTCCTGATAGTCTTGGTATGCAAAAATAGTACTTCACTCTTTAAAACTTTAGACAGCTAACTAGCTGTGTGACCCTGGGCAAGTCACTTAATCCCATTGACTAACAAAAACAAAACAAACAAAAAAAAAAGAAAAAAAAGAAAAAGATATCTTAAAAAAAAAAACACACCTTCAGACAGCTGCTCTGCTACTTACAGTCTTAGAGAGGTACCTAGAGAACCAAGAAGTTAAGTGACTTGCTCATCTATACATAGGCAATACATGAAAGGCTGACTTGAAACTTAAGTCTTCTAGGTTTTAAGGCCCAGTCTCTAAATATGATGACATAGGTTCATAAAATATTCATTAACTTTATAGATTAAATACATTTGCATTATTTGGGGCATTAAGACAACAAAAAGAGTCAACTAATTGGCATTTCTTTGGTGAACTGCCAAAACAGATTGACTTCCAAACAATTGATTTGGAAATGCAACAAAGACATGGCCTTTGACTCAACACTAAATGTTTCAGAAGTCTAAACATTTTGCATCTCCTGATTTCTAAAACTGTTTTCCTAAATACATGTTGGCTTTTAAAGCTTATCTATGGGGACAATCCCTACACCCTTTATTTTTCTTTGAGTTGCTCCTATAAAAAATTAGCATTCACAAGTAATTTCAGTGCTTAGGCTATTGAAAACTAGCATACGTTGCTTTCTTCATATGCCAACATATCCTATTAGAAAAAAGAGGAAAATATCATTTTGCTTTCTCGTTTCATGGAGTGTGGGGTGGGGAGGGAAGAGAGAGTTCCTTCCTTAGTGGGATTTTGGGAAGTTGTTAGCACATTTTTTACATATTTGACTAATGGTCTGTATCTTTTTAACAAGCCAAGAAAACAGAATATCTCATTTCTTCGGCACTTATCTCCTTTTCAGCATTTGTTATTATTTTAAAGGCAGATGAGTTTAGTTACTTAAAGTTCCATGCTAAAGTGAGACCTAGACTGCAGTTCTGAAGAAAGCTTTTATTAAACACCTATTATGTGCCAAGTACTATGCTAAATGTTTTTGAGATATCTCGTTTGATTCTCACAACAACCCTAGGAGGTAAGTGCTATCATTATTCCCAGATGGAGAAACTGATCATAGATCTAGTTCAAAAAAGTGCCAAGAACTCTGTTGGGTGTTGGGAATACAAAGACAATAATAGAAGAGTCCCTACCCTCAAATAACTTCTTTTCTACTTGGCATCAATGCATCAGTAGCATTATATTTCTATCTGAAGAACAGCACACATTATCATTACCTCAGATATTCAGCTATACCTTGTAACACATTTAATGGCTTGGCCAAAATGATTCTATGTTCCCTGAAAAAAAAAACTGCCAACTCATAAAAATATATACTGGTTCAATTACCTAAAGCTTAGGCTATTCACTTCAATATATCAAAAACTGCATTTTTTCCTAGGAAAATTTTTCCCATTAGCAGTGTGAAAGTTTGTAAAAAATGGATCACAAATGTACAAATAAAAGGTCTGTGGATTGATTACTTCTTGCTCAAATAATGCATTGATATTGTCACAAAAGAATTCTAATATTCTTCGTACTTATTTTAATCTATGGAAAATTCAACATTTTCATTGAAAACAGGTTGAAAAAATTAAAGGTCAATAGTTAGGGGTGGATGAAATCAGAGAAATCACTTCCTGTCCTTAGTCATTTATGCTGACAACTCAATAGTCCGAATCCTACACGGGAATTTTTTAGAGAAAATTTAGAGAAATTTTAGAGAACCTGAGGGGGATGACTGATTTGATCATTTTCTACATTAAGCTTAATTTTAAAATGGAATTTCATATGCTTTCTTAGGCATTTCATTTATACTTTAAATTTGAGAAGAAAAAAAATCCCTCAACCATAGTTACAAATGGCAATATTGGGGCTCACTAGGAACATACATTTAGGGCTAAAAAGAGTCCTTTTCGATCCTACAGTTCAACCTCCATCTTACGGATAAGGAAAATGAGATCCCAAAAAGCTGAGTGACTAGTCCATGGCCAGAGGCGGCAGATATATAATTGAAGCTTGGGTTTTTTTGCATTGCTACTTTGACTGGTCATAGGTAGGAGCCTAAATGGACCTCAGAAGGAAAACTTCAGCCCTTCAGCCCACAGGACTTATGGGTGAGAGTCCTGGGCGAGTTTAGCAGCATTAAGGTGGAGCCTGGGATCTAGGTGAGTTATGTCAGACCCATTCACAAACACACATTTAGAGGGTATCTCACAAGGCAGGATGGAAACTTGGCAGAGAGATTAGCGACATCACCAGGGAAACTTGGGCTCAGGACAAAACCCCAAACAGCGCTCCACTCTGCAGTAGGAACATTTACAAAAAAGCAGGGACCCAGAGAAACAGAGTTGATTCAACAAAGGGGCTCAGGCAGGGAGCCCAAGACAGGCACCTAACTACGTGGGTTTATTGTTGTTCATTCAATGAGTATTTATGGAAGCAAATGATACCTAGTTTAAGGCTACCCTACCTTTTTATGAGGGGTGTTCAGGTCCTGGAACTAGGTTCAAGCTCACAGCAGGACCAATAGCAAAGTTAGTTTGGTGCTCAGACCCCTGAGCTATGGATCCATGAGGTTTTATATTTTATATTTTCTCTAGCTACGGTGGGGTTAAGTGCACTGACCTGGCAAACATGGAAGCAAGAAGCAGAGCTGGTCAGGATACTTAAAAACAACAACAAAATCTCACCTGCTATGTGATTTCCTGGATAGCAGTGACCCATTCTAGTTTAGAGCTCCATACTATCATGTTCTGTTTGTCCTTTAATTAAAGGAACAAATCTGTTGCGCTAAAGATGTTTGTGAGAGTATTTTTTCTAACATGGGTGAAGATTGATGTCCAAGAGGAGTGGGGGAAAAAGTGCTTCAAGGGCTTTGAAACGTTGGTCCAAGATAAAGCGATTTTATAGGGGCAAATGAACCCACTCAGTACAGCTGAAACTGTTAGGTTCCATTCTTAAAGGTGTTTTACCTCTGGTTTGGGAAATAGAGTGAAATATAGTCACATGGTCAGCATCCTCTCAGTCATTCTGCCAGCTTGGCTACCCTTCCGAGATCTACACTTAGAACAAGCTGCTGTTGCCAAAACTCGAATGACCTACAGTCAGCTTGACACTTATGATCATCCATATGCTATCTAAATTATCAGTCTACTCACTTTGTGCCCGATGAAGGCCTCTTAGAAGAGAACTATTTGAGGGGCAGAAACATTTATGGTTAGACCAAAATCAGTCTAGTGGGCTTCCACTCTACTCCCTTCCCCACTCCACCCCTCCCCACCACTAATGAACATTTTGCTCAGACATGGAGCTCTAAGTCAAGATCCGTATAGCAAAATGTGGAGGAGAGATTTTGGTTAACCACCCATTTTATTCAAGCAGTGTAGACAGTTATACTACTCGGGATTTTTTGGAATGAACCAATTGGATAATTGCCAACTTACCCGTTCCTGTAATACCATACAGACATAACCTAAAGCAGATTTTATGCATAAAATGATTTTCAAAGGGCTGCCAGAAGAAATGAAAATTACGTTAAATAAAAGTATAAATGTTTCTAAACAAAATGTGAAGGAATTATGCCAAAATTAGCAATAGTGAAGTTCTTTATTTATAGAATTACAATTTACAGTTTCCTTCAATTTACATTTTTTTCTCTCCAAATCCTTGAAGATTTGTATTGCATTTCCTAGTGGCTGTGATTCAGTGGGTCACACTAGGACAGAGGAGTGGAAAAGGAGCAGGAGTCAATCAACAAGCATTCATTAATCACTTATCATGTGCTAGGGATACAACAAAAAGGCAAAAACAACCCTTGGGCTAAAGGAAATTACATTCTAATGGAGGAGATGACATATACACAAATAGGTTATCCAGAAGATTCATACAGGGAAGATGGACGGTAACTTTAGAAGGGCAAGGTCCTAGTAATGAGGAGACCTGGAAAGGCCTCCTGCAGAAACCAGTATCTGAAACGAGTCTGGATGGATGCTAGGGATGGAGGCAAGAGTTAGGAAGGAGAACATTCTTGCCATGAGGATCATCCAATGCAAAAGCATGGAATAGGACACAGAGCATCGTAAGGAGGAATGGTAAGCAGGAAAAGTGTTCAAGGCAGGATGAATGGTCCAGTTTGGCTGGAATGTAGCGTATGCTAGGGAGAGTGTTGTTGCTGTTCAGTGGTTTATGAGTCTTTGGGACCCCATTTGGGGTTGTCTTGGCAAAGGTACTGGAGTGGTTTGCATTTCCTTCTCCAGCTTATTTGACAGATGAGGAAACTGAGTCAAATGGGGTTAAGGGACTTGCTCAGGGTCACACAACTAGTAAGTATCTGAGGATGGATTTGAACTCAGGTCTTCCTAACTTCCCAGCACCCTATCCACTGCATCACCTAGCTGCACCACTAAAGACAGTAGTGGGATATAAAATTGAAAAGGCTATTGGAGGGCAATGAATGCCAAGTTAAGACATTTATATTGTATTTGATAAGCAAGGGATAGCCATGGATTTTTTTTTTAAGTAGAAAAATGACATGAGCAGATTAACATCGCAGTAGTGTTTAGGATAGACTGGAGGGGTAAGAGACTATAGGATATGACTAAACCTCAGGTAAACAGCAAAAAGGGCCTTTCTAGTTTAAAGATTTGTTTCCTTGAAGTAAAAAAAGGAGCCAAGTAACTCTGTTTTATCTCCTGCCTCAGCTATTTACCATGTGAAACTCTGGGTAAGTCACTTGACTTTTTAAAGTCTCGGTTTCAGTCTCTATAAATGCAGAGTTATGGACTAGATGGTCTTTGTCCACTCATCTCTAAATCCTATGATGTCCCAACAGTATATCTTATGTACTCTGACCCTAGCCCTTTGTCCTTTTGGTACCAACATGGTTAAGTCTTACTAGAAACATTTTCCCACTACCTTGAATCTTAGTATTTAGAGTTTTAAAAGGTCTTGGAGATCACTAGTCCCACCACCTCGTTTTACCATTGTATTTACCCTGCTCACGCAAAGAGTGCCTGAAAAAGGAGTTCCTGTATGCCAAAAGACTTAAGAACACCTGATCTCTGTCAGTTCTTCTGTGACAAAACGGCAGAATCCCTGCTCTTTCCATCCACTAGCCTAAGCTGCTCTGTGTGGTCAAGGCCCCAGACACTATCTCTTCCCCTTCTCCAAGGGGACTGAGTTGGCAGGGAACGGGTGAGAGGAGCCTTATTCTTCCCCTCCTGACACTTCTCAACATCCATGTATTATTATTACTCCATCCCCTCCTGTAGCAGGTTTGTCTGTGAAGCTAGGGGGTCTAGTCTTTAAAAAAAAATTTTTTCTGAAATCAAGAGTTTGAGGATGAAGATAATAAATGTCAAACTTGACTAAAAAAAGTTTGTATTTTCAAATCATTGAAATGAAATCTAAAGCAACTTTTGTATTATTAGAAAGCATCAAATTACAATTTATTCCCATGATTGGAGCACATTTTATGACAAAGTTATTGTTTTTGCACCTTTTCATGTGTCTCTGGATTGCGTTTCTGTACAAGCTACTCTATAGGCCAAGCAGACTTGGTTTTTACCAATCATTAACCCAGGAAGACCTTCGAAGAGGCAAATACTAGAATTGTACTCATAAGGTTTTGAAAGTTAATTGCAGCACATGCAGCTTTTCATCCTCCTTCAAGAACTATTCTATTTAACAGCCGTTGACAAATATAGTTGAATACTTTCAGGATTTCCGCTGAAACTGCTTAATTCTGGAGATCCATGACTGGTGGAGGACATAAGCTTCATTGTGTCACTAACTCAGATAACGGTTCAAATTTGACATATCTTTTGTCTTGTAAATCTTCTTCCAAAAATATTGTGCTGTTGTCAACAAATGCATGCTAGGTTACCCCCAAATGATCTCTGTAAAAAAAAGAGGGGGTAACTTCAAGAATTCATGAGACGTTTCAAAGCAACCTCTGTTGTTACTTTAATACCTGCATAATGTTGAGCAAATCACTTTTTTAGGCATGTGTTTTAATATGTAAAATAACAGGGCTGAACCAGATGTCATCTAAAGTCCTTTCCAACTCTGAATCTATAATCAGATGGTAATTTTATGGCAAAGTTGGTTTTACATTTTTTTAAATTTTGCCCTGATTACTATATTTCTATAATTATTTTTCTGGAGAATAATTTATAATTAAAAGAAGGGCAAGTGTTAATGTTGTTTGTTATGTTGCTCAAGAATCAAAATATATTCAAACAACATTATTACTAATCTTAGAAAATCACAAAAAATTTGCTAGCATAGTCTAACTATTCCAATATCTTTCTCTAGTCTAAGTGAGCCAATGTGAAACTGTGAATAAGAGACTAAAACTATGTCTCTCCCTATTTCTCTGTGGCAATACAGCTTCTGTAAATAGTAAATAACATTCTAAAAACATAAATGGCAGTGATTTTGACATTTTCACCCTGGCCTTGCAATGCAGGACTTACTGAGGTTGCAGTTGGGCATCTTACATTAATACATGATATAGTTTTTAAAAAGTTAAATTAAGATTTCTATTAAAATCAGAAACATTATCAATTATAGTTTCTATACCACTGAGGCACTCTATCCACTGGGCCACCTAGCTACCCCAAAGTTTGTTGTTGTTCAGTCATTTGAATGGTGTCCAACTTTCCATGACCCCATTTGGGGTTTTCTTGGCAAAGGTACTAGAGTGGTTTGCCATTTCCTTCTCCAGCTCATTTTACAGACGAGGAAACTGAGACAAACAGGATTAAGTGACTTGTCCAGGGTCACACATCTAGTAAGTGCCTATGACTATATTTGAATTCAGGTCTTCCTGACTCCAGGCCTGGTGTTGTATCCACTGCAGTGTCACCTAGCTGAAGGATGCTCTAAAGTAATGAAATACTAAAATTTGACTTGTTGACCTCATTCCTTCTCTCGTCTTTCACTCCTGTTTATCTTCTACTTTTTTTGCCTAAAGCAAAAGTCAGACCATATAACACACATATACCCCTACTCCCTATCACCCTACTCAATAAGCTCCAGTTGCTTCCTAAGACTTTCAAGATTAAACCTAAAATCCTGTTTGGCATTTAAAGCCCTTTCATACCTTTCCACTCTTCTTATACCTTCCTCCTCTCTATAGGCTTTACAATAGAGCTCTGCTGACCTACTTGCTCTTCTCCCACATGACCTTCTATCTCCTTATTCTGTGACTTTTCACTGGTTGTTCCCCCATTCCTGAAATGCTTTGCCCCTCACCTCATGGCTTCCTTGGCCTCCTTCAAAACTTAACTTCAATCTCACCTCTTCCTAGGAGCCTTTTCCGAAAGTTCCCCCCACTGCTAGTGCCTTACCTCTGATGTTACCTTCTATTTATGTTGTATATATCTTTTCTTTTTTTTCTAAAATGTTTTATTAATTTATTTTGAATTATCAACAATCACTTACATAAGCTTTTGGGTTTTAAATTTTTCTCCCCCTCCCTCCCCAAGACAGTGTGCAATGCACGCAATCTGATATAGGCTCTACATATACATTCTTATTAAGTTTATCTGAAGTCTGCCTGTTCATCATTTCTTATAGCACAATAGTATTCCATTACATTCATATATCACATTCACAATTATAATTTCTCTCTGTGTCTTTCTCTCTATCTTCCCACCTCATTTATGCTTTTCTTTCTCCTTTCTCCTTTTCCCTCCTCACTAATGTTTTGCTTTTGACCACAGCCTCCCTCAGTCCCACCTCCCTTCTATTAGCCCCCTCCCTTTTCTTTCCCTCTTTTCCCTCCTACTGCCTGTAAGGCATGTCAGATTTCTATACCTAACTGATTATGTTATTCTCTTCTTGAACCAAATCTGATGAGAGTAAGGTTCAAACAAAGCTCATCTCCCTCCCTTCTTTCCCTCTGCTATAACAGGTTTTTGTGCCTTTTCCTGTGATGTAACTTACCCTTTTCTGCCTCCTCCTTTCCTTTTCTCTCAGTATGTTGTCTTAGTTGGATCAGATTAATTCTATATTTTTTCTATGTACATAGTTTATTGCATGTTGTGTCTCCTATTAGAATGCATGTTTCTTGTAGATAGGGGCCATGTTTTTGTCTTTCTTTGTATGCCCAACACTTAGTACAATGCCTAGCAAATAGTAAGTGCCTAATAAATATTAGTTAATTAACCCCCAGATAACATGTATTTTTTTCATGGCAAAAGGACTGGATTTGAAGTCAGAAGATGTGTTTGAATCTTGGTTCTGTCACTTAACTTAGGATAAATCACTTCCACGCCTCAGTTTCCTCATCTGTAAAATAAGGAGGTTTTGTCTATTCCATTTCTAATTCATATTAAGTTGAACAGTCATATTCCTAATAGGGACTTTTTAGATGTCCCAATTTCCTTTTATTCTTTTTTTATTCAAAGTATTTATTCAAATTTTAATGTCTAGAATTTCAGAGGCATATTTTGGGGCAGATGGACTCCTGTTGTGCTCTTTTTGTTATGATTTTTGTTGCTTTTAAAATATAAATTTTCTTTTTGTTATGAACCTAATAAACATTAACAATATATATGAAACTGTGAACTGTTTATATATAATATATACATATATATATTTATGTGTGTGTGTACACACATATATTTAAATCATATATTACAGTTAACATGGTAATAACAGAACTCCCTTGCTTGTCTTTGTCCCTGACTGAATTTCCTTCTGCTTTCTTTTGTGTATTTTGTTAATGTTTCATTGATGCTCTTTTCTTTCATTTCCTCTTTTTGTACATCACTATTGCTATCCAACAATCCCCCCCATAGAATCCCTGCTTTATAACAAATATAGTAAAGTAAAACAAATCACATTGTCTAATGCCACAAAGTATGTTGTTTTGTTTTTTTTTTTTCCTGAATCTCAAGACTATAACCTTTCTGCCAAGAGGTGAGAAGCATGCTTCTTTATCAGTCTTCTGAAGTTGTGATTGGTCAAAGCAATGATCACAGGTCTGATGGTTTTTTTTTAATGTTGTTTTGCTTTGCATTATTGTGGCCATTGCATAAATTATCCGACTGGTTCTGTTCATTTCATGCTGCATCATTTCACATAAGTGTTCCCAGGTTCTCTGAATCCATCCCTATTTTCAATTCCTAAGGCACAGGACATAATATTCCTTTACATCTATACACTATGATTTGTTCAACCATTTCTCAGTTGATAGCCTTCTACTTTGTTTCTCATTCTTTGTTTCAACAAAAAGTAATGTAATAAATATTTTTCATCTGTTTGGTTCCTTTCCCTCAGTCTTTGATCTCTTTGTAGTACATGCCTAATATTATCAATGGGTCAGTTTAGTGCCTCTGTGGGGCATAGTTCCAAATTGTTTTTGAGAATGATTAGGCCAATTCACAGATCCTTGAATAGTGAACAGTGCATTAGTGTGTCTGTCCTCTCATATCCATCGAACAATTGTCATTTTCTTTCATAGTCATCTTTGCCAATCTGAGGTGTGAGATGGAAACTCATACATGTTTCAATGTGCATTTCTTTATTTTTAATGATTTGGAGTATTGCTATGTGGTTGCATTTCTTCTTTTGTTTGTTGTTTTTTTTTTGTTTTTTGGGTTTTTTTGCTAGGCAATGGGGTTAAGTGACTTGCTCAGGGGTCACACAGCTAGTGAGTATTTTGTGTCTGAGGCTGGATTTGAACTCAGGTCCTCCTGAATCCAGGGTCAGTGCTCTATCCACTGCATCACCTGGCTACCCCTTGAAAACTGCCTATTCATACTCATTGACTATCTATTAGGGAATAGCTCTTAGTCTTAAACACATGTATTTGTATCAATTCTCTGTATGTCTTGGATATCAGATCTTCATCAGGGAAATTTGGTATAAAGATTTTCTGCAGGTAATATTTCCCTTTTTTTCTAAGTTGATCTAATCTAGATCTAATCTAATTGATTTTGCTTCAGCAAAAGCTTTTCAATTTTGGTGATCAAAATTTTCCATTTTGTTTTTTATGATTATGTCTATCCCTTGTTTAGCTAAGAATTGCTCTCTCTAGTTATAACCGTCTAAGATATCGCCTTCCCTTCTATATTTTTTCATGCTATGACCTTTTATAGTTTGGGTTGTATATTCAATTGGTGTATATTGTAGTATATGGTGTGAACTTATTGTGGTATGTGGTGTGGGTATAAGCATCAACTCATGCCAATTTGGCAACAATCTATCCTACCAGCATTGAGATTTGGCTGGACCTGATTCAAAAACATAAAAAGAAATGGACTGCATTTTTTTTCACTCCTAAGATTCCCTAAAATATAGTGTTTCTAGATTAGTAGACGTTGGAAATGCTGTAGATATAGTTGACCTATTATTTTCGAAAAGCATGTGATAAAGTCTCTCATGCTGTTTTCACGGACAAGATGGAGAGATGCAAGCTAGTACAGAAAGAAGATCTATTTCCCATAGCTGCTACTGCTGCTGCTGCTGCTGATGATGATGATGATGATTATGATGATGATGATGATGATGATGATGATGATGATAAGAACAACAATAATAAACAGCTTCAATGTAGGAACATCTACTGATTTGCAAAGTGCTTTGCTTAGTTAACCCTCACAACTCTTCCTTGAGGTAGTTAATACAAGTCTTCCCATTATAGAGGCATGACAACTGAGGTTTAGAAAGGCTAAGTAACTCACCCAAGATCATACCACTAGTAAGTGGTAATGCTGGGATTCCAACCTCAGTGTTCTCACTACAGCTTCACTTCCCTTCCCATTATACCACCTTGAGTGCATTTCTATACCAAAAAGTTTGGCCCCAAAACATAATAAAATTGCACACAAGGATGCAGCCAGCTATTTAAAAAATTCATATTTAATTAAAAATCAGTAATATTGTGAAAAATATAAAAATGTTAGAAATATGCCAGATAACTAGAGTTCTTTTTTTTAAGGCATTTGGGGTTAAGTGACTTGCCCAGGGTGGCACAACTACTAAGTTTCTGAGGCCAAATTTGAGCTCAGGTCCTCCTGACTCCAGGGTCATTGCTCTATCCAATGAGCCATCTAGCTGCCCTTAGAGTTCTTTTTCTATTTGTCAAAATACCACAAAGGTCCAAAGTTAAAACAACAGTGACTCTCTAGCTTAATCAAAATCACTAGACTGGAAAGTCCCTCAGTCTTTATCAAATTCCCATCTCCAAAAATACATAGCAAGAAAACTGCAAGCCACCCTAGTTGTTTGTGCTTTTTTTTCTAGTGTTTTAATGGAGTTGCTGAATCATAGAACTGAGAAGGTTGGTATGGATTGCAGGGAATCAACAAAAACACAGTGGAATCAACTATTCTCACTTAACTTATATGTCCCTATCTCTCCCCCCACCAAAGAACTACTGATTAAGTGCATTTCCTGATATAAACAGAAGACTTAAAGACTTTATTATTTGAAAGACTTTAAGTAATGTATTTTGAATTTGTTTCTTTCATAGAGTGAACTACAACTATCAGGGCCAATGCTTTGGGCAGCAGGGGAGGAGAGCAGAAGAAGGCTGGTAACCTAAGACCGGAGGAACCAGGAATATGCTGAAGGTGAGAGGTCTAGACAACCAGGCAAGTAATCAGGAGTCCTGAAACAAAAAAAAATAATAATAATGACAGTGATAAACATGGTAAATAGGAAAAAAAAACCCAAACATACAAAAATAGATTTGTAATAAGCAGAAACCACTTCATCCAAGCTGCTAAAAGGTATATATGCCATTGAATTTGTTAAAACATAAGCAGGAGTGGTTTACCTCTGGATAGAATCTCTGAAATGACTAAGATCTAAGAACGGAACATGAATAACATCTGCATGAAGTCAGTCGGCAAGATGTTGACAAGGGAGCATTGAACAAATGGTTGACTGATACAGACTTGTTTGTGACAGTGAAGAGCTTTATGATGGAAATTCAAGACCAGGTTATTGTCACCAGAAATTACAGAATGGCTCTCCTTAGTGATCCTGAATTTAGTCTTCAATGTAGATTATGCAAGGAAATGATGCAAAGCACAATACATCACTGCAGGTTATTAAAGTTTAGCACCTATCAAATACCTAGCAAGATATGAACTCCATCAAGACTGTCTTTCTTTCATGGACTGACATGATAAATCCTCCCACTACAAATGTAGACTCCAAAGTATCCTGGAGAACTCAATTAGTCATCCCTACTGGGCCTTGGCCATTATCACAAAACCAATTGTTGCCCACAACTGTCTAAGCATACCATATGCATAGATTTTCTAAGCTACATGAAATGAAAAGCTTTCAAAATATAAAAACCTATTAAAGGAAATCCAAATCATGAGGGAACAAGCTGAGATAATGACCATCCCAGTTGTACTGCCTGCTACTGGGGTTGTACTGAGGATGCTTTCAACGAACATACAGAAGAAGAGCTTAGATCCTAATGCTTTTATTCAACTACAAAGAACAGTTATTTTGTGCACCTGTTCAATCGTTAATATAATATTAAAATATGGGAGTGGGAAATTGACGTGTCCCAGGGCTGTTTCCATGTGAACCCCATGGGCAAAGATGAGAATAATGAGATGATAAAAACAACAAGAATGTTTACAAAGCATGTTCACATTCACTACCATTTGATCATCACAATAACCTTGCAAATTAATCAAGTAAAGTATTATTTTACATATCAAAAAACTAGGACATAGAGAGGTTAAGTGAGTTGACCAAGATCACATGGAACAGTGACCTTTGTCTTTTGGTAGTGCTCTCTACACTTATACTGTACAACAGGTTAAAGCAAGCTATAGGTCAGGAACTAGGGAGACAAGCAGAAGTCAGAGCAAATGCTAATGCTGGGCTTGGGGGAATGATATAGCCCAGAAAACCACCTTAGAGGTTAATAAGTCCAATCTGCCACCCAGTGGAGAAATCCCCTTACTAAGGACAGACAACTCCAGCTACTCACTCAATCGAATTTGTGATCTGCGTATGTGTTCCAACTGCTTAGGGAAGTAAAGGACCCACTGTCTGCAGTGAGGACAGGGGTTCAGTAAAAAATGCAACTTCTTGTCCCTAGAGAAAGAACAGCAGAAAGCCATAAGTCAGCTCTCTGCTGACCCATGACTCATGTACTAGAGGCAGTCCGGAAAACTAAACTTCATATGTCGGGATGTAAGAAGCAAGTCCCAGAGGTAGATGGAGGCTATCTTCAGGTTGAATGTTTTATAAATATTTTGTGTCATCCACAGAATCTAACTTAGTGCTGAACACATAGTAGGCACTCAGTATCTATCTATCTATCTATCTATCTATCTATCTATCTATCTATCTATCTATCTATCTTTCTGTCTGTCTATCTTTGATGTACTTCCTACTTTAAAAATTACAGTATAGTGAATTTTATGACAGAAACACTTAGGACCATTTCTATCATTATCTATAATTGTCAATTCTGCTGTGAATGGGATCTATGCATTTACCTCCTATTGGCAATTTTGCTCATATAATTACTATCTCCATGAAACTAGAGCTCCGCTATTTCCTCAAGTTTACTTGAATATCTAGCCCATCGGGGGAAAAACTAACCACAATAATGTGGCAAATTGTCTGTGGTTTAACTTGATCTGAAAGCTATTCACGAGAAGGCAATATTTTTTTTTTAACCAAGGCATCTTATTTTCATATTAAAATAAAATAAATATCCCTTATCTTTCATGAAAGGGACATAAAATAATTGTTATCATATTGAGAAGTAAGGCACTGTAGTGGGTAGATGACCAGCCTCAAAGATAGCAAGACGTGGGTTCAGGACTGCCCCACAATATGTACTAGCTGTGCTTTAGCACAGGTACTTCATCTCTCACGGCTCTCGGCAACTTTTAAGACTATAATTTGCTGCAACGATGCCCTCCCTTGCATTGGGAGTGCATTCCCCCGAGACTTCCCTATACCAGTAAAATCAGCTCTGGTCCATATCCCTATTTAACTGCATTGTGGAAAAGTATCTTAATAAACAGTAGATAGAGAGACTGAGAAGAATATTTTTTCAGATTTCATTCTGTAATAAAAATGAACTCATTCATGAAATCATTCAGCTGAGTTGAGGTAATAGTAAAATATAAATTGTTCATTTTTAAAAATCACCTGTTGATTATCTAGTTCCATATCTAATCAATATATCTTTACTGAACATATGAAACATGATAGATTCTATAACTGCCGTGAGCTAGTTAAGGGAAAATGGGCAAAAACAGCCACGGTTGTTTTTCTAAACCACGGCCAGAGTTGTTAGTTATTAAAGGAAAACAAATCACTTTTCTTATTTCTTTTAAGTTTAATGCAAAATCTGATTGCACAAATCACACATATAAATAATTCTAATAATTGTTCAGTTACATATTGTAATTGTAGAAAAACCTTACTGTGGTAAGATCCGAGGTGAGGTTAGTCAGAAAAGATTACAATAAACAGATTACATTACAGTTTCCCCTACGTATCTTTGCATCTCTCTCCACCCCATTTCTATGTGTACTAGAAACTTAAAATCATAGCTAATGTTACTATTAATGGTTATTACCTAGTTTTTCTAAGCTTTGGATATATAATGCTTTCCTTATGATGAAAAGATGAATTTCCAACATTACAAAAAACAACAAAAATTAAATTTGCTTTTCTTAGCAATCACAATCTTTGAATCTTTCACCCTACTATGCAACATCTGGACAGTTCAAGCCAAAGCTTGTCTTGAGGGAAAAAGGAGGAGAAAGACTGCTAAAAGAATCTTGAAAATAGTGTATATATCATTTATACTCTCCAAACACATACACAAACTATTTTCTGCTTTTCTCCTTCCATGATAAACAGTCATGACATCCTTCTCACTCCCTTTCCATGGCACCCAGATTTTGGACTTTTGGTGCCAGTAGATAGAATGGGGAAGACTGATATCATCATACTTTTTTTCAATAGGTTAAGACCCTAACATTCTCAAGGTCAGGTTTACCTAAGGGAGGGGGGAACAGTGACCTGGCCAGCTGCTGTGGATAGGGGGTTATACTGAAAGAAGGAAAGAGGAGGGGGGAGTAGTACTAGGAGCTATGTTAAAGAAAATGCAAGAAAGCATGGCGGGGAATATTTAGAGCTCCTCCAACAGACCAAAAAAGTATTGCAGCTTGTTTTCAAATTTTCAGAATCTGACAAAAAGCAGGGGGGGGGGGGGGTGAAATCCTCCGTCCTGAGCTCTGAACTCTTACACTAATTTCTCCAAAGGATCCTTAGCACCTGTGGAATATATAAGTAGTCTAGGCAGGACCCTTGGACAAAAGGGGGCCTTAAAATTTTTTGGTGGGGGGAGCATAATAGTAAGTGCATGAAATACTTTACCCTGCTAATAAATCAATCTGAGAGTGTGGATGGGGTTCGAATGGTGATTGAGGGGTACAGGCAATGACCCTTTAGAGGTAGAGGAATGAGTATAAACTAAACCTAACATTTCTTCTGAGAAAATGCTAGAAGTGAGCCCATGGTGAGTTAGGAGGCAGGGTGGATTTGAGTAGACTTGGAGAAAAAGAGATCTGTGGATAGGATATGAGAATTATCAGCTCCACAGATGGGCAGAAGAGAAAGATCAGAGAGATTCTGGATTCTGTCAAAACAATTAAAATTAGCATAATTTTATTGTCATATACTCTCAATCCAGCATTAACACCTATCGGTAATTAGCAAAAAACCTCTTGATTGTTTGGGAACAGTCAATTAAAAGCTAGTAATAATATTTAGCCACTTTTTATGATTGTAATATGCTTTTTTACATACATGATCCAGTCTGATCACATGTAAGCTAAAAATGAAGCATAATCATATATGTCCTGTGTTTCCAATCATGATAACAAATGTTACTGTTGGTAATGCATTTATTAAGATATAAGTGCTTTGCTCACAACTCATTCCTTCTCGGAGAAAAATTGTTGAGGAAAAGATGAACCCGTACACAAAAGCAGCATTATATCAGAAGCTTCAGAAACAGCCTAACAGCGTCCTGGCATTTTAAATATCTGTCTAAATCAGCAGAAGGAGAAATTACCAACCACCTCGGTCCCTGACTGAGGAAATGTTTCCCGGGTAGGTTAGCTCTCCTGGGGAATTCTTAAGGTTTGGAAAACTACTAATACCCAAATTACAATTTGCCAGTTCTTAAGACCTGTAGGAATTGTGCCCCTCCCAGCAAAGTTTTCCCCAAACAAGCATCTGTTGCACCGGTTCAAACTGGTTCAAACAAATTATACCACCTTCCCTCCTAACATCTAACTTTTTCGTCTTCTCATTTCAGAGAAGAGGTTCTTAATTCCAAGAAAGGTACAGAGCTAGAGACAGATTCTTTTTTCATTGAGTTCCTGAAGGTAAAATGAATTTTGAGAGAATCACAGAGCTTATATTAGAGGAATCTTAGGGAAATAATTAAGCCTAGGCATCCACCTGTAGGCAAAGATCAGGACCCCCACCCCAGCCACAAACTACATATTCGGAGCAAGAATCCGAGGATCAGGGGAGCAGGGGACGATTTTAAATCGCGGGTTCTTTGGCTGAGGAATTAGCCACTGCTTCTGAGTGCTCCGACCCAACAGAGCGTAAGCTAAGCAGCTAGCACTTTGTAGCGATTCGGGGAGAGGGAGAGATGCAAAAGGAGTGGGGTCCCTAGTTCAGCGCCACCCGGGCAGCAAGGCAGACCGAAGAATGGGTTGGACGCCCCCCTCCCACCCCACCCTCCTACCTCCGGAGTGCTTCCCCTAGACGGCTACGGCTACGGCCACGGCCACGGCCACGGTTCCACAGAGACAAGAAGCAGCTCTGGACGATGCAGCGGGACACCATCGAAACACTTCGAACATCCTGTCACACCGTAACCTCCCTCACACTGTTCTTTCGAGCAGTGAAAAACCATGGCTTGCGCCTAAACCCGGGGGGATTCGGTGCCAAGACCCTTTTCCCAGTTTAGCATGCATTCTGCAGCCAAAGCGGGGCTGCTCACCTTCCCCCCGCTTGCACTACTCTAGCCTCAGAAGCCCCTGTTTGGGAGAGCGCGGTAGCTTTATGTTTGTTTGCCTGTTTGCTTGCGAGAAAAGCGAGCTGGGAAAGTTCCGTAGGAAAATGTGAATGAGTTAAACTTGAAGGGGATGGCATGGGTTCCGCCGCGGGAAAATAACATCAATACACGCTGCTCGTTCGCTCCGGAGGAGCTGAAGCTCTGCAAGAGCAGATTTGCCGTTATTCTACCTCAAGCCAAGGAGCTGGGGGCAGCCCGGCTCCTGCCTCCTTTACCGAGCCACTGGTAACTTACAGATTTACCTCCTGTTGGCCCCCACCCCTCTCCCCCGTTTCCCGCGTCAGCAAGCAGCGGCCGCCCCTTAGAGGTGGGGAGAGAGGGGTGCGGGGGTGTGGGGGGGGGAGCAGTGTGTGCGTAAGTATGTGAGTGTGGGGAGGGGGACCAGCCCTTGGCGCTGCACCATCCGCTCCCGGCAGGCGGCTAGGCACGGCTTCTCCCCCCTCCCTCTCTGGAGCCCCCGTCTCCTCCTCCCCATTCGTCCCCCCTCCTCTTTTTGGTCCCTCCCCCTTAGCCTTGAAAAGGGGCTGCACCACCCCGGCTCCTTGCAGTCTGCGAAACTGTCAAGCCCCAGCCAGCAGAAGAGCAGCAGAAGTCCCCGAAGAAGAGCCTCCGCGGGGCGAAGAGGGGCTGCAGAGCCTCGCAGCGCCGTGCGGGGGCAGGAGCCCAGAGGGAGAAGAGCAGCCCGGAGAAGAGCCCCGAAGCCGAGCCCGCCAGCGTGCCCTCCCGGCCGCCGTCGCGGGCAGTCGCCACTGTCGCCGTAGCTCTAGTGGTCAGTTGCCATCACTTTGGCTACGGCGCTCAGTCGCCACCGCTACGGCGTTAAACGACGAGACGTGGCGGGAGACGGCCGGCGGCGGGGGAAACACCAGTTCCGGCCGAACGAAGACCTTGATAACCTGGTGAGTATCTCTGTTCCAAGAAACACCACTGTCAATTTCTTCTGCATAGACCATCTATTGCATTTAGCTCTCCTGCCGTCTGTGTTGAGAGTATGTCTGTGGACGCATTCCCCCGAGGCGCTTTCTGGCGTCCTCCCCTCTGCCCCTCTGCCCCTCTGCCCCTCTGCCCCTCTGCCCCTCTGCCCCTCTGCCCCTCTCCCGGGGGAAAGAAAAAGCGAGATCTCTGGGCGAGCGGGAGATCGATCGTTCGATCGGTCGAGCGACAGCTAGACAGATTAACGCCCGCCCCTCCCCCTTCAGTATCTGCCCCACCGTTTACCCGGTTACTTTATGAAAACTCCCACATTAACTGTCAGAGAGTGCACGTGGGGCTATTTCGCTCACTTCAGCGTCGCTCCTCTAGGCTAAGCGCGGAGGATGTGATAACTGAGATATTGGACCAATATCTAAAGGCTGCGCCCCAAACCGTTTCCCCGACCGTAGGTACTTAGGAGTGACGGGGCCAATGCGACTAGGAGAAAACCGAGCCATCCTGTGTCATCCTCATCCCATTTCATTGGCCTCTGGCTCGCTTCTGAGCTCCTCTGGCCGGCTCCATCGCCCACTCCACCTTTCTTCAAAACTGCAGCGCGCACAGAGCTGCAGGTAGTGCACCACACTCCGTCACCCAAGCCGAACTAATCCCTGAGAGTTTGCCGTTTTCTTCCCTTCCTCGCCTCTCCTTTCTCCCTCCCTCCTCCCCAATTTGCTAGGTGGGAAAACTTCTGCAGTGAAAACTGCCCCTTTATATAGAGTTTAGATGAAAACTCACAGGTAAAGGACTTTCCCTTTCCCTAATGAATGACCTCGTAGGAAATGCGGGATCCAGAGATATGGACAGGCTGCAAGAACAGATCTAATCGAAATGAAAAACATAAAGATAAATGTAAAGTCCTCTACTTAAGTTCAAAATACCATCTGCAAATGCAGGGAATAGAGGAGAATTGGCTTAACAGCCATTCAGGTGGGGAAAAAAAAAAAGCCTTGGATGAAGGGATGGGGAGGGCAGAATGGTTGGGAGGAAGCTGGGAGGGGGAGGTGGGAGGGGCTGTGAGAGGGGGAGGTGGGTGGGAGGGGAATGAGAGAAGGGAGGGGGAGTGGGAGGAGACTGGAAGGAGGGCGGGTGGGTGGGAGGGGACTAAGACTGGGGGCGGTAGGAGGGGCGGGAGTGGGCGGGGACTTGGAGGGGGTGGGGTAGGGGCGGGGAATACGATGTGGGCGGGGGAGTGGGAGGGGTGTGAGGGGTGGGGCCATGGGTGGGAGGAGGTGGGGCGACGGGCGGGGCAGAGGCGGGAGGGGGGAGGGCTGGGCAAAGGGGGGCGGGGGGGGCGGGGAGGGAAGGGGGTTACTGCAAGCCCAGCAGGAGTCAAAAAAAAAAAAAAAGGTAATGCGGTATTACCCTGCATTAATAAAAGTGTCCAGACTGAGGTAAGTGATAGTCCCACTTAAGTCTGCCCTGGTCAGACCCCATTTGGAATGCTGTGTTCATTTAAAGGCATCACATTTTAGAGGTTACATCGATAAGCCATAGTCTGATTAGGGTTATGAAGGAATTTTAAATTATGCATTTAGCTAGAAAATAAGCCTTATGTGTGATTATGGGGAGGGGATAAAGAATTAAGCTGGCCTGTGGGTATTAGGAACCCAAGGCCAGGACAACAGCAGAGCACTTGGCTGAAGTTGGCCTTCAGTCACCTATAGAGTGGGACTTTATGAATAGAGTTTCCCCAAATAGATTGACAAATGAACCAAGTAGCACTAGAAGAAATGCTATATGGACACATGTAAAGTCTTACACTTAGGATGAGAAATTCAACCACATACATAAAGGGTAAGACAGACCAAACTGGGGAAGATGTGGCCTATGTAGAGGGGGAAAAAAAAAAAAACAAACCCTGGTGGGGTTTAGCTCACTAAGAGCAAAGAGAGTGTGACCTGGTAGTCAAAAAAGTTAATGCAGTCTTTGACTTCATTTTTAAAAGTATAGTTTACATGATGTATAGAACAAAGGTTGGGGAGGGGGGGATTTTTAGGATCCAAAAGGATCTCCATGAGCTGTATCTGAGTGATGACACTTAATAAAGGTAGATATAAAGTCCTGCTCTTCAGTTCAAATTATCAACAGTACTGACACAAAATAAGGGATTAATTAGGGTTTAATTTCCTCATTAATAAATTAATATTAATTTAATTAATAATACTAATTAATAAATTAATGAGGAAACCATCCCCTTTCTCCAACTTCATAAAAGCTTAGAAAAAGCCTAGTCCTAATTGTTTGTTATCTTTGCAGTTTGTGGGTGGCAGAATAGCAAAGGAGAGGTGTATTTGCTGGAATGGGGGGGGGGGGTGAGGTGCATTTCCAAAATTTTTACTTTAGAGCAGGACTTCTTTGTGTCCTGGATCCCTTTGCCAGTCTGGTTAAACTTTCTCAGAATAATGTGCTTAAATACATAAAAATAACACAACATGATCACAAAGGAAACCAATTACATTGAAATACAGTTATCAAAATCTATTTTTTTTTTCAAAAGGTTCAGGGATCCTAGTTTGAGAATTCCTGCTTTAAAAGGTGAAAATTTAAATTTAGGCCACTGTAACATATGCATAAAAGAGTGAGGAGAGGGAAAGGGCTCAGGTCACAGGTGGGGGGGGCACTAAGAATCAGGAATGCATATAAAAGTAAAAGATTGAGTTTAGAAAGTTGTTGTTTTTTTCCACTGGGTGAAGGAGCAGGATATGAGAAGGGGGCAGAGGAGTGATCTAAGAAAAGGGCAGAGGAAAGAAAGAATTGGGCTCTACACGCTTGCTAGATATCTAGCCAGTGGAGTGTTCAGGGAGAAATTCAGAAGTTAGGTTCCAACGTAGTCCCATTCCTAATTCCAGTAGTGCAATGAATTCGAACTCTTGAGCGTAAGCCAAAGAAAACAGGTTCTGGTGAGCATCTCTTAAACCTGGTAACAACTATGTGGGATTTGACTATAAATCTACTAGTTTGAAACAGAGCGCTCATAATCAACGCAGAAGTCCCAGGAGGGAAGGTGAGTGTGTGTATGTGTGTGTGTTGGGGGGAGGAGTGGGGAGTTAAATTCTAGGAAACTCTAATTCCTTCTAGTAAGAAAAACAGTCGTTTTAACTAAAAGTATAGTTTTATTTCTTCTCTTGTTAGTTTCTTTGAGCAACGAGAGAATAAATGCACTTAGTACTAGAAGCTACATATGAATTTCTCCCGTGGTGAAAGGATGACAGCCAGACAACCGAGTTAAACTGGGGAGGGGGAAAACTACCCCAAAGCCGTCCCTCGAGGGCTGCTGCGGCTCTAGGGTTGCATTACACACACACACACACACACACACACACACACACACACACACACACACAGAGAGAGACAGAGATAGACAGAGACAGAGATAGCCAGAGACAGAGATAGACAGAGACAGAGAGAAACAGAGGCAGCAACAGCGCAGGCACCTTTAAGAAACTCTTTTCTCTCTTCGCATTTCCATTTTATGCCCCTCCTTTTTTGCAATGATGTCAGCGCCAGAGAGCGCTTGCTTTCTGGCTGTAGGGAGAGCGGAGTACAGACAGCTTAGGAGGCTGTTGTATCGCGCTGAGGGTTCAGGGAGCTTCCCACTCACCCACCCTGCTGTCTTCTTTTCCCCTTCTCTCTCCTTCCCCCTCTTCTCCCCCCCCCAAACCTCTTTTCCCTCTTCTTTACTCCGTTCCTCTCTCTTTCAACCCGTTGTGGGTTCCTGCAGGATACCCCAAATGGTGGATTCGGGGACCAAACCCAGTTTTCCCCTCCCTCTCCCCCTCCCCCATTCTCATTCCCTTTTCCTGTTCCCTCTGAGCCTCGCTTTCCTCAGTTAATTTTCTTCTTTTCTTTCTCTCCAAAGAGAGGTGTTTGGGAGAGTGAGTTGCTTTTAAGATAATAAATAAATAAATAAATACCCCTCCCTCCCCTCCCAGTGATGTTAGTTCGTGGTTGTCACCCCTCAAATTAGGAAATGAACTAGTTTCGGGGGGCAGGACTAGCGTTAGGGCTCTAAACGGGGAATGATGTTTGCCTTTTTACAACTACAAAAAATCCCAGCCCGGACCAAAAAGTTCAGCTCCTTTGGTCCCGTGGAAATCTCCGTGAATCAGTGTTTTATTGTCTTTTTCTCCTGTCCTCCGTTCTGCCCTGGCAGAATCGGCTCCCTGAGGTATTTAAGATTTGCTTCTTAGAATTTGCTCCTGGGCTGCCTGGCTTCCTCGAAGACGCCGTGATGGTGTACTGAGCAGCCAGCCGCTATAGATTGACATCTTGGGCAGAGCAGGAGCTGAAGGTAAGGAGAGAGGGGGCATGAGAATGAGCATCTTTAAATATCTTTGACATCTAGAAGCCCATCTCTTCCCCCCCCCACACACACACACACCAGCCGTCCTCATCCCAGCCCTTCAGGAGAGTAGGCTAGCTGGGGGGGAAGATGCCTAGGACTGGTGAATTCCCAGAGACACGGAGAAAGTCCCCTGGGCTGGGGGGAAAAAAAGTGCGTGGAGTTAGAAAAGGCTATACCGCAAGTGCTGCGGCAGAGCACAGGGGAGACACACACACACACACACACACACACGCAGCATCTTCGTGGTGCGGCTGCGGAGCCGAAAGCTGGCGGGCCACGCAGCCCTAACTTGGGAGCTCAGGAGTAACATGCTGCAAAGGACAGGGCTCTCGCAGGCTTCAAAGTCATGCTCTGGGATGAGCTAGCAAAACCCCTCTCTTCTCCCATAGCGTCCCGGCGCCCTGGAGAAATCGGGGTGTTTCGGGAATATGTGGGAACAGAGGCAGTTGCGGTAGCGAGAGGGGGAAAGGGGAGGGAGAGCGCAGGGAGCATTTTATCGAGACGGTTGCAGTCCTTCTGTGGGACCTGCATTAAGATGGCATCAAAATCCGTAGGTGCTCTTTGGTGGTTTCAAGGGTAGAAGTCAGGATTGTTTGGGGGAAGGAGTGAAATCGGAGCGAAGAACTACTCTTGTAAATGAAGTTCTTTGCTGCTTTCCATTTTGAGCTAGAGTTAGAGCGCTGACAAGCTAATTCCAAGTTATGCACTTGGAGAAGGGGACCAGGGAGAGCGCACGTATTAGGCAGAACTAGACATTCGTTTTCGGGAAATCCAAAAATCATTTGCAAAGTCTGGGAGGAAGCAATCCGGCCATCACCCTGATGAGATGCTGAGCACTGTCCAAAAGACACTTGGCTTCAGCAGCAGGGAACACTGATACAGCTGAGAGGACAGGGCATTGTGCAAATGCCCCTTCGTAGAACCTTTATGGGTTTTGCAAAATAGAAATTCACGGTGGAAAGCCTCCAGACTGCTGATGACAGGGACAAGTATGGTAGGGGATGTGGAGAGCAGAGAATTGTTCTTTTCTCTGCACATACACACATCGTAAGTGTGCCTTCAGTATCTGCCAGTAAAAGGAGCAGGCAAGGGGACTTCTGTCAGCCCCTCTCTGGGAACTTCCAGAGATCTATGGAGCAATTGCATATAGGGATGTCTCCATACTTTTTCTTAGTAGGAGAAGTTGTTTAGGGAAGAAAATTTGGAGCAAACATTTTTGTTTGATGTTACTGCTTAGCATATTTTGGGAAGTGGGGGGCTGGAGAAAGAATGTAGGACCAGGCTGAACCCAGAGAACCAGAAGAGAGGTTGTTACTCATCAGGGCTCCTTATCTGCGAGATTCAGCTTAAGCTCAAGAGGGCCAAATCCCCAGTCAATTGCAATGAAATTCTCTTTCAGAGAATCAAAATGGTCTTCAAAGAAAGTGCCCAGAACAGGCAGACCACACACAGAAACTTTTCCTTGGCTCTCCTTAGAAGAATAGCAAAAAACAATTTGGTGAAGGGTCTTCTTTTTTTGGGGGGGGGGTAATTTGGGGAGGTAAGAGTTAGTATATGCATTTAGATACACATACAAATACTCTACATGTCCTTAATACAGTGAACAATTTGAGGTACCCCAGAAGTTTTTTTTAATGATTACAATGACATCATTTAGTAAGCACATTCTGAGACACATAAAGTAGGATTTACAGAGAACACCTTCCATTTGTTTTAAAATACATAATAAAGCTTCTGTACATATGTAGAGCAAAGGTGCTGATTAAATGTAAAGATTGCTCAGAATGCAAAAATATTTCCTATGGTCTAAAGTCATTTGTTTTTCCATTTGAAATGTGTACACAAGCCTGGGTAATAGGCTGCACACTTGAATGACTTCAAACCTGTAAATTTTGCATGAGAGAAAGGTAAGAGACTGGAATGCTGGCTTGAGAAAGGTAAGAATATTCAATGCCTGCTTTCACTGGGGTAGAGAAATCTTAAGTACAATGACCTCTTCGTAAGTATTTGATCTTCAAGTAAGGCCCTTGATGAGCTTGAAATATTAATGTCAAAGTTCTTAGCAAAGAAGGGTCTAGCTACATAAGACATTTTTCCTTTTAAGCTGTATTCTGAAATATACCTATTGGAGGCAAGCCAAGTTTTGTTTAATCCCTTATACATATTTTCACACTAATTCAAGTATTAAAATGGCATAATGCAAAAAGAGGTCAATATGCATGTATATGTATTTGCCAACATACAAGTGCCTCTGAAATCAGAATCTTATAAGATATTTTTAAATGGAAAATAAGGATAATAATTTAAAAACTTTTGCTATGATGGAATCCTCTCTGCTGTCCCAGGTTCCTGGCTGCACGGTTCATCCCTGCAGCTTTTCTTTTAATTTGAGCGTAAGAATACCTTGCTTTCATCCAAGGATAATTTATATGCAGTGTAGTACTACATGCTCAGTGGAATTGGTTTTATCCATCACAGCCTCTGCAAAAAGGGAGATCAAAGATCTGACCCTGTGGTCCTACGCTGAATTTATATTCTTCATGGACCTAAGCAAAAGGCCTATTGACAGTCCCCACACTTTTAAAGTTAGAGGCATGTCAGCAGTTCCATTATGACCCTCATCTCCGAGAGGTTCATAATTAGGAAGGAAACAATTCTCTTCCTGGAAACCCAAATTCATATATCAGGAGCCTTTTTGAAATACTAAGATTGATCAATAATCTATTGGCCGTTTTAAAAAGAAGTACACACACACACTGACCTCTCTTTCCATTAGGCCATCTTATCACTTAAACCAAAATCAAACTCAAAAGTGACACAAAGCAAGGTGAACAAAGTTTGATTTCTATCAGTAGGGTGCCTCAAAAGAACAGCACATAAGGACCATAATATCAGGATCAATCTTACTGAAAGGGAGATTTTTAAAAAGTGTTATTGACTTGTGGGTTTACAAGGAGATGTTATGAACTAAAATGCCTTGGCCCTCTATGGAATAAGATGAAATATACACGTGGACACTAATAATTCAAAATCACATTAAAGGCAACCTAAACTAAAGGAAGGAAAGTATGAACCAGTTTCTCCAGGTTATCATTTGCTTGGTTCTCCTGAACTGGAGCATTGTAATGTATCTGGCTTTCCGATCACAGAAGGTCACAACAATAGGAGAAATTATGACATTCATTCAACAAACCCTCATTAAACACCTACTACATGCAAAGCAGTAGACTAGAGAATGCAGATATAGTCCACGGTTTCTGCCCTTGAGGAACTTCTTAGTCAGGGAGATAAAATACATACATATAAAAATAAACATCATACAGAATAGAACATTACTGCATAAGAGTCCTAAGTGAAGAGTTCTGAGAATTCCCAGAGAAACCTCTAGGAATAATAAAACTTATAAGTGCATTTAATTGGATTAACATAATAGGTCATTAAACGATGCAGAGTTCTATTAACAAAAAATCTCACTGGTCCTATAGGGTATGGAATGAAGAGTCCTAGATGAGGTATTGAAAAAACCCTTTGCTTACACTCATTGCATTTCAAGGGTTAAACTTGCTAGTCTAATATTATTTGGAAATGGTGTTAATATTTAAGAGAACGTAATCAGAAAGCCTGCTCACCTAAAATTATGTCATCTTGTGTAACATTACTGTAGTGGTAAAGCCTGGGTTTGTCACATAGACATTTTAGAGTGAAAACTGGATTGTGATCTGATTAGAAAAGCTTCATTCTCATCAGGCAAGTGTACTAACAGCTTGGGGGTGGGACTAGGAATAGAAAGCGTGTCTTTCTCAGTTAGAGTTTCTCAATATAGAAATTACTTGTCAGAAATCATAAAAGCTTCTTCCAGCTTTTGCACTTTTAAAAGCTTTACTATTCAGGGATTTAAACTGCCCTTGTAATTGGCTATAATGTGCTATGCAGTGAAGAGGAGGATTAGTAGAAAATAAATTTTGAAACAGTGGCAATGCCTGCATTTCTCATTTGTCACACAAATGTAAAGAAATTCTCCCTTCCTCACCCCCCCCCCCAATTAATCTGTCTTTGAACATGACATTTTTTTAAAAGCCATTTGCGGAGAAAAGTTTTCTCTAGTTGAATATATAGGGTTATTATCATAATAATTTAATCTATTTTGATGTACCCATAACAAACCTATTTTCAGAAAAATTAATTAATTTAGTAGCATGTACTCTCATTAAGGTTCAAAAAAACATTTCCGTGATGAAAATGTGAGAGCTTTGCATTGATTTTTCCAATCTGCTGCTTTTCCTAGCTAATTTCAATTCATAGGTATCATTTAGATTAAGACATAGTTTACTGACATTGAATAAAGCTAAGCTTTTTCAACATGGCAAATGCTTAGCATTAGAACACAGCTCATCTTAACATCAAAATTCTTTGCCATTATTTTCTAATTATTTTCTATGCTAATTATTTTCTTCCAACAAGATACTTTAAAAGCAGTAATTCTCTCTTAAGTTCCTATGTGCTCTTTATCAACTCAACAAATATTTATTGAGTGCCTGTTGTATACATTATCTTATTTTCTAGCACATAGATTCCAGTCTTTGCCTCACATTTTGCCCCCCTCCAATGTTTTGCCCACTCCCTCATCTTAATCATTCATTCAATAAGCATTTATTAAGCATCGACAGTGTACCAGGCACTGTGCTACAAGTCAAGGATACAATGACAAAAATCAAAACACTTTTAGTTATCATACCATTCACTCAAATGATAGGGATTTTTTGGGGGGGCCCTAGATTTGAGATTTCACTGACATAGGGAAATGCCCTTGATCAATGCAGATTGCCAACTGTTGCGTAATTTATGATCTTAAAATTATCTTTCATGTTTTTACTAAAAATGCAAAGTTTAAGAAGGATACAACAAAAATTAGTGAATGTGAGTACATTATGGAACTTTTTTTTTAAGTTCATCTACTTTTAGGAATTGCCTATTTTTGGTTTATCAGAGATATCACTATATCATGATAATGACATGAAATTTGCTAATCAAGCAGTAGTCTTCCTTTAGATGAGGTCCCTATGTGTTCATACATGATCGAAAGAATGATTTAGAAATGTATTACATTCTTTACTCCAATAAATAGAACTAGAAAGTAGCCTTAGGCAAGTCACTGCCTATCTCTGGGCCTCAGTTTCCTTTACTGGAAAATGAGATAGACGAGGAGGTTGGTTTAGATTAGTGGTTCTAAAACTTTTTTGTCTCCAGACCCCTTTATATCCTTAAAAATAATTGAACTCACCCCAAAGATATTTTGTTTACATGGGTTATACCTGTTGATATTTACCATATTAGATATTAAAATATTTTAGTATTATTATGGAAATAGTTTTGACCTCACAGACCCCTTGAAATGGTCTTGTGGACTCCAAGGGTCTCTGTTACTACGCTTTGAGAATCACTGACCTAGATGATTTCCTAGGGTCCCTTTCAGCTCTAACCTTCCATGATTCCTATGTAACAGGTAGCATTCATATAGAACATATTTCCATTACCTTAATCCTGCATTATATAGTGTTATCAGGTCAATGGTCATGGTAGAGCTATCAAGAATATGTTATATAGCTAGCACTGTACTAGGTACTCTGGGAGATAATAATAAGTTAGATTTATATAGCACTTTACCAAGTGCTATCTGAAACTTAACAGAGAGATTGCCCTTAGGAGGTCATAGTTTGGTTGAAGAAAGGCTAACACCTGAAGCAAAGAATAATAGAAAACAGGCTGTAGTCAAGACAGTTTTACATTGACTTAACCTAATTGTTATAGGATCCGGGAGCACATCTGGAGCTATAGCACTGCATGGTCTCTTTTCATGCTTTCCTTCAAGTGTTTCTTGAACTGGAATGCAGATGTGGTCAGCACTAAAGACCATCATTGTATAGTTTGGAATTAGCCTTGCTCAGAACAGTGCTGGTTGGGCTTCTTGACTTTGGAAATCAAAAGTGGTTAATATCGTTGACATTTTGTTTTAAACTGAAGGATTTTCTCCCCTATAGTTCAATGTCAGCAATTTTACTTTTTAAAATTTAAAATTTTTAAAATTAAGAAAAAATGAAATTCTAATTCAATTAAGGAAAAACAACTACCACCAAACGTTCTGTGCACCAGGCTAAATAGCACACATCAACGTAGGGGATGACATAAAGGTTAGGAATGCAAAAGATAAAGTAACTAGGTAAGGGTTTTTTCCTTATTATTTGCAACTTGAAACAAGTTGTTTATTTGTTTGAAATCTAGTTTTATCATAAGGTAAGCTGGCAGTGCCATTGCGAGAGAATTACATAGTTCATTCTTCTATCTCTAGGTTTCCTTGAGTAAGATTTTTTAAGAAATAAAATACCCATTTTTTGGATTTTTGAGAGTGACTTTCTAAAAGCTACTGTAGGCAACTTATCCTTTACATAATTCTTTAGGTGTGAGGAGGAACAGGCTACCAAAGCAGTCTTTCAGATTTGATTAGAGAAAACATTTATTAGGCACTTAGTGTTTCCCAGGCACTGTGTTTACAAAGCATCTTTCCTCTTTTCCCTATATAATCTTGGACCAATGTGTTTCACTTAGGGCTAGTGGAGGGGGACAGGGAACAATGGGAAACAAGAAAGAGCAGAAACAAAAAGAAAAAAAAAAGGTCCAGCATCCTTAAATGATAAGCCTCTATTTATAGTTTAATATTGAGCAGGCAGCATCTTTGGAATGGCTTCCAATGACTTTCCCCTTCCGTTACTGTGTTTTAAAAACTCATTTGCATGGGGGAAATGGCTTGATTTCTTGGTTACTTAAGGGCCAGGAATAGTGGTAGTGACATTGAGTGAAAATTATTTCACTTTTGAGAGAAGCAAAAGAATTGACTAGAACACGAGCTGCTTCCTTTTTATGAGACAACTTTTCCAAGTGTATTCATAGCTCTCAGCTTAGCATGACATCCTTATTCTCAGAGGTTATAAGAAGTGGATGCTAAGCAAATATCAGAAATCTTCACAATCTTATATTACTGCCAGATGCTTTTAATTAGCACGAGGAAGTCTTTTTTGATTAAACATGAGAAAATAGCATTCATAATTTTTGTTGGCTAGTCAAATAAAAAGAGTGAGTATGAAATAGGACGTTTAAGGAAAACCTGGGCAGTCATGCTTTTTGTATGCTGTCGATTTTCATAGACAGCTGGTCAAACAAAGACTTTGAAGGTCTTTACTTAAAATGTAACGATTGGGCAGTTGTGAGAGAAGGAAAGCAAATTAGAAAGAATAAGAGCCAGTAAAACATTTCTAATCATCACCATTGCTAATGAGATAATATATTAAATTCCATAAAAAGGATTTGTGCAAATTCATATTCAATGCAAATCTTAGGGGAGTAGCATGTAAGATAATGTTTCCCCCTCTACTCCCAATTTATGTATTTTACCAATAATTCCAAGATGTTAATTTAAATTTGTGCTATTTTTCAATTTATAAAAATCCATTTTCAGTCCCTTCCATTTAAGTTTATTTTACAGATTTTGATAATCAATTCCAATACTTAAATATCTATCTTTAGTTTAACTCTCCATTCAAAATAATAGTGTATTATTTTGTTTAAAGGCCATAATGAAATATCCTAGTATCCCCTTTGGAAGTCAGTCATTTTGTAGGCAACTATTATTTGTCTACCAAAGCTTTTTCGCAGCTTCCAAAAATGAGATTTTAAAAATATTTAGTTTTTTTTAGTTAACAAAAATCTTTTTTCTCTTTTTCGCTCCTCTCCCCTACTATTTAAAATAAAATAAAACAAAACTTTTGTAACAAATATACATAATCAAGCAAAATAAATTCCCCACATTGACCATTTCCAAAATATATTTCAAAATGAGGTTTCAATAATAGGACATATAGGATTAATTGATGCACATATCTAAATCTTGGTCACAACTAGAGTTGTCAGATGATATTTAAAGGCCAGGTTTTTGTTTCTGTTTTGGCCATAGAAGCTGTCTGTCCATTAAGATCAATGACTAGGTGTAAATTCAATGGTACTGGGCTCATATCATCATCTAAAAAAATGTTCCAAATTAAATGGAGATTGGGTAGGGGTAAGTGACCGTCAGTTGGTAATGATGGGTACTCTAACTAATGATTTGTTATGGATAGTCTATTTTTTTTTTAAGTTTTGATTTTGGTGACTAGATAATTTTTATACTTATATTTGTAAGAATAAAATCGACAGTGAAAAAATGATTAAATTTTGTAGACTAAAGATAGCCAATCAAATCGCTTTTAACAAAATTCAAAAGTAATTTTCCCCCATTCCTATTGGTGTATGATATTTCCTACAACATCAAAAAGATTCTTGACAGAGATTTCCATGTGACAAAAAAAGAACCCTAAGTACAGAATGGCAAATATAAACTAAGTATTAGAATGCAAAATAACTGTATTTATGTCAGATTTTTATCTTTGTTATTTAGAGGAATAAGAGTAGTATGAAAGCAATCAATCTCTGGGAGGGAAGGATCTAGTCTCCTTCACTTATGTGTCATTTATCTTGCCAAATAAAATCACTTCTGTATCTTTCATAGCTGTCTCAAACTTGAAAAAAGCATTATCAACTCTGAGTTGGCCTTGGAGCTATGAATAACTGAGCCATCCTCTGACACATACTGGCCACATGATCCTGGGGCCTTACTAATCCTCTCAGTTCTCTAGGAAACCCTCTAAGACGAAGTTGTAGAGAGGGTGCTGATCTGCACCTGTGGAAGGATTTCCCTAACCTGGGAGTTCCCTATGCCATTGCTATTGCAAGTCCAGTCCCTATCCCTCTTGCCAATTAAAAAAAAAATACCTTGAAATCAGCCACGAGAATGGCTGAAATATAAATATTTCTGATAGGAAGCATAATGTAGTTCTCTCAGGGTTACTTAAACATCTAAAGAGCTGTCATTTCAAAAATCTTGATTGAACTTAGGAACCACCACCTTCTTAATCAAATAATGTTAGTTAACTAAAAGTCTTGTAAGTTGGAAAGAACAGAACTCATTTTGTAGCCTCTTCAGAATCCTGATGAACAAAAAGGCCAGTTGGATTAAAGAGATTTTTGTAAGTGCTAATGAACTTAGGTGTCTGCCAACATTGCCTTGAATTTCATTATTTTTTTACTTTATCAGTTAATAATGCTAAGCTAAAGGTATTTCACAGTCTATATGACTACCTATAACAACAAAAAAAATGTTGCCATGTTTTGTAGGAAAACTACAAAATGTATGTTGGAAAGAAGAAATACCCAAAACAATTTAGGTTCTTTATTATATCATCTCCAAAAACTTAGAGCGTATGTAGACCAAACTTAGTCCTAAGCTGCATTTCGGTGAAATGATGTTCAGAACCCAACTGCACATTCATAGGGGATAAGAGCTGGACTTGTTATTTCCTGAGAGGGAGCTCTCAGCTGAGGAAATTCCTCCCCTAGTTCAGACTCACGCCTTCTTTGAAATTTGTAGTTTCCTGGAGTTGCCTAGAGCAGAGGTGTCAAATACATGGTCTACTGGCCACCTGGGGGGTGCTGCCCCAACCAGATGAAAACGTCATTGGGAACTTATTTAACAAAATAAATAAAATACAATAAAACAGAGATTTGCATTTTAAAACTAAGTCAATTGGTGGATCGGCATCCTCATGTGTGGATTACTGTCCTCCCACTTTTATTTAGTTAGACACCACTGACCTCTGCAGAGGACTTGCCCAGGGTCATACCTGGTTACATACACAGTATGTGTCAGAGGGGACTTTTGAACTCCTGGCTTCCTGGCTCCAAAGTTAGTAGTTTTTATCTGCCTGGCCAAGCCTCCTCTCTAACATTAAATATTCATAGCAATTTCTAAAAGTGGATTTATCTCATGACCCTGCAAAACTGGTAGTGGTAATAGTAGAATCCCAGGTGCCAACATAGAAAAAATCTTAGAAATATTGACATTAAGGCTCCCAAAAGGATCTGACTTTATGTTTGAGACAACTTTGACAGATGGATCATTTTCAACTTATTAACCTTTCCTTTGCTTCAGTTCTGGTATGCATTTAAAAGAGAGGTGTATGTGTTTTTTAATTTGGTAGAAGAAAAAACACTTTAATTACAAGGTGAATTAAGCAGGCACAACACTTTAGACTTTAACAAAGTACTTAAGGACTTTATTGAAAATATATGCCAACTTTAGCAGAATTTCCCAGCAAACAATGACATATGGACATCCATGATTTATAAAGAAACAGAAGGCTCCTCTAGGTATTGTTACATGAAACAGAGAGTGCCAAATATTGTAGAAGTGCTAAAAATGGACTTTATAATGTCTATTAATCTACAGTAGAGGAAAGGTTTATTGAACTCCCTCTACATTATACAGTGCCCCCATCGAAGGACATAAGTTAGTTAGCTCTCAGATGTTAAAATCCAAAATTAGGTTTAGGTTCCAAGATGAAATGAGCTCTCTGGATCAACAGTTTACTTCTTCCCATTCATTCGGAAACATGAAAATACGCTGCAAAATATCGTTAATTTTCCTTTTCAGACAGAAAATGTCCTTAAATGTGGTGTCTTTTTACACCTTATCTTTTAATTCTAAGCAACTAACTAGATCTTTGAGGGAAGTTCAAATGTTCAACCCCTGAGAAAAAATCCCGATGGATGAGTACCTTGAGATTGATTTGGGAATTTTGAAAATGAACTCATATGTCGCTATAATTGCATCATATCAGTACGGGTTAACTTCAGGATCTGAAATTACCTAAACGAATCATAGCCAGGTGTATTAGGCTCCAAAGGTTGGTTCTGATTGTAGCCTGGGACTTGGTAAGACTGTGGTTTTCTCTTTCTCTTAGAACTAGAGATTAGGATTTTAGTGAGATAAATACTTTGTAACAACATATATGGGATTAACAATTTGATTCACTGGGAAATCACACTTCAGTTTACCCTGGAAGAAATGATTGTTAAGAAAATTACAAAATAAAAATGAAGAAGCAAATCTTGTATAGGCCCTTTAATTAATCTTGCGGGATAATTAGTTGACTTAAAAGCATAAATGACCATAAATGTTCTGTAGAGGATAACCTGGACAAGAGAAATCAAACATTATCTTTCAAAATATATTGCAAAATTTTGTTAGGACCACAATTAGTCTTGGTCTATTTATTTATGTAGCATTTTTAAAAATAATTACGTATTGCTTTTAGGTTTACAAAGGAGTTTCTTCATCGTGACTTTGTGAGATAGTTAGTGCAAGTATTATGTCGATTGTACTTATGAAGAAATAAACTTCAGAAGGGTAAGTGATCTACTTGAGGACACACAACAGGCAAACAAACAGAGATTGAACTTGAGCCCGAGTTTTCTGATTGCAAATAACCCCATTGGAGGCTCAGATCTTTAGTTGTAGATAATTTATTTTGGAAAGTCTACATTGATTCGAATTAGAAACGATGAAAGATAAGGAGATTTCCTAGATTTCAAGGTCACAAGGGGCTTTATGAATTAAAAAAGAAAATAAAAGAACAAGTAATTAGTTGCATAATTGCGGAACTGTGTTTGGCTGTTTCTGGGCTAAAGCCCATGTCGGAGTCAATTGTTTTCCAGAAAGTTATATCCTTTTTTTTTGACTAGTAGTATCAATAACAGAATAACACAATCAATGTAGTCCGTGAAGTAGAATGCGATTCAGCTGAGAGACTAATTCACTCAATGACTTGACTAGTTTATTAGATATTCGTAACTTAAAGCTACTTGTGGAGCTAGATTTTGAACGACATTTGCATTAAGTTCATTGATTGCTTTAATGATATATGCTTTCTAAAACGACTCATTAAATAGCTGATTTCTGTGCTTATTGGTATGTTAGCATCAATTTTATAATCGGTATTAAAAATCGATGAAAGTTAAAAAAAGGTCTTGTTTATGCCATGGGACTAATGGGAGGTTGGCTACGATTGACTAATTTGCCTGCATTAGCCTTTCACTAGTCATAGAATTAGGGAATGTTGGAGCTAGATGGAACTTTAAAGCTCACCTTCTCATTTTACTGAGACCGCAGAGAAGGAAAATGCCTTGCCCAAAGTCACCTGTCTAGTAAATGACAGATAACTAAAGTAGACTCCTGACACACAGGAAGCACAAAGGCATGCTTGCATGTGTGTGAATGTAGTATCCAGATATACAGTGGCTGGAGCCTTCTTTCAAATCTCTTCAATCACTGTCCTCTGGGACACTCCCAACGCCTATTATAAACATGATCTATAAATAAGAACCCATTAGTAGTGAATTTAATAGTACCAAGTGGATAGGTTGTTTTGAGATTCCTTAATAAACCAAAATAAGATAAATTTTACTCAGTGAAGCTTTGATTTTTATAATATGATTATAATTATCATTTAAAATCAAATTTCTCATATTTAAGTATTCTTCTGGGTTATTGTCTGCTACCTTAACATTTAAATGGAATTTCATTAGAGTAGCACCTACTATATAAAGGAATTTGATATAAAATGGACTTATCCTGGATCTAAGAGTTTGAATTTCCGAAAGTGCTATAATGACCTTCTTATATCCTGTCTTGCCTCTAATATCATTCTGTAGAATAGAACCGCAAAGTATGCTACAGTGAAGACTTAGTGTTTATTGAAATGCCTCTGGCAGAACAAGTCAATGAAGGTTGTGCTTCATATATTTAATGAAAACAAAATATTTTCACTTTTTATTTTAAAGGTGTTTGCTTCCCCGCTAAAAATGTCTAACACTTTTGGCTTTTAATAGATTGGTGGAGTGGAGTGGCGAACCTTTTTGTTTAGTAAAAGCACCTTCAAAAGTCATGTTGTTTTTCAATATGAACATTTGGAGCCTGTAGTCTATAAATGTCATTGATCTGAGAAGAGTTAGTTAATTGCCAACAAATCCTAGAGCAACAAGGATCTCTCCATTTTTGACCATGCTTCTGTTGGGATTCATGACAAATTCATCTATCTTATCTACCTGAGATTAGAGTCTTTCCTTTATTGGATGATTTTGATTATGATTCCCTCATGAGTAAAATTATATTGCCACTGAATATAAAGTAGGAAAAAATACATTTGCACAATTCCTTTTTATCCTTGTCCCCAAACAAAATATTTGGTTCAGGGTCTCTGCTCAAGCCACATGTTTATTCTTTCCGTGTGGTTTCAGTTCTACTACAATTTTAGTGTTAGGGAAAATCAGAATTCCTGTTCTGTTGCCAAGTGCTCATAGTTTCTTAGCCTCTTCGTAGTATAAAATGTTTTGTTTTTTTTTTTATGAAACCACCCTCTGGATAGATATGGAAAACTTAGCTTTGTAGGGAGAAAGGGAAGACTGATATCCCAATGGCCAAAAGAACTCCCCAAATAGAGAATAGACCTGTGATTTCATTGGTAGCAGGAGCTTGTAGGTCTGGAAACTTCCTGTATCACTTGTAGAGAACTAGGTGGCTAAGAGACTTGCTTGCCCTTCCACAGGTGCAGGTGGCAGGGGGAAAATTTGAACCTGTGTCTTCCTGGCTTTGAGGATAGCTCTCTATTCACTCCTCCATGATAGTCATTTTGGTTGAGTGACATACATTGGCTGTTTGAAAATTGTTAACATAATCTTTCATAGCCTAATTCTTTCAAACACTTTAAAAAAAGAAGAGCTTTAAAAAATTCTAGTTATCTTGAAAATTAGTTTACTAATATGTGGAACATCATATTTTCTGTTGAGGCTTGAAAAATGAGGCATTATTAGATTTGTAAGAAAATCACTTCTCTGGGCCTCAGATTCCTCTTGTCTAAAATGAGAGGGCTGGTCTAGAATATCTTTAAGGTTCCTTTCAGCTCTAACATTTGGTATTCCACTTCATGTGTATACACACACACAGTTTGTTGAAGCTGATACTACATTTAGCAGTTAGAGAACTCTTGATTGTTTAGGGTTTAACGTTTTGGTTTTGATGGAGTTCTGGTACCACTTATTCTTTATTTTGTCGTATGATGTATTTTGGTTTGAAGATAATGGAAGGGAGACTCACTTCTGAAGGAAATATGGAGGTATGCAGTGCTCATAAATTGAAACTACTAAGAAAGTCTTGTTTCAATATAAATATGTCCAGTCAAATCTATTTTCTTCCAAAGGCACTTCAAATCTTCATCCTGAAGAATCTTGCCTTGGAAGTTTTATTGATTATTATTATTATTACGATCAATTTAATTATTATTCATTTAATTAATCATTAATTAATCATCAACATAGATGATAAATCTGTTCACTCCATCCATAGAAGAAGAGCTGGAAGGGAAAAGCAGGCCTTCAAAACCCAGATAATTACTTCCGTGTTCTAGGAAAGCAATGAGCTAGCTATTTGGCAGAGACGATCTTGCTCCACTGTAGGGGAGCATGATGGTAAAGTTGGATAATCAGGCCTTTATAGTTTTGTGTCATAAATATTTATTGTGAATTCCTAGAAGGATATTTTAAAAATCACAATTTAATTGCAAGGGCAAACACATTTTGGAAGAAAAAAATATATATATTTTTCCAAACCACCATTTGGAAATGTGTATGCTATTGCTCACTTCTATTATGAAGGATAGTAAAGAGTTGACTGGCTACGCATACACACATATGTATATATGTCTGCAATATATAATACCTATCCCTTTATATATGTATGTTGGATCGTTTAAGAAGGATTGCCTTCTACTTCCACCTCTTGTCATCTGAGACCTGTATTTCAATAACCAGAGGAAAACTACTTTATATAATCTAATATGAAGCTTGTGAAACTGCTTTATTAGATCAGGTAGGAATTAACTGGGCCTTCTGTTGAGTATTTTCACTTTACATCTTTAAATTGGAGTCATTAATGTAGTTTAAAGAGCCATTAATGCAATGTGGAGCCATTAATGCCAATGTTTAATAATTCTGTCAACAATTGTTGGAGTGCCTACTGTGGACCCTGAGCTTTTCTAGAGGTTGCCCTGTGGAATAAGAATAAATATAAGATATGGTCCTGGAAAGTCTAGTTGGAAAGACAAGAGACAATTTAAAGTGTGAAACAGAGGAAAATTCATGCAAAGCAGCATTTCATATGTATGTATATATATATATATAATACATGTACATATATAAATTTATTTGATGTGTACATGTATATATACTATATGTTTATATCATTGGTATATTTATATGTCTATATGTACCAGCTATAGTATAATGCTATGAAAAAGTCCAATTTGTTATGTAGAAGCAGAGAATTCAGAGCCTGTTGACTGCCTAGTGGCACAGATGAAGTCATTCTTTTTTTTTTTTTTTTTTTTGGTGAGGTAATCAGGGTAAAGTGACTTGCCCAAGGTCACATAGCTACTAAGTGTCAATTGTCTGAGGCCAGATTTGAACTCAAGTCCTCCTGACTTCAAGGTCAGAGCTCTATCCACTGCCCCATGATGAATTCATTCTTTAAGGTTTTATTTCCAAGACTTCCATTTGTAAATCTTTATGGCATCAGCCTGTCCTGATCTACCCCGGTCCCTTGTTCTTCTGAATTTAAAGATTTGAGGAACAAGGTGAGCATTTTCAAGTTTCTGCTATTTTCTAATTCCTTAGTCAGTTTTAAATGGGATGGCCTGGCCTTTCCCCTTTTCACCTCTCAGTAGAATAGTGAGGAAATGAGAGAAATAGAGCAGTAAGACGGTAAGATGGAGACAGTAAGATGGAGAAGAAGCCAAAAGGGCTAACAAGGTGGTATTTAAATTCTAATTAAATCCACAAATTAAAGGTTTTAAGAAATTTGAAAGATAAAAGTATAGCTGAAATTTTAGAGCATTTTGGTTGCCAAGTGGTTTTATGAAGGCTGTAATAGAAATGGACAGTATTCAATTTGGTTTTTCTCCAATGTAAATTCTGTTACACTCTGGTAGCGATTCCACCTGTAATAACAGCAAATATTTGAATTTAACATGCTGAATATTGATATTTACTCTCATTAATATTTCTAAAACATCAAAAAACATATACCCTCCTCTGCAATACAAAATATTTTCAATTTGGTATACTTTATGTTCTTTGGATAAGTCATAGTATAGGAAGAGAGTTTTTCTTAATGAACTGCAGATTTACTGACTTCGTGATCTTAGGCTCCAGGTCTTTTCATCTTACCAGAAAGACACAGTAATAGAGTACAGAGAGCACTGGTGTCAGGACAGACCGGGTTCAAATTTTGCTTCTGGCATTTACTAGCTGAGTGACTTGGTACAAATCTAAGACTATAAATTATACATGTTGTAATCTACATCAGTTGTATTAAGATGTCAATACTGCTGGCCAAACACCTAGCTCCCTGGCTGATAGTTAAAGTAAATGTGACAACAAATGCAAAAAAAAAAAAAGTACCCCTATCTTCCCTAAAGGAATAGCATTGATAGGTACACAGTCTTTAAAAGCAGTCAAATTAATATCAATTTATATCAGTAAATTATCAAGTATTTTTAAAAACACAGAGATATTGCCAAATATCAGTGGAGTGCCAAGCATTAGATGTGCCTTGTTACAAAACAGATGAAATGTTAGAATATGTAAATAGTTTGTATTTGTCTCTAAATTTTTTGATAACTGCATATACTGTACATAATTAAGAGAACTATGCGCCGATTGCATATTAGCTATGGCTATTAAGAACCATATGGGATACATATGCTCATATATTCTTGCTCAGACTAATTGGCATTATAATGATTGCTAAGTACGAATCCTCAATTAGAGAATTATGTACAAATAATGTGACAAAATAGGGGCACTGTGACAGTATATGAGAAAGGAGGCTTCAGAATCATGAAGACCTGGGTTCAAGTCCTGCCTCTGAAATGTACTAGCTCTCTTATTCTGGGCGTGTCATTAATCTCTTGGTGACCCAGCTAACTCTCTGAGAGTCTAAATGGCAGAGCATCTCAGTTAGCAGAGGAAATTTCTTCATCAGGAATTCCTCACGCCAATGAAATTACCACCTTTCCCCAATGTCCACTTAATCTTCCCAAGTGTCATTTACAATATTACACCTTTCTTGTGGCCTCTCTCCCTGGAATCCTTGTACCATCTCCCCAGTCCAATAATCACCTATTCCACAGGGTCCCCTTTTCATGAGGATTCCATTTGTCTGTTACCTTTGCTTTCTCCTGTCTGTAAGACTGACAGTGAAGAACACCCCAATCATTCAGCCATATGCCTTCTCCTAACAGTGCTGCGTTCCCAGTGGGGCCATGTGGAAGTAAAAACACCCAATTGTGGATGGCGAAGCTCTTTGCAGACTGCAGAGAGATTAAGGAGATTATCCTAATAGGAAAGGAAGGGCCCAGTTGAGAAGTAATGAGACTGCATTTATAGCTCAAAACTGTATTTAAATAACCTTGTAAATGAAAATTTTTAAAAAAAATATTTTGCAGTAGTTAAATGCTGATATTATTTCTTATCTCCAGCCAAGTAGAACTTGTGTCATATGTAGTAGGAAGAATTGAGGCATAGTGGAAGGAACACTGGGTTGTACAATCAGCTGGGTTAAAATCCTGCTTCTGCTACATACTCCCTGTGTGACCTTTGGCAAGTCACCTTTGTGGGCCTGTAGAGCTCACCTTCCTAAGCTGTAGAACGAGAGGAATTAGAGTTGATGACCTCGACTATCCCTTCCAGCTCTAAATCCTATAATAAATGAATGAAAATAGGCAATAGGGGAAGGCCACCTTAGTTAGTGGGACAAAGCCTGGGCTGAAAGGAGGGTAATAGTCTCAGCTTTGCCTTGCTAATTATGTGACCTTGAGCAAGTCACTTCCCCTTTGTGGGCCTCAGTCACTCAATCTGTAAAATGAATGTGTTTGAATAATATGATTTCTAAGGTATCTTCCAGTACCTTAGAATTCTAGGATTCAAAATTCTTTGTGGCGGTCTATTTATCTCCAAAGAGTTATGTGAGACCCCATAGAAGTGCACAATGGTCTTCATGGAAAAGATGTACAAGGGTAGATTTCAGATATCAGACTTATTAATCCCTTGCCCACCACCCATGCTATAAGCCATGTTTTGCATTCAGTTGGCACTCAGTGAATTTTTATAATTAAAATATCATTTTCAGCCCTTTTCTCTCCCCCCCATAGCTGTATTTTCCCAATTCCTTTTTCTTCCCTCGTCCACCTAGAACTGTCTCTTCCTCACCCTTTGTTCACATCAAGTACATTTCAAAGCAAAGTCCACTAGATGGACACTTATTTCTGCTATTCTTATATCTCTATGAATGCTTCAAGGAATGTCTTATCAACTAGAGGAAAATAAGTAGATTTTTGGCACAACTAGTCTGAATATTCCCAGATTATTTCTTCTTTCTGATAAGAAATTTATGTATGAAATTTAACATTACAAAGTCTAACTATAAACTTTATTCATACATTAATTGAAGATTAGAGTCTAAGTGATTTAAGTAAATCACCATGATCATATCTTTCTTCTCAGTCTCTTATAAATTCAAATGATTTCTCAGTGTAGAAATTCTCTGTTATGTACTCCTTGTGTATGCAAATTGGTCACTAGCCTTGTATGAGACTGATGCAGAAATCAGAGCTGACAAAGTCTTTGTGAGGAATTTATGCCTGTAGGAAAAAAAAAGAGCAAGTTTGAGGTTGGATTGTTGATTCCACTTTGGTACAATTCTCAGAGTACATTTTCCCAAGAAAAACAAAAGATCTAGAAATTTCCATGAAAATGTATATATACCAAGTATGCAATTGCCTGTTTTTCACTTCAAAGTGATTTTGCAACAAGTAGACGTGTTGCCCAAGTCTCCATTACTATTTAAATTAGACTGATTGTTTATAGAAAAGTAGCTGCCCCTTTTCAATAGAAGCATTTTTTAAAATGCCCATTAATGTGATTTCAGTTTTCCAAGAAGAACAAGATAGTTCCATTGCTGTCTACCCACCTAAATTCTATTGAAATCCCTTCGTATATTTAAAGGAAAATGTTATCAGAACACATTCTAGTGGAAGGATAGACTGCTCTGTCATCTCTTCCCAAGCCGGCCCTTATGCAATTATTGAAAGGATTTTAAGTGCAAATTTCTAAAGTCCCTTCCCACTCTGAAAGTCTGAGTCATTGACGGTCAAGGGAGGAACGGGATTTGCATATTTGTGTTATGCCTCAGAAAACTCATAATTTGTGTTGAAAATAATGTTCAGAATTTAAATGACCAAAAATTATGAAGTGGCAGTCAGATGCTATGGAAGCAGAAAGGCATCTGTGATTTCCAAATTTATATTTTGTCAAAATCCTAATAATAATTTGAGATGCATAAAGATGGTAGGAAAACAAGGGAAGATTTACTAGGCTACTGTTACTGGGTATGGTCTGTGATTCCTGAACTTTTCCGTTTAATTTAAATGTATCTGTTAATCTACAGAAACTTTAAAAAAATCTGGAACTTTTGTGAAATATTTACCTGCAATTTGGAAGTATTTATCACAGGACTACAAGCTAGGTAAAAAAATATTAGAACGGTAGAGCTGGGAAGGGACATTGGAAATCATTTAGTCTCACCTCTTTTAATTTTACTCATGACCAAAGAAACATAGGGACATCAAGTGATATGGTCAGTGCCATATATTTAATAGGCACTCAAATTTTCCGTTGAAATGAATTGTCAGACGTTCCACAGTGGCATGTGGAAGGTAGCATTGTAGTTGTTGACAAGGGGTCCTGTGTTTGGAAGATCTTGTAATCAACAGCAGAACGACCCTCTGTATAGAATGTGTTGGGACACTCTGCATTTAATATTACCACGCCCCTTCCTTTGTAGCAAGGGCCTCTACTTATGTTTTGAGGTTATGAAGATGCAAACATCTGTAGTGATTATAACCGAAACCTTTGCAAACACACATTCTCAGGGAAGCCAGACTAAGCCAATGGGAATGTGAAATTCTATGAGTTATACTGATATCGTATATTCTGGGTCATTGCCATATGGAGCCTCATTAGTTTCAGAGCTGTTCTACAGGTTTATAGTAGTTGCAATTAAGTTCAGAATTTAAGGGGGGAAACACACAATCCCTTAATCTTTTATCCAAAAATTAAAGTAGTTAAGGAACGCTAAGGAAAAATAAGGTAGCACAATCATACATGTCATTAGGTTTGGTGCTGAGCTCGACTCTCCCAGGCTAGTCTCCCTGAACTGAAGAAAAACTAAATCCGGTGCAATTGTCCAATTAAGGCCTTGAAATAAGAAGCAGGACTGGATCAAAGCTCCAATTGCTTGTGCGCCCACATAACATAATTGTTATTAATGTTGAAGAGGATTGTTAATGGGTTATTGAAATTGTGGAACAGAAAGAGGCAGACTAAATGCTATTCCGTCTCCTTTCTTAGCAGCGCTCCCTGCCTGCCCCTTTTAGCCTTTAGGTAGGATACCTCTTAATTCCGAACATTATTTTTAAACAAAATACCTGCTGGATAGATGTGTTTTCTGTGGCATAGAAACACTTGTTTAAAAAATCAGGGATTTATTAGGATTTTTTAAAATTAAGGTTGAAAAAAATAACGCGTTCTTTCCTCTGCACCTCTTCCAATAGTTTCTGAATCCAAGTTCCTTGTAGGGAATGATGTCTTCTTTTGTACCTTGTACAACTCATGTTATTGCTGAACATGAATTCTTCATTATCTTTTTTTTCATAACAGGATTATGATTTACAGGTAACTTTATAGGGTATACATAATCCTGGCAGCAGTAGATCCAAATAGCCTACTTGGAAAGCTAGCCAAATGCCTACTAGTTTCTCAGCTCCATATTGATAGTATGATGGGAGAGGGGGGAATTTTTCTCTTTATTGAGAAATTCCAAAATTTCCTCGATAGGTGGACATTTTCTGTCCTCTGAGTTGACATTACAGGTGAGAATAGTACCCTTCTCAATAATGCTTAGCTTCAGCAACCTTATAAGAAAAGATGTTTCTCTTAAACAAGCAATCAGGTTTGCAAAAAGCAGGGAGAAAATAATCAAAGTTGTTCCTTCTGTGTACGAGTATAGTTAATCTCATCTCTTACACAACCATATAGAATGATTTTCATTCTTGTTGCCATGAGTACTGAGGACCGTCACAAGTTTTCATTCTTTGGGGATTGTTTAGTTTCAAATATACCACCCAATAGAATGTGCCAGTGTTTATTTATCCTGACTCTGGTCATTTACAATCACTGATTCAGAAGTAGCACAAAAATACAGATTGTTTGAAAAAAAAAATGAAGCAGCCGCGTTGGAAAGATCATTGTATTTAGAGACAGATGATCTGGGTTCATATCTTCGCTCTGTCACCTGTGTCACCATGGGAAAATGATTTCAATTTGCTGTAAAACGAGGAGGTTGGACCATCCCTTAATCAAAGATCTTAACCTCTTTGTAAACTCCAGAGGACTCCGTTAAATGTCACTTGTTGTTGTTATTTTCCTGTGACCTTTCAGTTCCTGAGATTACCTTTTAGTGACCTGTTTTATTCAACAGAGCACTTTCCCAAATTGTGATCAGAGAAATGACCATATATTCAGTTTTTAAATTGTTTATTTTATCTACTTGTTCTCACTTCAGCACTCAGTCAGCATTAGTGCATATATATTTCCTTATTCCTTGGCTAGATGCCAGTGGGTAGAATTCTCAGTCTTGGATCCACTTACTGCAGATGTCCTAGAGATTGTTGTGTAAAAGTAGGGAAAGTAGGGGAATTGGCGTTTTTTCTCCTCTTGTTTTAAAAGAACCACTTTTTATATGCATGGAAGGAAAGCACATCAAAAAATAAATAAATAAATAAATAAAAACCAAGCAACCCTTTCCTCCTGAGCTAATGCTAAGGTCAATGGGACCAGTGACATTTTGAACTTTTAGTGACACTAAAAACATTTGGTACTTCTGTACCCATTTGGCAAAGAGCAATATTGTTGCATTTATCCACATTCTCTAAAAGGCATCTCTAGCAAATTGGCTTTTTTAAAGTGTATTGAGCTATGCAGAGGTCAGCCAATGAGTATGTTGTGTTTCTAAATTGAGCACTTTATTTGGTCAACGGAGACATGGTTTAAAGCCAATTGTTTACTCTTAAATGGTGTATTGGGTTTTTCAGGATCCATACACTTTAATAGTCAGTCGTCAGGTGCTTAAGAGGCCAAAAGGATTTTGAAAGAAAAAAATATGCTCCAAGAAATGAGAGGAAAAGTAACTCTGGAGAGGTATAATTCGCCTTCAGCGACAATAAAGCTAGTCCATATAGGGGCGATATAGGATTTGCAAACTCTGTAGAATGAATAATTGGGCCAAAGGATTTCATATTGGACTAGAGAGTAAGTCAATAACCCTTCTGAAATTTCCAAAGAACCTATCAGACAGAACTTTTGGAAGGCTAGTTATAGGATAATAGCTATAATAAAAAATGGTTAAGAAAAGTATTCAACTTTCACTTAGGCAAAGAGCAAAGATGCTCCAAAGGATTGACAAAATGGCTTATTTCTTTTATTCCTATAAATTGCAGTTCCCTTTTTGTGAGATTTCAAAATACGACGAATATACAATACTTCATACTGGCAGTCTCATGAATTTTAAGGGAAATACACAGATTTAAGGATTTTTCTACTGCTGCTTCTTTTTTAATGGTTCTATTCTGTCTCACTTGATATATTTAGAAAGTGTTTAGTACCACATTTTTACCCACAGCTGTGATTTTGGTAGGAATCTAGCCTCTTCAGTTAGGTGAATCTAGATGGGAGAAGCTTTTCTGATCCTTAGATTTGGGATGCTGGGATATAAAGCAGAGAGGGGCCTTAGCTGGACCATCTACTCCTACTCCCTTATTTTCCACTAAGGAAATGACATCCTAGAGAGGCAATTTATTTTTCCTAAAGCCTATTTTCTTTCTCTAGCTTCCTCCCCGTCTATTGCGGTTCAGTAGAATGTAAGCTTCCTGAGGGCTGGGACTCTCTCTTTCTTTCTTTCTTTCTTTCTTTCTTTCTTTCTTTCTTTCTTTCTTTCTTTCTTTCTTTCTTTCTTTCTTTCTTTCTTTCCTTTGTGTCTCCAGCAGCCTTCACAGTGCCTTGAACCCCAAAATGGTTGCCCAAAGTCTAAGGACTTTGTATTTTGTTCATTAGAATGTGTAGTTTTCCCATTTAAAACTTCATTTGCCTGCCTCTATTGATCGTTTCACACCAGAAGGACAGACTAAGCCATATACTACGTAAAGCCAAAGCAATTAAATAAGCACCAAAATGAATGAGAAAAGAAGGCTTGAGCCATAGTAAAGTTTCATTGAACAAGAAAAGTTCCTAGGACTTTTGCCTAAATAATTCAGTATATTTTATGTGAATAATTTAAGGAGACAAAAGCAGGACAAGAAAAAAGGGAAAGGAGACGGTTCATCCTTCAATTTAGAAGAAAAGGATTGCTTTTGAAACAGGATGGATTTGAATTCTCTGTCTGTACATATTGAGTATTCCAAAGGTTTATTAATTATTTGAAAATTTAGAAGAAACCTTGATGCCTCTCTCTTGCTAAAAGTAAAACTGAGTAGAAAGAGAAAAGAAATAAGAGACAGAGAAAATTAGTTGTGTTACTTCGCAGACGCCAACAGGCTTAGAAACCTGTCTTTGCTTTAAAAGAGAGAATGGAAATGTCTTTTATGTCATCTTGTGCTGACTGCTCTTAGGTGTGTGCTGGAATTCTTCCTTTCAGAAAAATAAGCTAAGAACCAAACCTTAAATCTCTATGCTTTGAACACAGTAGGTGTTTAATCAGAGAGCTACAGTGGAGTGCTGAAATTAGCAGCAGGGAATTCTGGATTCAAATTCTGATTCAGATCCAGTGTATCATGTAACTTCTTGGAGTCCCAGTTGCCATATCTATAAAGTAGTGATAAAAAAAAGTTTGTTGGGAGGTCTGAATGAGGTAATGAATGTAAAGTACTTGGCAAACCTTCAAGCCCTTTATAAATATCACTTTTTGGAATATTTAGATGTAGTAATATATTAATAGTCTATTTTTAATGTATTGTGGATATCTTATAGTATCTGTTCTCCAGGTCCATTCACATGCTGGTAGATGTTACTCATGTGCCCAAGAGTAGTGGCAAAAATGCTGGAGTGGTTTGTCATTTCCTTCTCCAGCTCATTTTACAGATGAGGAAACTGAGGCAAACAGGGTTGTATGACTTATCCTGGGTCACACAGCTAGTAAGTGTCTGAGGTGGAATTTGAACTCAGATCTTCCTGACTCCAGGCCCAGCATTCTATCTACTGCATCACTTAGCAGCCCTCAAATAGGGATAGTGCAGCAGAATTTTATATAGAGGATTTTAGATGAGAAAGAGACTGCTAGAGATCAGCTAATCATAGAAACATCAACTGTTAGAGCTTGGAAAAAAAACCAAACAAACCTCAGAGACCATTTAGTCTAATCTCATTTTAGATGAGATTTAGTTGAGATCTTGGGTAGCATGGCTCTTTCTACTGCATCTCATGGATTGTAGAGAAACAAATAGTCTGCTGGATTCACTGGACACCTTTTCCTGATGTTGATAGAGTATATAGCTGAGGGGGAAATGTATCCAGATTTGGGCAACCCAATCTCCCCACTGCCATATGTATCAGCTTTTTTCTGCCCAAGCTTAGTAGTATAATTTGAAATATATTTAGTAATTATTTAGTGTGACACTTGTGCACACAGTTGTCATTTTTCAGGATTATAGTACAGACAGCCAGGGAAATAGACATAAAAGATATTTTTCTATGCTTCAAAATTCTGTTTAACCGAAGGTACCACTTCTTCATATAGTTTCTGAGCTTTCTGTTGCAGTCCATCTGAATGCTAAATTCAGTGGCGGGGATTTTATTATTTGTCATTTTCCAGGATGACCCAGAGAGGAATAAGTCTTTACCTTGAGATGGATTATGCACACTTAGTACAATGGCCTGTTTTTATGATACATCTATGAAAGGAAGTCTAAGCAAGTGAGGGGGCTAAAGCCCTAAATAAGAGATGAACGAAGCCACTATAAAGATGGGATGATGAGGATTTAATAAACAAAAGTAATGCATAGGCGCAGACCATATGAATTTTATATCAAGTGAAAATTCAATTACATATTTTCTTCTTGTGTATGATAACTTTAGAGTAGAATGTCCATCAACTTCCACCCCATTGTCGGGCAACTTGTATTTTTTTTTCCTTTTTTCCATGGAAATTTAGAAGTAAGGAAAGTAAATATTTTCTATTTTTTCCTCAAAGAAATCTGTGACTTACCCTATTCCTTAAATATTATTTATTAGGAGTTCAGTAAAAAAAATCATTAAGAACAAAATGCAAAGAGATAATCAAGTACCTTATTGGGAGAAGAGCTTTGTAAAAAAAAATAGAAAATTTTTAGCTGTTAATAGAAATTTCTCATTAAAACTCTATTGAGGTGAAGAGTATACACAGATAATTAACACCTAGATTAAATTCACCAGGTGGAATTATCCCAAGGAGTAAATAGGCTGCCAATGGAGATTATTGAGCACAGGAGTGATGGACGTTTTCGCTCACAGTGGAAAATGTGAATAAGATGCATGTTCTAGTATGTACTGTTGAAACATTGAAATGATTGCCAAAGGAATCTCTTAGGTGAATGCTTGGGTTTAATCAAATTCCCAGAGCCCAATAGCATGCATGAATAATTTCACTGAAGGAAAATGGGTTAAACTGGCATGGAACCAGCACGGACAAATACGCTTTAAGACATAGCAGTTCACTGTAAATATCTTAATTAAGGGATCACTAGTTATTCTACCTGTACTCTTCAAATCTCAGATCAGACTGAAGTATCATCCACCTCTCTTATTAGGCCTGTTAGAAAGAACATAGAATTAAGGTTTATCAGTACTAATTGAACAGTTCATTTTGTGAAAAGTCAGTTAGTTATTTTTAAAGAAAATTCATTGCATGTCTGTGGTGCCTCCATTACAAGTATGTAAACCTCCAAGTGTGGTAACTTGCTTAGTATGAATTAGGCTGATGGCCATAGTGTTGATATTGTATGTTTTTACCCTAAGGGTTTTTATTTTGGTAGGGTGATAATAACCTGCAATTGGTGTAGACTGTTGTATCAAAATTAGTTCTATGCATTGCACATAGTAAGTACTTCAGATGAGCCACTGTAAAAATCAAATATCAAAACAGACCTTAGGTGGGCAACTAGAATGTCTACACATGAGTTACTTCGCTAAATCTCTTTCCTGATTAGTACAATGGTCATTTCAGGGTTTTTAGCTTTCTTAAAAAAACCAAAGGGGAGTAATTGTGTATCGAATAAAAAGTTATACAAAATCAATTGAGATTATTTGATGCAGGAGAATAAAAGAATTGGCTTAATAATGAATGAGCTTGGTGGACACTTGTACATCTAGCCTAAGGCAAGCATTCCAACTCCCTTTATGTTAGTCATGCTTTTTAGTTAATCATTATTCCTAATGACTACTGGCATTCTTCTTTTCTATCCTTAGAAGTCATTATGAGCAATGATGGCATCAAATATTGGTGGTCTAAATTACCACCCCCTTAAGAATTCGGGGTTTTGTTTTTGTCTTTTTTTAGATTACCTTTTCTTTCCAAAAGAGTTCCAGTTAGCAAAATTATTATAAAGGGCGTATGGAAAGGGTCAGTCAATCAGCAGGTATTTATTAAGCACTGCTATGCACTATACAGAAGTCCTGGGGATAGAAAAAAACGGCAATTTCATCATGGCTACACCCAATCTCCCAATTCTCTGTTACCCTTAACCTAGCCTAGCCCTCCCTATGGCCCTCAGCCTTTTCCCACACTTAATCCTAGCTAGGCTCCATTGTCCAGGTCCCAGGAGTTCTGTTCACCCCAGCTTATTGGCCACTACCATTCAGATCTTCCTTAGACCCCTTCTCCAGTCACCCCAAACTACGTGACCACTCCTAGACCCCTCCCACAGTCTTTCTGTATATAAGGTCCATCTTGTCTCCTCCATTAAGGTGCTTAGATTCTTATAATCTGGCCAATAGCTCACTAATGTTCAGACTTCTTAAGAGTCTGCCCAATATGATGGATGTTCTAATAAACCTTGTCTTTGGCTGAAAAGAAAAAATGAAAAAAGAAAGAACAGCAAAAACATTGTTCCTGTTCTTAAGGAGCTCACATTTAAATGGGGAGATAACATGTAACTATCTAGGGAGTACAAGATACACACAATATAAAGGAGAAACAATCTCCAAAGAAAGGCATTGAGAGAGGGCTTGGTAGGGATGACTTGGAAAGGCCTCCTGCACGTGGTGGGACTTAGCTGAATCTTGAAGGAACTCAGAGAAACTAAGGGGCGGAGATAAGAGAACAGAGGATTTCAGTCACAGCGGACGCGGGAGGTGGCAGTGAGTTGTTGGAGCTCACGCTTTGCAGAATTTGTTGTCTACCTTTGGAATGAAGGTTTTAAAAGTCTCTTGCCATTTGAGCTGTACAGATTTTTATACGCTCTTGAAAGTTGTTCATCATGTCACTAGCATATGTTGAGGTGGACTCAACACTCGGCAGGTAGCTCATTGTAGGAAGGAAAACACTGTAACTGACATTTGCTGTTCTGTCCAACAACCAGGATGCTACAATAAATGTGCATAGGCTTCCACGTGATTTTATTTTACTTTGCACTTAGAGAAATTTACTAGCAAGTCATCTACCCAGCAAAAGGTGGGGGTGAGGGTGGGAGGTGGGACCAGGAAACCGAAGCATTACATAGTATGGGCTACCTTCACTCTTTTGTAACAAACTTTCTTATGGAAGAAATTGTTCTTCTAGACCCACAGTTTAAGAAGTGCTGATGGTCACGAGTGGAAAAAGTTTAAGAAGCACCGTATAGAGCAAGTTAGATGTGGCATATTCAAACCTAGATCTGATAGAGGCCAGAGGCTCTTCCACAGACTAAGTGTGGATAGCTTCCTCTGGGATTTGGAAGTCAATCGTGATCGCAGCAATAATGCTGGATAGATACATATCTAAAAGCTCATCCGAAGGTACTTTGCTGCTTAAGGTTATGGTATCAGGATTTGAACAGGCCCAAATTATTTCCTCTCAACCATTTGTGCTCATTGAAACTTGTCTTTATAGAACTAGCAACAGCATGTAGGATCAGGGGAGAAGCAAGGGGATTCTCTGATGACCATACTAGGGTTGTTCAGCCCAACAATTTAAACAAATAATTGGGTGGCATCCTTGGGGGTGATGGTCGTGGTGGTGTCTGGGCTGCAACTCCAGAGGTAAACAGTCGATGAATCAGTAAATAGTCTTATGTTTGACTAAAAACTCTTCACCCTTCTGTGTAGTCTTAGGAGAAGGAAAATGTCTAAGTAGACGCATAGTAAAGAGCGCCTATTTAATAAAACGTTAAATGGGAAAGGCTACAACTTTTCAAACTTTGTTCACTTGCAAAAAGGTTTCATAGCATACATTTTAAAATGGCCACAGAATCCCATTTCATTCTTGATGAAAGAAGTGGATACTGAGGCTTATTTGAGTTTCTCTCAAACCTAGATACAGCCAAATGGCAGCCATGCCCCTGACTGCATCTGTCCCCACTTGAAGGCAAGTTAGAAAAGGAACGCTCTCTTCCTGCAGCCTGGCTCTCGGATCTCCAGTGCTTTGTGCAGAATAAGCACTTAGGAAAGATTTGGTGAATTGGAACTAATTTGGTAGTAATGGATTTGATAAAAAAGCCGAGGTGTTTATATCAGATGTCCTCCAGGCCTCAGTTGGAAGTCAGCCTTTTGTCTTCTCCTCAGGCCCTTGCCTCCACTCCCAGACCTCTCCTGCCTAGCAGATGACTTCACTCTCTACATGGAAAGAGAGGGGATGTCAAACAGCCTCTCAGCTTCCCTCCTCTTCACCTCTAAATTGCCCCAGGTCTTCACCGTTTCCCCCTTTCCTTCTTATTTGTCCCTGAGAAAGTTCCTCCTTTCCAAAGACTAACCACCCCTCAATTCCGTCCCTTCTCCCAATTTTGCTGAACCTTGCTCTATCAATGATCTCCTTTGTCTCTCTCCCTCTCTGTCACGCTGTCTCTGTCTCTCTGTCTCCCTCCTCTCTCTCTCCCTCTCTCTCCCTCTCTCCTGTCTCTCCCGCCTCTTTCTTTCCCTCTCCCCTCCCTCCTGTCTGTCTCTCTCCATCCCTCTCCCCCTTCCCTGTTTGTCTCTGTCTCTGCCTCTCCCTGTGTCTCTCTCTTTCTCTCTCTCTACCCCCTCTTCTCTCTCCCTTCCCTCCTCCCTTTCCTGCTCTCCCTCCCTCCCTCCTTCTCCTCCTCCTCCTCCCTGTCTATCCTCCCTCTTCTCTGTCTCTCCTCCCACTTTTTTCTGTCTCTCTGACTCTCTCTCTCCTTTGTCTCTGTCTCTTTCTCTCTCTCTCTCCTGTTTGTCGGGCATGCCCCCCTCCTTCTGCCTCCCTCCCTCCCTCTCTCCCTCCCTCCCTCCCTCTCTCTCCTCTCCCCCAATCTCTGCCTCTATTTCTCTCCCTCTCTTTGTCTTTCCCCCTTGCCCCTTCTCCATCCTTCTGCCTCTGTCCCTGTCCTCCTCCCTCCCTCCCATCTCTCTCTCTTTCAGTCTCCTCTTCCTTACAACTGCCTTATCCTCCTGTCTATAAAATCTCCCAAATTCTTTTTTTAGATCTTACCCTCAATTCATTTTGCTCATTCAAACTTCCTCCTTCCCTCAAAAGTCCCTTTTGGTTCTGCTCTCCTATGACTGTAACTTCCTGCAAGACTTCTGCAAAGCGTAATGGCTGCTCATCACCTTCTTTGCCTTTATTGCCCATTCTTTACTTAACCTCTCCCAATCTGCTTAGGCCTTCCCTTTCCCACCTTAACCCTTGTCCACATATACTCCATGTTCCACCCAAACTGGCCTGTTTTCTTTTTCCTTGACACCCCCTACATTTTGCATCCTTTTTGGTTTTGCTGATATCATTCCATTCATTTGGGATGTTATCTATTTGTCAAAATCATATCCATAGTTCAAAAATCATCTTAACTGTCAGATCTTCCATAAATTTCCTGCTCTTCCCTTTACATCCATGATGACATTCCTTTGAATCCCTCATTTCTTCTCTTTCTGGTGGCTCTTATAGTGTGCTTTGCATTATATTTATTGATATATTTGTCATTTCTCCCCTACCCCCACAAAAATAACCCCACCACTTTGTAGTTCCACATCTTTGTGTCTACCCTTTTCCCCACACACACACTTAGCACCTAGGAAGTGTTTGTAAATGTTTGTTTAATTATATTATTGAATTCAACAACTTGTCAGAAGAGAGTGGTTTAATATAGTTTTTTAAATGTCAGAAGGTAGAGTATTCTTATGTCAAGAAAAGAGATTTTCTAGCTATTTATCAGTTCCTTCCCCTATGCCATCCCCAAAGGAGGTGGGACTAAAATTCAGTTAGATCCTGCTAGCCTTTCAACCCAAGAAAGAGTTAATTTATTTATCGTGAATCTATATCATATTGAGCCAAAATAATACAGACCACAAAATAAAATGTAAATATGCAAGCTGCTTCAATTCCAACCCCAAAGGAAGAAAGCAGCTTTGTATTTAATGGTGTGAATGCACCTTTAAAGGTTGACAAAGTTCAAAAGCTTTTTTCATTGACAGAGTCTATAGTAATTCTCATACAAAGTCCACCTCCACTGTGATTCCATTTCTTTGTGGTATTGTGTGTGTGTGTGTGTGTGTGTGTGTGTGTGTGTGTTACCAACCATTTATTATAATTTTTGCTTCTGTCTGGGCACAGCTAAAATCTTGTGAAAAGTATTAGCCCTTTCTTGTTTTGTTCCCATTTTAACCAGTTGGAAAATTATGCCATAGAATGACTGGTTTTTAATAATGAGTTGTTTACTTAATGAGTTAAGATTTGATTCCTTAGGATTTGACTCACAATCTTTGGCCTACCTCAGGAATGTCTTTTGGTGAGTAAGAAAAGTTTCCACTGATCACACAGCAATGGCCTTTCACTCTACCTCTTCTTAAACCAGGTAGCTCCATGAAGACACTGACAAGTATGTGTAGTCTAATACCTTACTATGTGTTCTAAGAGAAACTGATGCAGTCCTGTGATTAGACCCAATCTATATTGTACCACTGATCTATGCTGCTTTGTTTTTACAAATTCCCTTCTTAGGGCTCCCAGAGCTCAAGTCACCAAGGCTGAGATCATCTGTACAGTACCATTTGAAGATTAAATCATCCAACAACATTTCCATATTTGTTGATACCAAGATTCGACTCAATGTCTCTTTCTTCTCAGCAGTAAGTTGCATGTTTGTATCCACCCCATAATTTTTTCTAGGGAGCTTATTAGTGTAAAATTTTAATACATGACCCTTGATGAACACTTAACATTTTCCTCAGAATGGTTCACCCAAGTGTTTTGTGGAATTTTTTTTTCCTTTAAGCTGGTTAGCAGATGAATAAGACTATGTCGCAGCAGGTGGGGGAATGCAGATGGTTTATGCCAAAGACTGAGAATTCCAGTGATAAGCTGTCTTAGCTTCCTCTTTCTACTCATTCTCACCCACCCTCCACTGCAGAAGACAGAGAGTTATGAGGGGAAAAAACACAAGGGTCCTAAATTTCCTTTATTTAAAGGTGAGTTTTCTACCTTGTGTACAGTTCTACAGTGACCTATGTCTATGCCCACTTCAAGTGACTCTCTCCTTGCCTCGTTTTCTTTTCCCATTCACTAAGGAGCAAATGGCCATTGAGTCCATAGTAGAGGATTCCAATGTCATCTCAATGTGATTTCTGCTATCACTTTAGGTTTGCAATTTCAGCCCTGGAGGTGTTCCCCCCCTCCCCCTCCTAGATTCCTTTTCTGCAATTAGGGTGACTCTAAGTGCCTTCATTCAAGTGATCCAGCTGCAAGGTATGTGTGTTATCTCAAATCTTTATTAGAATAATGAATTAATTGTATGTCTGACTAACGTTACCAGCTTCTCAAACCTCAAAACACTGCTCTACGGCCGGGGGCATTGTTCCTACAGAAGGTAATGATAACAGTAAAGAAAAAAACTGGTGAAAAAAGCTCTCGAAGGGGTATTATAGTTGGTGTACAAGAAGCCATCTGTCCATAGGATAGTGAGAGGGGAAGAGTTGGTAAATGTCCCACACTGAAATACATCATAGCCAAATAGAGTGGTGAAAATGTAGGTCCCTGAAAATAAATTCATTTCATAGAATAAAGATAATTGCCGAAGAGAAAAAAGAGAAGAGATTATTGAAACATCATGGCTGGCCGTGCAGGCCAACTAGATGCCTTGAAACATAAAGAGAAAGGAAAAAGTTCTGGTTTTAAAGCTATTTAAAAATCGTTTCAACCCTTTTCACCTTCAATACTGCCACATTCTATGAAGGTCACTGAACACAGAACAAATTTGGTTGAAAATATGCTGCTTTCCATATTCAAAGACATGAATAAAACTTCAAGATAGCCACTATAGATATAAAAACACCATATTTCATGTATGACTAGGTTCATGGCTGGTTGAGGAAATGAGTAAAAGGTCTGTTGAAATCCATAGAAAACACCTATAATGGAAGTTTAACATTCTGCACATGTAGCTGGCTATATTTAAAGATAAAGGGTAGACTTTAGAATCATGCAAATAAGAAGAAAGTTTGATATATGCATGTGTAATCACAAAATGAGTTAACTCTCAAATATCATAACACTTCTATATTAATGACAGGCTATTTCATTTAAATATTGCTGTTTTTTTTTAAATATCTCTAGTTATTTGCCAAGGAACACAGGAAGAATAATAGAATCAACATATCTTAAATAAAACTTAGCATTAGACATTTAAAGATAGTAAACATGATCTAAGAAGTATATATCAATTAAATACAGCTCCTGAATTTTGGTCAAGCATATTTTAGTGACATCTCTAAAATTGTGAGCTATTTTTTTTTTTACTAAAACCATTAGTATCTAATTGGAGAAGAGCCATTTAATGCAATTTACCACTTAAGAAGCCCAGTATGGTTTCTTGATCAAAATACAATTATGTATGTGACAGTGCCTATAAACTAGGAAAGGTAATTCCAAAGTGAAGAATACATTGTTAGTGTAATTGTCCTCTCCTCTTGTTCTCCATGACAATTTTCCACAGAACAAGCAAGGGATTATTAGGATGGGAAAATTCCATTTTGTTCATTAGCTCTGGTTTTCTAGGTAAAGAAAGAGTAAAGTATAGCAAAGAAATTGCCATGTGGAGTGTATGGAACTGATTTTACTTGGTTAGAGTTTAAACCTCGGTGGGCTGAGGTGTACAAGGCTTGAGAAATACGTCAGTAAGAAGAGGCTGATAGGCATAGGAGTTTCAATATAGTAAGCCATACGAAATCCAGTCGAGTTTCTTATGTCAGGAATCATAGGGGCATTGAATGCATACATTTCCAGCTAGGAGGAACCTCAGAAATCTTCCAGTCCAAGTGCTGCTGTTACAAATGATGAAAGAGGTGAAGTGATTTGTCCAAAGTTTCATGGTCACAAAGTGGCAGAACCGGGTCCTTGTGATTCCCAGACAAATGCTCTTTCCACTGCATCATGGAAGAAAATTTTAAGAAATAACAAAGACCTTCTTTGCCTTAGTTCTCAAAAAGAAATAGTAGTGGTCTATAAACTAGAGTCCCTACAGGACACCTAACATTTTTGCCAATGTTTTACTGAGATTTGTTTTGGGTTTTTTTTTCCTCCAAGGAAAAGAGATAGAGAAGCTGTCGTGATGTCAAATCTGACTCACTTTAACAGTTCTTGTTGAAAGGTAGCAGCTGTAATTAGTGCAAAATTTTCAAAGTGCAATGTTGTAATTGTCAGTTATACCAGATTTTAATTATCTTTTTTTCTTTTAAAAATGATCACTTCTGCATTCAGAAGTTGATTTTTATGTCATTTTCATTACATAAATGAGATGACACATTTCACATATTCTAGACAGAAATATTATTTCAAAAACCACTTGAATTTGTGAGACGTATTTATTTTATTCTCTTGAAAACAGTGCTAGGTCATAGGGTTCAAAGGAATTTTTACCTTTTTCCAATTAAAATTACATCTTCCTAATCTCTCCCCCCACCCCCACACATGCACTTTTTCTGGTATCTAATTGCTTTTAAGCTGTAGAATACCAATTCAACGAAGCCAAACATTGACTGGGTGAGATCCCACGGGTCCAACCAAAGGGGAGTTTTTCACTCTCCTCTGTAATATTTCTGTAGTACCATATAGATGAGTGTGTTATAAACACACCATTTAGAGATAGAAGTAGAAAGGAGAAATGTCCATATATCATGCCATAATTGAACCAATCGGCATAGCTTTATGGGATTTGATTTCGGTATTAGAAGGAAGTTTAAGACAGAAAACCACAAAATAAAGAGTTAATCTTCAGTGATGTGGTCCCTAAGAACTCACAGATAGTGAGTACTTTCTCTGAAGTTCCTTTTTCATTTTCAATATCTTTAATTTTAAAAACCCCATCAGTGTAGAGACATGCATTTGTTTAGGAAATGTGAAGCATAGATTACAAAGTTCACACAGGAACCAAATTAAATTGCCTGGAGTTTGTGCCTATTAGAAGGAGATAGGTTGGATCCATTAGTGATAAAGAAACGGGTTGAGTTCATCTTGACTCATGGATCACTTGGCAGCACAGTTATCATCAACTGCCTATTCTTTATCTACAGGCAGAAATGATACCTTGCAAATTAACAAGTTTTTAGCCCAAGATGCCATGGGTGTTACAAAAATAAAGCATTTCTCTCTCTCTTCTTTCCAAGTACCTTTGCTTTATTCTTTTTATAATCTGGAGTCTGATCATAACCAAGATAAAAAAAATAGATTTTAAGATTCTTGAAGTTAATTAAACAAAAAAAGCAACATACCTACGATGTCAAAGGTAGCACAAAGAAATTTTGTAGCTTTTGATTAAAATTAGAGGCTAATTTGCTAAAGACCCTAACTGGAATATTTTCCTTCTTCCTTTAATTCCCTCTGGTCTCTCCAAGAGGCATACTCATTCCCCCCAGTGTTGTCTAAATGAAAAATGAATATTGTCAGATTTATTACAAATGAAAGCATCTGTTCTATCTTAACAAATGAAGTAAAATTCCAAATCACTTATTTGGGTCAATCCTTTGGTGACAGTTGGGGTCAGAAGAGCTTCTATTAAAGCTAATGTATTTTTGCATTAGCCCAGTGCATTCTCATAATCCTGACTCCCATCAACAGAACAACTATAAAGATTTGAGCTGGCTTCCACTAAAATATTTTAAAACTAGTGAATATAGAAGCAAGATATTTATTTAGCAACCCAACATTTTGATTTTGCTGAACTTTGGAAAATTTGGTGCTGAATTCCATCAAAACTATACCAACACAGTATTTGGTATACTGACAAAGTGGTTTTTCCTCTGATATTTCCATGAGTTCAAAACACAAAGCAGCAGTTGTGTTAGTCATGTAGGCCATACCTAAAGCCCATAGAATAAAATATTCAGGTGATAGGTGGGATGTTTCCTCCACCCCTGTCCCCTAAGAGAGAACTATCTTTTCCTCTAACCTTTTTCTTTGTCCCATCTCTGACACTCCAACTTGATGTGAGGCAATTTTATTGCTAGTGGTTTCTGGTCTTCATTTTCTGAGGTTGCCAATTTATAGAGAGAATTGATGCAGCATGTGATTAGTTTCCTACAGTAAATGCTAGTCATAGCCTGTGGGAAACATTTTCAGTTTTGATGGCTCATTGTTTTTTCATCAACAAGGGCCCTTTTCTATACTTATGAATCTCATCTTTCTCCAGATTTCTTAGAGTAAAAACTCAGAGACAAAAGCCCTCTATTTGTTATTCGAAGTGCATTAATAATGGAAAGTTGGAGCCCCTGGTGTAAAGTTACTGAAATATGACAATTAGGCATTTGACCACCTTTGTCCAGTTTCACTTCCTGCATTTACCTTGCTTCAGGTGAAAATGACCTAATGCTAGTAGTAATTCCTGTAAAGTAGTGCTAATGAACATCTGGAGGTCCTCAGAAATACTTTGGACACCTAATATCTAACAGACTGTAGTTTCTTCTAATTTGAGATTTTTGTCTTGAAGTGACTCCGAGCCACAATTTTAATTTCCTTTTATTGTTCTTTTGGAGTTCCTTCATTTTAAAAACTGAAGGCAAACAGAAATTTGAATGGAGCTTATCAGAAAAACGAAATTTGCTCAACTTTTCACAAAATAGAGCTTAAAATTGTTTGCTTCAAATGCAAAACATTTTGGAAACTGATGAAAAAGTAGACTATGAGAGTTGTAGCCAACACTCAAGAAAAATAAAAATTGATGGAAGGACCTTTCTTTTAACTCCTTCCACCTTCATTCCCACTTTGATTATTTCCTTAAAACAAGTCTCCTAGAATCAGTGGCCATAACCCTTTTGCCATATTATAAAGAAGTTACAGGAGAAAGAATGGATCATTGATGTATAGGGTGATGGGACTCTCCAGTCATAATCGTTCTCTTAAATCCATCACTCTCTCCAAGAAGGGAGGATTCTCTTTTTAATTGTAACAGTATTGGCCAGGCAACTATAAATAAACAAACCCCTCCCCCACCCCCATTGTATTTTAATTAACTAAGGCACCATTAAATAAATTACATAGGCAGCTCCGGAAACTGGGGAGAAAATGGTAAAATAGGGGCAAGGCTGGGAAATTCAGTGAGGCCATCTTATCCCTGTTTTAGGGAGTCTAAGGAACATGAGCAGTGGAAAGAATGAGGTATTTAGAGTCAGAAGACCTTGGTTTGTATCCTGACTCTGCTGTTTATGACCCAAGTGACCTTGGACAAGTCACTTCAACTCCATGAATCGGTTTTCTTATCTATGAAATGACAGCACTGGACTAGAAAGCCCCTGAGGTTCCTTCTCGAATGTCTGGGCAATCATTCACTTGGTACTTGAGGGTGGTCCATTTGTAACCCACTTTAGGACCAGGGAGTTCCATTTGGTGCAAGTACTTCTAAGATTGAGGATGATGCAGCTGATTTAGCCTGAACACCTCAAATTAGGTCTCACTCTTGATTCAGAATTTTCTCTCTAGGGAGTAGATCATGCAATGTGTATGCAGTGTAGATAGACTGTGGTTTTCTGCCAGTTGTAGTAATGAATGATACTTAAGGGTGAATGATGGCAATTGCTTGCATTTCAGTATTTGTAAATTTTGTGTGGTGTTTGTAAGATGGCATGCATAGATTTCTTAGATGCACAGTGAATAGAAAAATATATAGAATACATATGTGCATGGGAATGGTATAGTAAGTATCAATGAGGTATTCTTATCCTCACTTTAGTAAAGGAGTGTAAGGCCAGTAATTCACAAGAGAGAAAGACTCTCTTAAAGTTAGGTCTATTATATAATCCCAGTGCTCAACAGCATATAGGTAGTGCTAAAAATACTAGGTCACCCAAAATAGTTGGGTGTGTTGTTTACTAGGTGTGTTGTTTACCACAATCTCCTCTCCATTAGGATTGCTTACCATTTCACCAGGAATATTTAACATTTGTAGCCCTGGTTCATCAATGCTGAGAGGCATATGGGAACAACCTTAAAAAAAAGAGTTTATGAATTGTGGCATTATAGGACTAGAAACGTTACCTATTTAAGCTCCCATTTCTAGCAATGACTTAGACCATCTTATTTCCTTAGTAGAAACCTCTCTTGTGACTCACTGTAAGCAAGAAATTTGCATGGTATAAAATTTTCAATTATTATGTTCCCATATGTATGCATATACATAATTTTAAAAAATAAGATGTACCTATTTTCACTGGTACATATCATTAGAATAATTCATTATCTACCCAAAATAGACCATAACATCCTTGGAAAGATATTTATATCTTACCATAATAAATCCTGTCATTATGACCACTGCAAAAACATTGCTATTGTTATTGATCACCAATAAAAGGGCATTTCCTTCATTAGATGCTTATATGTATTAATACCTTTCCATAATGACTTTTTAAATGACCACCCTGTTAGCAGATTTTTTTTGACCACTAAGTGCCTGATGGCTACATTAACCCCTATTTAATTATAATCCACCATCTGGTAGAATGAGATGTGGTTCAAAGAAAAATTTGCCTTATTTTTTTCCTATAGCAAATGCCTATCAATCAATCAATTAATCAGCAAACATTTTTAACTGCCCAATATGTGCCAGTCACTGTTCTATGTGCTAGAGATACAAAGTCAATGGAAGTCTCTCCTCTTGAGGACCTTACATTCTATGAGGGGACACATGCACATATATGAGATTATACAAAAGATGTACCAAATCAATTCCAGATTATTTAGTAGGAGAAGCACTAGCAGCTGGGGGGTCAAGAAAGGCTTTGTGTAAGCAATGGAGTTCTTGAGCTGAGTTTTGAAGTAAGCAAGGGATTCTAAGTGTTGGAGGTGAGGAGGTAGTGCGTTCTAGACACAGGGACAACCAGTGCAAAGGCATGGATGTGGGAAATGGAGTGGTATATGTGACAAACAGCAAGAAAGCCAGGCTGGCTGGTTTGCTGGGGGAAGGAAGGAGAGAAAGGTAAAACAAGGCTGGAGAGGTAGGTCAGGATCAGGTTATAGAGGACTTTAAAAGCCACACGGTGGACTTTATAAATTTGATTCTAAAGGCAACAGGGAGTCATTGGAGTTTGAGTAGAAGAACATGGTAAACTGTTTTGTGGTGGTAGAGATCAAAGAGAAAAGGAGGAAGTCCCTTTTCCCCTTTCTTATGTTGGGTGAATCACTCTCTGGAACTTATGGGAGGGCAGGAACAGGAGAGGCAAGCATGGCTGAGTTGTGAAGGGAAGGCCCACACTGGTAGAATCCTAGAAGCAGCCCAATATTTGAGAGAGAAAAGGAAACTGGCAGAAAATCTCCAGTTGAGAAAATGTGATTTGAGATGATTTTCAAAAGGAGGGCTGATGAGGCAAAATGAGAAAGTATTTGCAAGTTTTGAGGAGTTGGAAGGAAAGAGACTAGAGGAGATAAAAAAATCCCGTACAAAAATAATTAAGATCGTTTGGAAGGTTCTGCTGTCATGAGTTTAGTCTGTTCTTGGTGGCCATCAAGGATGCAGGATGCAGTTCAAAGACAGTGCTTCTCATATAGCAACCTTTTAAGTTGTTTTTTTTGTTCTTTTTTGTAGCCATACCTGCCTCAGTAGTCTCATGGTTGCAGTCCAGAACATACTGCAGTTAGAAAAAAGCTGGGGGGTCAAGAAAGGCTTTGTGTAAGCAATGGAGTTCTTGAGCTGAGTTTTGAAGTAAGCAAGGGATTCTAAGTGTTGGAGGTGAGGAGGTAGTGCATTCTAGACATAGGGACAACCAGTGCAAAAGCATGGATGTGGGAAATGGAGTGGTATATGTGACAAACAGCAAGAAAGCCAGGCTGGCTGGTTTGCTGGGGGAAGGAAGGAGAGAAGGGTAAAACAAGGCTGGAGAGGTAGGTCAGGATCAGGTTATAGAGGACTTTAAAAGCCACATGGTGGACTTTATAAATTTGCCTGAGGCAGGTATTCTATCCATCTCTCCTTTCTGCCCCTCTTTTCTCGTCCTGTCTTTCTCTCCCCCTCTTCCTTTTTTTTCTTTTCCTCTTCCCCCCTTTTCTCTTTCTCCCTCCTCCATTGAAAGAAAGAAGTTTATTGGGTGAATCTCTCTCTGGAACTTATGGGAGGGCAGGAACAGGAGAGGGAAGGATTCTCTGAGGCCTTCCTGACTTCTTTTTCTCCCTTCCTCCCTCCCTCATTCTCTTTCCTCTTCCTCGGTCTCTCCTCCTCCATCTCCATTTCTCTCCCCTTCCTTCCCTCCCTCTGACTCTCATTTCTTTTCCCATTTCCTTTACCTTCACCTCTTCCTCTCTCCCTTCTCATTTCTGTGCCTCACTTTCTCTCCCTCCTCTTCCTTTTTCTTTTGCTCTTTCTCCTCCCTTTTCTCTCTCCCTTTTCCCCCCACCCCCTTACAAATATTTATTTCATAAGCAAATTTCCCACCTTCACATCACTGATGTTTTAGCAGGAACACTTTTAAAGCTATTTAAACTCCATTATTATACTAGTCTCGTGATACTACATTTAACACTAGGAGGGAAATTCTGGTGGCCAAGGCACATTTCCATTAGTATAATAAATTTAGAACACAAATGTCCCAAATTGAGTATGTTTCTAGACACCTGACCATAATACACGATGGCCTGTTTTAAGGGTATGTATTGCCTCACTTGAAGCCTAGTGAATTAAATTTGGTCTAAACCAGAATGCCATTTTAGTCATTTACCTACCTGAAGGCTGAACTAGTTGAGAAGTTTAAAGTACTTTAAATCTATGATTTTTTTTTTAAATCTTTGTGACCTTGCCTTGGGTAAGTCATTTTACCTCCTTGGGCCTTAGTTTCCTCATCTATAAAATGAGAGAGTTGGCTTTGATGACCTCTAAGGTCTCTTTCAGCTTTAGATCCATGATTACTGAGAATTGGTCCCCTCTAGCTTATTTCAAACCACAAATTTAAAACTAGAATTCATCTCATTCAACCACCTTAATTTACAAATGAGGAAATTGGGGCCCAGAGAAGTTATATAACTTGTCAAGGTTAACACAGGTAGTAAATGGCAGTCCTAGCATTCAAACTCAGGTCTCTAACTCTAAATTGAATGCTTTATTGTCCCATGCTTGCCTAGAGTTGTCCTTCATCCCAATACGTGTGACCAAAAACAGTCAATGGTATTTTAATGTAAATGTCAAGGCTCATATGTAAAAACTGATCCATTTGTAAGCAAACCTTTAATAAAACACCATCACATGCATAAATCAGCTCAATTTAAGATGTAAAAAAAAGTAAGTAGTTTTAAAAGCATTTTTGTTAAATTAAAAAACAATGAACACAAAGATAGTTATTTTTTTTTATTTGAATGGACAGTGAGCTTTAAAAGTGAAATGAATTTAGTTAATTTTTCATTCAAATAAAACACTCCAAATTTTAAAAAATGTCAATGCACTGAAAGAAACTTTTAAATTACCTTGATTTTTTTTAAAGCCCTAGATCCAGTTCATTTCTGATTTTAGGCAACAACTGTCTTCTAATTTGGAGAAGACAGGCTAATATGTCCATGGACTAATATCTATGCATGGGGTAGAAAGGATATATGCAATGGATACAAAACGAGAGCAATTTTCACGTATAAGTTTTATGAAAATCAACTATCACACATATGTGGCATATTGGTGAGTATGTATGTTGTATGTAAGTTGAGCATAATTATTCATGATCTATGCGTACACCGGTAGTATAGATCTCATCGGTTGTCTTCTCTACCCTCACTGATGGCAGATCCCCACTCTTGTACACAAACTTAACCTACGACGGAGTCAACAACGTCTTTTCTGTTGTGAGAGAAAAGGTATACAATTGTTCACCAGGTCGCCTGTCAGAACTTCTTCGGGTGGTTCTTGTTGTTTGGTGAGAAATCTTTCTTGTGCGGCAGAGTGAACATGACACAAGTCAATCGGAGAGTGGACGTGGAAGTTCCAGAAAGAAAATTCATCTCGGCAATGGATATTATGGTCCTCAAAAAATCCTGAAAAATAACTGATAAAGAAAACAAGAAAAGAGTAGTAAAACATCGTCAAGTGTTTAAACATCTAAGCGGAAAACATCACTAAATGTTTAAATCGAGTTTTAAAGATGTGACATTGTGACTTGAAGCTCTTACAACATCATTAGCGATACCAAATGGAATTTAAAAAGAATTGACTGTATATATCTTTTTTTTTAATAAATAGAAGGGCAGTGAAGATGATGGTTCTTAGAACTATCTGATTTTCTGTTTACTAGATACTAAATAGAAGTTATTCCTTGTTAGTGTTAGATTATGCTTTGCTTTAGCATGTCTTGGAGGAAATTAGCAATTTAAAATAGTGACAGACAGAAGGAACCAATAGTGAGCATTAGGATGTTCTCTAGGCTTATTCTTAACTTGTCTATGGAGGAACAAGATTGTGGGGGGAGGGGACAATACTAACCATCTCTTAGAGATGTTTATCCTTTCCAGTTTACACAATACTTCCACATGCATCGATCAATAAATAGGTCAAATTGGACTCCCTGGGAGGAAAATGTCATTGCAGTGTCTTTTCTCAGGATAGATACTAATAATTCTATGGCACTTTTCACAACTCTAGGTACTGCTATAATATCCTTGGACAAAATTCAGAAATTGCCTTAGGGTATTTATACTTAAATGACTTATTTCTGATGAGATCATGTCTTCCTGTCACCAATAACTAGACATTTTAAGAAAAATAGCAACACTCAAGTGAAATACTTAGATCACTAATATAGGACTGGTACATTAATAGCCAAAACATATGGCTGAAATGATTGAACATTGTTGATTATTAGCCATATGTATCTCCTATGCTTTTTCTTCTTCATATGCCTCTTGCCCAAAGATCCTGAAATATGTATGCAGAATCTTAAGAATATCTGGTTTTGTATACATTTCCATAGGAATTTATAATGAAAAGGCTCCCCTGAACTTCTATTGACATCTTTAACCCTAACGTAAAAACCTAACATCAGATTGAGAACAAATTTAATCTTTTAACATTTCTCATTGTTAAATGTGAGAATGTAGGTAAAGCCTTTGGTACCCAGTAGTTAGTCATCACTGTCATAATGTTTCTACAGACAGGTGGCATTACATTAATGTGAGTTGAAACAATCTTCAATTCACTTGGATTCAGAACTATTTCCTTTCTTCAACTTTATGTTTTCCGCATTCAGTTAGCCTGTGAACTTAATGATGTTTTACTACTCTTATCTTCTTTCTCTCTTTGTCAGTTATTTTTCGGTTTTTTCTGAGGAGCATAATATCCATTGCCGAGATGGGTATTTTTTCTGGAACTTACAAGTTCATTCTCCTGCTGGCTTGTGCCGTAGTTCAGTGTGCCGCAATGGAAAAGAATTACACCATACTAGAAGAACTACCTGAAAATGTCCTGATAGGTGATCTGGTGAAGGATCTCAACTTGACATTCTCACCAGAGAAGACACTCTCGACTCCCTTGCAGTTTAAGTTAGTGTACAAGAGTGGGGATCTGGCATTAGTGAGGGTAGAGGAGGCAACTGGTGAGATCTATACCACCGGTGTACGCATAGATCGTGAAAAATTATGCTCTGGTGTCTTTGCTGAGACTCACTGTGTTTATGAAGTTGAAGTAGTTGTTTTGCCAGATGAAATCTTTAAATTGGTCAAGATCCGCTTTCTGATCGAAGACATCAATGATAATGCCCCACTCTTTCCTGCGACGGTCATCAACGTTTCAATTCCTGAGAACACTGCTATCAATTCCCGATTTCCGGTACCTTCAGCTGTTGATCTTGATGTTGGCATTAATGGAATTCAACAGTACCATCTGCTTAACGTGAGTTTTAAAGTATTTGTTCTGTAAAACTTCTTGCTTTGTTAGAATAGTGGAAGCTCATGTCAAGATTTTGTAGGGCTTAACTTGATTGATTAAACTAAATTGGGTTTGGTTGAGAAAACTTATCAAAAAATTTAGCAACCACATAGGGTTTGATGAAACTTAATTTTGCATATATACATATATTCCTGTGTAAATTGGCATTTGTGTTCATGTTAGTCAATTAATGAAGGCTAAACACAGTGCCTAGTAGTACCACCCAAAAGGCAAAGGCCAACACAATTTTATGCCTTTTGTTTAGTTGTGGTTTCTCTATGTATGTATATGTAGCATATATGTCCCTTGGTAGAATTGAATTAAATACATAAAATCACTCTTTCAAGAATATATTTAAAGGCCTTTATGAAAAGTTTACACACAGTTAGCTAGCTTGTCATTTGAAAATCCTATAGCTGACTTTTAAGAGCGATCATTATGATAATTGTATTTTAGAAAGTGTTACTCAGAGGAAGTTTATCGAACATTCAAATCAATCAGAAATTTTGAGTATGGGGCCATAAATTTAGGGCTTCGGAAGCTTAGGGGACATCTAGTGCAGCCCATTCATTTTATGTTTGAGAGAACCGAGTCTCAGAGCAATGAAATAACCTGCCCAAGGCTATGCACATAGAAAGAGTCAGAGTGGTCATTTGAACCTGGGTCTTCTCATTCCAAATCTAGAGCTCCTTCTACTGCCTTGAAGATATGTTATTGATAGGGAAATAATAGGGAAGTAGGTTCCTTGTATTAGTGGGCTGCTACTCAAATGTTCATGAAACATAGACTTATTATCTTTCCTTCTAACCCCTACCTCCACCTGAGCACTAACATCCTCCAGTCATCCCGGTCTACCACCTCAGTGTCATTCTGGACACCTCACTTTCACTTAACCCACATATCCAATCTGTGACCAAACCTTCTCATTTCTACCATTACAACATGATATCCAATCTGTGACCAAACCTTCTCATTTCTACCATTACAACATGTCCTCTTCTCTCCACTCCAATAGCCACAACCCTAATTAAGGCCTTCAGCACCTCTTCAGGACTACTGCAATAGACTTCTAGCTGGTCTCCTTGTTTCAAATCTCTATCCTTTCTGACACTTTTTCCACTCAGCAGCAAAGGTGATTTTTCTAAAGTGGAGATCTAGTCAATTCACCCCTCCACTCAATGACTTACTTGTAGTTTCTAGAATACTGTGTTCTGTGGAGACTGTGCCAGTAGAACCCAAATTTTGGTAGGTCTCACCAAGTTGGAAAATCTTTCATTGCTAGCTTGGTGACAGGTTGCACATGTGTCATCTGCCTATCTCCCTTCTCTTTGCCTTTGCAGTGGCTAGCCACCATTCCTAAAATGCTTTGCTTCTCTTGCCTCGCTCTCCTTCCTCATCCTTTCTTTGGTTTCCTTCAAAGCACAGCTCAACTACTACCTTCTGCAGGAGGCTAGCCTTTCCTCTTTCCCCAGCTAGTAATGTCTTCCTCTTTCAGATTTCTATATTTAGATCAATTTTAAACATCAAAAGTGGAAGTTTTCTGTTCTAGAATGTTTTTTTAATGTCGTTGGGAGAATTGGAAATTTCAATAAGTTAAACTAAAATTGAGAGCAGGTCAAATATAACATGACTGGCCCTTCAGGCCTCTTCTTCCTGAAAAAAAAAATTGTATTCTTTGTTGTGTCTAGAGCTCAGTGCCCTAGTGAATAAGGAATTTTGTCAGCTTTCCCCCAGGGCAACTCTTCCACAAAATCTCCAGGTTGGCTTGAAGATTCACTGATTCTGATTCATGCCAACAATTTAATGGGAATAAAATACTGGCCTAATTTTAGCTTTGTTAAAAAATGTCTTGTCATTTGGCTGACTTTGAAAGAATGTCAGCAGATGACAAAGGGACAGGTTGCCCTGCCATCTTTAAGGTAGCCTTAGAAGTAGAATTGCTCTGAAATTTGTTCTGCTTTTGGGTTGTGTGGTGTACCTAGTGTAAAGGTGTACCTGTATGGCCCTGTGGACATACACAATGAGTCTTCACTGCTCATTAAAAATAATGAGAATGTGACACAAAGCCTGGCTTTGGGCATGCAGAGGCACATGGCATGGCAGGTGTTAATTGAGTGTACTTTTGACTTGCAAAAGGGTACTGCCATGAAAGTGATGCATTAGGGAAAGTGGGAGAGAGAAGAAATAGCTTAGGATTCATCTGTGATCTTTCTAAACTTTTACAAGTTGAAAGTAGACCTTCTATAGTCATTTCTTTTAAGGGATCACCAATCACTCCTGCAAAAAAAAATAGAGCAAAATGAAATCAATATTACCTTGCTTTATTTTTTGAGAATAGGTAGGGATAGCAGAATAGTACTTGCTAATCAAGGATTAGAAGAGAATGTGGAAGCTTAAAAAATATTTGATGGGAGGCAAAGGAGTAGAAAGAGTTGGTATACTAAAGAAATTCTAGGGGAAAAAAGTATATCTGTTAATAAACATAGTGCTAAAGTCCTACTCTGCTACCTAATTATGATGTGAGGGTGGCCCTGTGTCTGTGGAGACTGTGCCAGTAGAACCCAAATTTTGGTAGGTCTCACCAAATTGGAAAAGATTTCATTGCTAGCCTGGTGACAGATTGAACATGTGTCATCTGAGGACCACTGCAGGTTAGTTTGGAGAGATCCCTTATCAGATTGACTGCAGGAGGATTACTTTTTCAGCCATAGAAGCTCTTGAAGATGGTCTACCACTTCACAGAGCAGTTGGGTTGTGAGTTGGTGGAAGGAATACCTGTATTGATGGAATCACAGATTTTTGAGTCTACAAATAAGTAAGAAATTCATTATAATTTTATTTATTAAGGAAACTCCATGTTGGTATATTAAGAAATCCAATCACAAATAACCCTACTTGATATTGCTCTGTACAGACTTTAATATTCATCTGTGACATCTTATATCCTCCCATTATTATGTAAGCACCTTGAGGGAGGAGAACTCCATTTTTGTCTTGATGGCCCCAGCATCCATTAGATAGATAGTTAATATTTGTTCTCCTGGTTCTGCTCACCTCACTCTGTAGTATAGTACTAATGTCTCTCCTCTCTCATAGCTCCCAAACTGGTATTTCTAAAGCCCGGATTCAAATATGTCCCTCTGCCTCTTACTAAACTCCAGTGACTCCTCATGACTTCTAAAATCAAATACAAACTCTTGTTTGGCATTTTAACTCCCTTCACAATGTGGATTCTGGTTTAATTTCCAGCCTTATTGTAGTGGAATATTTACTGCCCTTCACATACTTTTTAGTCCAGCTAAACCGGCCTTGTTGTTCCTCCCACAACACTCCATCTCTTGTCTCCAAGCTTCTCTAAAGGCTGTCTTTCACACTTGGAAAACACTCCGTTTTCCATCTGTGTCAGAATTACTAGTTTTCCTTCATGGCTCAGTCCAAGTACCACCTCTTGCCTGATGCCTTTCCTGTTCTCCTCAGTTGCTAGTGTACCCTCCCCCTCCAATGAAATGACCTTGTATTTCTTTTATGTATACTCATGTGCATATATTTTCTTTCCCAAAAGACTGTGGTATTCTCAAGGATGAGGATTGTTTTTATTTTTCTTGGTTTCCTCAGTTCCTAGCACAGTAACTTGGCACATACTAGGTATCTGATAAGTGTTTGTTAATTGGTGGATAGTTGAATCACGGGATTTTATTCCATTCTGAGATGGAATGTCTGAATTATGTCTGAATTAACCAAATTAAACTAGAAAAACATTTTTAGAAGGTCAATAAAGAAAAGATGAGGTAGCTAATTTCTTTCTAGATCTCTAAGTGTAGATCAGCTGTTGTAATCACTTTGGAGGGAGGGGCCTGTTAGACGAAAAAGCAAAGCAAATTGAAAAGTCACATATGCCTTCACCCACCCTAGCCAATGGTGAACTTCACCTTTTCGGCAAATCAGGTCAACCCCTACAGGGAACGGTTCCCGTCAGTCAAGAGAGGTGTCTTGTCAGCCTCCTCTTGTTCCTTGGATTCAGTCAGCTGTGTGCTCCCCCCACGAGTTTATCCTAACCTTGATGTCTTCATGCTAAGGAAAGTGGTGCTGTGACAGGAATTCCCTAGAATCATTATCGTAGATTTAGCCTTTAATTTGGTGTAACTGTGTGAGGGCTTCATAGCATTATTCTCCTTCTTTGTGGTATTTAAAGAACAAGATAAATTGTTCAAGTCATTGAATACTCTAGACTCTTAGAGAGATGCTGGCCTGGAGCAGCAAGTGACAGTGTCTCTTTCACTTTTATTTTATTAATTTGATTGCTTGTTATGTATGAAGCTTCCTTTCATATTATATGTCTTCCTGACAGGGCAGCCAACACTTTCACAAATAGAAATGTCCCTCAAGCACCCAACCTAACTCAGGGCATATATACCACAGGGACCTCCTCTCCATGGCAGGATCTGGAGGGAAATTTATTTGTCTGATACTGTTACATATGTCTTCATTTTCTGCTTTAGATTTCCATCACTGTTCCCATATATCAGCGGCTAAATTCACACACTAACCCAGTGGCAGAGTGTACTGATGGGTTCCCTTGAGACAGACATGAAACTGTTCCTATGGCTGACAGTGCCTGCTGAAGAGTGGCATGCTATGCACACTTTTCTCAGGAGAGTTTCCCATGATTCACCCCTCCCTTTCCCCATGTAATGCCTTAGGAACCAGAGTGCTTTCTGAGTCATCTTGGCCTGGTCTCTAATCTCTGTTTTTAATCGAATGAGACATGGTGAGAGTGGGGAGGGGGGAGTGTTGTCTGCACACGGAATGAAAACTGCAGCTATTCCTGAAACAAAGGTTGGAGTTGGAGTTATGAGGATCACCTTATGGGTGATGAAGCTAGATTTGTAATGAAATCTGAGGTTATAAACTCCAAGTTATGAAATAATCATCTAACAGAGCAAACAATTTTGATTCAAATCGACTGGGTTGTGGAATTCAATAACTGTAGTAGAAAGATAGAGACAAAGGCAATATGATGCTTTCTAAGCCAAAGGAAGGAAGTTTTCTTTATCTTTGACTGAAGGAACTCTAAGCCCGCTTTTCAGCACTTCCTAGTATATCTCTTTGATTAGCAAATAGGCTGCAGTGTGTTCATATAGCCAGTGACAAATTTGATATATGACGTGGCATAGAAGAGCTCTTTAAAGAAATGTATGGTTGGAAAAGGAGTTAGAACAAAAAAGAACAACAGATGCCCAGTTCTTTCATTCCATTGTTTCCTCATCTTTAAGATGTGAGGATTGGACGAGATGGCAGCCTTTGAGGTCCTTTCAGGCTCTCAAAGGTAAGATACCTTAAAGGAATTTCAGCACGTTACTTGCCCATTTAACTAGGGAAATTTAAAAGAGGACATGGACAGGAGTCACACAGAATAACACGTGTATGCACTGTAATCTGTATTGGTGGAGGAGGTTCCCCCATTGAGGAGATCACAGATGCATCAAAACATTTAAGGACATCGGTTTCCAAATTATAATTCCAATAAAATCAATACAGAATTATGTCTGAATTAACTGGACAGTCAAGAGGCAGAGAGACTACTTAGAAGACTTTCATAATTGTCCAGGCGAGAGGCAATAAAGGCCTGAAAAAGGGTGAGTTAGAGAAAGGGAAGAGAAGGGGATAGACGCAACCAGTAAACAATTAGCACCATTAACTTTGTGAAAAATATGAATTTGTGGGCCAGCTCGGTGATGCAGTGGATAGAGCTCCAGTCTTGGGGTCAGGAGGACCTGAGCTCAAATCTGGCCTCAGACACTTGGCACTTACTAGCTGTGTGACCATGGGCATGTCACTTAACCCTGATTGCCTCACTAAAAAGGAAAAAAATAAAAATAAAAAATATGACTTTGCCTTTAAAAGACTCATGACAGTTTTAATGTATTGATCTCATTTTCCCCCATGTACAAAATGAGGGGATTGCAGTAGATGAACTCTCGATTCCATACTTGTTTTCGTTGGGTGGTGGTGTGGTTGTCTGAAGGAAAATGGAGCTTTGAGTGGCTGTTATGCTCTCCAACCAGATTTAGGAGCTGTAATTCCTCATAACATTTCCTCATATTTTGGACAGATTAGCTTTTTCCTTAGCTGTGTTGGGATCACAAGAGAGTACAATGGAATGATATACTAGGGGCTTTTTTTAGTAGTGAAAGTAAAAGCTTGGAGTATCAAAGTCCGCCTTCTGTAGTGAAAATAAGTGTGAACAGAAAACTCATTCCTCTTTTGAAAGGACCTTTATTAATGCTGTCAGGTCTCATTAAAATTAGACCTTAATACTAATAGGATTAAGTAGTTTTTTTTTTGACTACCTTACTTTTTTGTTATTAAAGAATCCCAGTTAATATTAGTAAGCCACTAATGTCCTCAGGTATAATCACCCCATTAACAATCCCTCAAGAAGTACGTGACAGAAGGTGTAGATAACTGTTCTCAGAGGTATCAATTCAAAGTCTGGTGGAAGTAGCGTGTTATGGAGTTGCTAAATGCTTGAATGTATTCACATCACATCAGTTAGCTCATTGATACAAAGTAACAGCAAAAGGTATTTTTGAGTTTTAAGGGAATGTCATTAAGTTGAGATTTATTGATCTTTACTATCTCAATATTCACATGAAACAATTTGATGCTTAATTTTTTTCATGAAATCGTGGTGTCTGAATACAATCTGAGGGACAAAAGATGTTAAAGCCAAATCTCAAATTATTTTGCCTAGAGCTCAACCTTAGAAATATGCACCTTTTTTTTCTATTAAAGAACATTACTGGCCAACAGATTTTTATTCTTTCAGGCTGTGTCTACAAAGTACAAAATGAAGTGCAGAGTTGGCAATTATCTCCTGATATTGATCAATGTAGACAGTCAAACCAGATAACCCAAGCCTCAAAGTGAACATTAAGTGAATTTGTTTGGCATGAATTATCCTATTCAGCTGTCTACACTGATCATGTTACCTCGATAACAGCCTCCTGGGCTATGTAGGGGCCCCCTTAATAGGCTGAAGCATAGTATTTGTATCAGACCTTTTTCATAAAAGAAAATCAGGCCAATTACGTTGACAGCAGTCTCTGATTTTGTTTGGCTGATGGTATAATTTTTTTTTACTAAGATAAATGGGTATGAACTATTCATCTTAGAAATATTTTTGACAAAACTATACAATGTTCATGAAAAATAGATCTTATTTTAAAGTTAGATACAAAAGAAATTAATAATCATTTGCCTTCATATTTATCAGTGTACAGTCCTCTTCATAAAATCAATCTCCAAAGTGTGAATAATTAAATAATGCAATAGCATAATAGATCAAATAAATTGCTTTGGCCACATATCAAGTTTTAATAGATCTTTATTGAAGTACCTTTTAGCTTCTCTAAGCAGGTAGAAGTTGGAGGAGGAGGGGTGCTATTGAAGTCAATCTCATTTAAGAACTTTGTACTAGGATTTTCGTTACAGTGCTTGAAATTATTTTTTTTTTCCTCGGTAGTTTGCCTTATGGGAACAATTACTTCTTTACCAAAGCCTCTAATTATTGCAAACAAGACATATGTTTGTAATCTTTACAAATTTCAGTGCATGAGTTCACCCACCCAGTCCTGCCAAATGTCTATTAGTTGACAGGTAAAAAGCATTCAACTCAAAAAGAAGTGGGCAGGCATTAGCAAGTTGAATAATAAGGGGAAAGCTTTGGAGAATTTTTTATTTGATGCGTATGAAACTTCGAAAGGGAAAAGCTAAGTCTATTTGTAAGCACTTCTTATCAACCTATTAGCTTTCCCTAAAACCCAGTGCACTCTGGCTTTCATTGATTGGCCAAAAAAGGTCCCAGCCCAAGCCCACTTGATCAATGTTTGAGCCCTGATGGCTCAGAGTGAATGCAAAGAGCAATTGTTTCTATTTTGGCCAGAAACCTTTAAGGTCTTCCCCTCCCAGAGTAGTTTGATTTGATTTTTTTTGACTGGGTAAAAGAGGTCATCCTTTGCCTCATTTCTTACCTAGCTTTAATCACTGGATGGGCCTTGCCTCAGTCAAACTGAGACCTGGGAAAGACCTTAGCCATCTCCAGTCATCATGATCTATATCTTGCCACTGGACCCAGATGGCTCAGGAAGAGAAAGTGAGGCTTACTGGGTCCCAAGTACTGTGTTAAGAACTGAGACTATAAATAAAAAAAGTAAAGACAGACCCTGCCTACAAGGATAGATAGATAGATAGATAGATAGATAGATAGATAGATAGATAGATAGATATAGATCTATAAATATATAAGTATATATAGATAGATATAGATCTATAAATATATAAGTATATATAGATAGATACACATATATATTTTTAAACTAGTAACTTTTGGATGATTATAGCGATTTCATTCTTCTCCTTAATGCTTTGATTTGCTGTTGTAATCTTTTTGACCAGTTTATTTCCCACATAATAAAGTAAATTATATTTCTCTACCCGAAAATCAGGGATATTTTTAGAAGTAATAAAATTAGAAAAAATATCTAAAATGTTGAGCTCCTTGGAGAGGCTTTAGAAACATTAAGTTTTTATTTTAAAAACAAATTTAGACCATTTACCTTTTTTTTCTAAAAACTAATGATCTCAAAAAGGCTTATTTTTACTTTTTTTTTTACCATCCCAATCATCTTTCATAAAATATGTACAGGGGCTTCCTAACCATATAGAATATCTATCAAGTTATTCAGGAGAAAAATTATGACAGCATTACTTTTCTTTCTCAATCAATGCCACCAGCTCCCCATTTGTTTTTGGATTCAGTTCAATTTTTAAAAAATCTTTCATTGACCTGTTTTAGCTTATCTCTTGAATCATACGTCTCTTTCTCTTCATTTATTTTTGCCTACTGTTACCATTAATTTATGAAAGCTTTCTGCCTTAGAGATTCTACCATTTGGTATTGCCTCGCTAAATTCATGTCTCTTAAAATTGTCTCCCTTTTCATTTCCCTACCCTTTTATTTTTATTTGAAAAACAATTGTCTGTTGAGATTTCTTAAGAATAATACCATTAAACCAAAGTAAAAACTATATGGAATAAGAATTGGCATATTATTTTAAAATATATCCCGAAGTCTAAGTCTGAAAATTGCTAGAGTCAACCTTTGAAGGAGCCAAGCAGCTCAATTAGAAAGGCAGATTGCTTAGAAGCACCCACTTAAAATAGGTTTTTGTCTGGACAAAAGATGCTTGAATAAGTGAGTTGATTCCCCAAGGACTTTGTCTAGTGCAGAGGAAGAAGCAAAAATCTGGCTCTCAAAAAAAAAAAAAAAGAAAAGAAAAGAAAAGAAAAGAAAAAAGCCAGGCCAGATTTGCATAATGCAATTCATGAAGTAACTTGTTAACCTTAGAATAAAAAAAAATAAAATTCTCTCTAAACTAGCAAGCTATTCCAAAACTTAAAAAAAATGTAATGAATTACAGAAGAAATGAAGATATCTGCTTGTCTTCATATATATGAGGTACCTAGAAAGAAGTGATGGGTTGTGATCTCTCATTCATCGGGAATTCTCCATGCTGACAATTACAGATTCTTCAAATATTTGTAAATAAATATGCATAGACACATTCAATTTTGCCACACTGTTCCTTGATTATTTGTTCGTCTTCTGTGGCCATTAAACTCCCTTAAAGTTTTTGTGACTGCCCAGTGTGATACTAGGGTCATTATTGATGCTTCCTTTTACTGGTAACACCTCTGGTGTGTCTTGTGATACAGTGAGTTAAGGAGAGTTTTTCATAGATAACTGTGGGAAAGCACAGAATTAAGTGATTATCAATTGCTGTTTCATGAATAACTGTCTTGGCTTCTCCTGTTGCAGTTATCAGTAGTTCCTTAAATGGGCAGCTTCTCATTGTGGAATTTCCTTGGGCCAAACTTATTGTGAACTCATCACTAACTGGCCATCTTGCTTAGCCCAGATGGTTTTCCACAGGGAATTACATGGGAGTTGGCCTGCAGAGTTCAGCTCTGATTTGTAAGTCTGCAAAGGAATAATGAATAGGATTATCTGGGTGTGTTTATTTTTAAATATGTCTGCCTGTTTTGTTTTGTTTTTTGCCATCTCTTTCCCTAGCTAACTTTGAAAATCCTGTTCTGTTTTCCATTTGCTTTGGGTAAATCTCTATACTAGGAGCTGAGCAAACCAATTCAGATGACGTAGAAGTCATGAGCAGCTTTTAGAATTAACTGGAAAAAAAAAAGAATTACCTGGAGCACACGCTTCTGGGTTTATTGTCAGAACTCATTGTAGTTTCATTATTTTATCTTCCTTATGGGCAGTGCCTGCCTTTGTATCCCAGTGCAAGTACAGTACTTAGCACATAATAAACACCTAAGAGTCTCACTTGGACTATTTCAGTACTTTTCTTGACTCTTGATTCTCACTCTCCACACATGTCTAATCACCTGTCAAATAGTATCTTTTCAAGCTCCACAGTCTCCTTTCTCTTCACTCCCATGGACGCCATGCTAGGTCAGGCCCTCGTCGCCTCTTTCTTGAACTATTTCACTGGCCTCCTACTTAGTCTCCCTACCTAATTACTGTTTGGAGCAATCTCTCAACTCCATGAGAACTCAAAGTTTTTACATAGTATTTTCTTTTTTCAATTCCTAAAGGATGAGGGGGAAAATGAGGTTTCAATTCAAAAAATACTATTAATAACCCAGATCTGTGGATTTTTTTCTCATATGTACTAAGTAGAATAATTTTTATAATGTTTAAAATGTATAAAAATCCAATTTAATGACATGATCTAGTCCACTTCTTCTTCTCCTCCCCCCTCCCATTTTCATCTCTTGATTCTCTCCTCCAATTAGCAATGGCTTCTGTTGTGATTGAATTAAGACTCTACCCCAGAGCTTTATTTGAAAGTGCCGAGTTGAACTCCAAAGGTATCTTGAGATCGGATTTCTCTTATTCTATGACTGAGTGGCCTGTTCATTAAACTATTTAGATTGCCTTTAATTCTGCAATTATATTCAAAAACTGTAGATCGATTTCACCACCTCCAAATCCAAGCCATTGTGTAGTAAACCTTGGCGCTGTTTAGGTGGTACCTCACTGGTACAAATGAAAATTAATTTCTTGCTGCCATGGCTGAGCATACAAGTAAGCTAAGTCCAAAGCTTTGCCCACTAGCAGCGTTGACCCTTGTACATTTTCTGGAATTTAGTGCAGTATACTGATGATTGTTGGTGTTTTTAGTGTAATTAATATGAGGCAGATGAGTTCTACAATGATATGTTTAGTTACAGACATTTTATTGCCCTAGAATGGAAATGGATATTTTTGGAAACTAAAGCTAGGTTCTTTCTTGCTAGGTTGATTCTAATACATGAATATGATTTGTTTATACCCAATTATATTCCTAAGTATCTTAGCTGATACAGTCATGTGTGCTGGCCACTAGATCAAAAAACAAAGTAGAAAGGTGTTTTCAGTATTATTATGTGTCTAGATAGTATAGTGTTTGACTGTGTCCTTGAAGATTTTAATCCTCTTGGTGTGGGTATACTCAGGTGGTGCTTTGCTGAATCTCCAGGTTATTAAAGTAGAATTGTGGTGGTAAGAGGTTCTGAAATGCAAAGGTATGCAAGGTTGTACTGAAAACTTACCCAAACAAATGACTACGATGCATACTTCAGTAAGCATTTATTAAGCACCTAATGTGTGCCAGGTACTCGGCTAGGTGCTGGGAATACAAAGACAAACATTCAACATTCCCTGCCCTCAAAAATTCTACGGCAAAAGACATATTTGTTAATAAACATACACAGAAAATATGTAAAATAAATGCAAAGTGATTTTGAAAGGTAGGGCACTAGGAGCTGGGGGGAATCAGGAAAGGCTTCATGTAGAAAGTAGTACCTGATGATAATGGGTTCAGATTTGGACAATTGACTTGGGGATGTCAATGGCACCATCCAGTTCAAAATTTCCAATAGTTGGTGATGTGAGACTGGAGTTCGGGAGAGAGTAGGGCTCCATATATAGATCTACCAGTCATGTGTAGAGAAATTATGATTAAATTCACGGTAGCTGATATGATTACCAAGGAAGCAAATATAATGAGAGAAGAGAAGAAAGCGTAGGACAGAACTTTGAGGTACACACATAGTTAGTAGGTGTGAAATGGATAATGATCCAAAAAAAGGAGACTGAGAAAGAGTGTTCAGAAAGGTAGGAAGAAAATCGGAAGAGAGCATTTTCATGAAAAACCAGAGGGAACAGAGGGATAGAGTATCTAGGAAGAGAGAGTTAAGACCAGTACCAAATGCAGAAGAGAGGTCAAGAAAAAAGAAGGCTGAGGAAAGGCCGTCAGATTAGTCGGTTAAGGGATCATTAGTAACTCTGGAGAGGGCAGCTTCAGTAGAGTGATGAGGTTGGAAGCCACATTGCATGGGGTTAAGAAATTAAGAAAAGAGCTGAAGTAGAGGTCATGCATATAGACTGCTTTTTCAAGAAATTTGGCTGTGAAAGGAATGGTACACACACACACACATATAGGGTGGTAGCTTGAGGGAATGGTAGGGCTTAGTGCAGTTTTTTTTCAGGATTGGAGAGATTTGAATCTGGTTGTGGCAGCAAGGAATTAACCAGTGGAAAGGGAAAGATTTAATATCAGCATGGGAAGGGACAATTGTGGGAACAATTTGCTAGAGAAGTCAGGAAGGAATAGATCAAGGGTACATATAGAGAAGGGTGACCTTGGTGAAGAAAAGGGTCACCTCTTTATCAGATTTTTGAATAAAGGAAGAGAATTGGGTGAATCCCTGGGTTGGGTTAGAGATATTCAGAACACTTCAAAGGTGCATAGCATGGAAAAGATGAAATTTCGTGAAGTATTTAATAATCAGTACCATTGCTCTGATACAATGGAGGAAAAACTCAGTATTATTGTCCCTTTATGATTTTTTCTTTATGAAAACTTGTAAGTGGCCTATTTGCTATGCATCATAAGTAAATAACCCAGTTCAATGGTTTCTGAATATTCAACATGAAAAATTGAAATCTGGCCATGACATTTTTGTTAGTGTAAGTTAAAACCACATCTACATGTGTGACTGGCCAATAGTGCCAGCTTGGTTCTGTCTGTCCTGAGATCACTACTAGTCATTCTGGACAAATTAGTTACTTAGACTTTGGAATAAGCAAAGTGGCATATAAACAATTGATACCAGCATCTGAAAACATTAGTGGGGCTATTTGTATTCCTACAAGAAATGCTTTAAAATACTACTTGTATTCCCAGGTCAAACTTTATGAATTCTTTAGTTTCGTTGTCTTTTGGAAACTATTTTAGCCTGAAATTCAGCGTTTAAGACATTTTCATAGAAACAACAAGAAGGAAGCCCACAAGATATTTGAAACAGAATTCTTTGTCATTACTTGTCACCTTTTACATTCCTTTTTTAAATGCCATTGAATCGTAATTACTGGTTCCATTAATATGCTCTATATTGTTGTTTTACTTTCTGATGGTGTGCCCAAGTAAAATTATAATCTTTTTTTCCTCTCTTTTTGCTTTTGCATTTTTGCTTTTATCTAAAAATATCTTCTTTTTTTTTTTGAAATTGCCTTTCTTTTAATGTCATGGGATGCTCTTTCAAACTCTAGAGTATGAATTTTGTACCACCTCTTCCTTCTTCAGCCATTACCTTGCCCTAAGTAATCTTTTCCTTTAATGGTTATTTGCATAGGAAATGTCCATTGTTGGATTCTCTTATGTTCTTATAGGAGCTTCACTCCATATTAGTCTGCTCCCTTTTCAATGTTAATTGTTAAGCTCTCCATCTGGATGTTTCCCTTACATTTCAGGGAAATTTATAAAATCAGATTTCTTCTGAACTTAAGACTTTCTAAATTATTGTTGTAAGTGATGGCACTTTATTGGGATTAGAATAGAATCACTAGGTATAACAGTGGTATTAGTATGCAGTACCTCTCAGGCACCGATAGACTTATCTAACTAACCTACATTACATTCAAAGAACCATCTTAATGGATTGTGTGGGATTTTATTGACCTAGACATTCTCTGGGTATAGAAGCATTCATTCTTTTAGTTTATCAGTGTCCCATTCAGTTCAGGATGTCAGAGGCTTTATTGACTGATGGACCAAGACAATTGGTTAATTCTCCACCTGCCTCCTCAAACAACAACAACAGCATCATCATCATCATCTTCATCACTTCCACCACCATTATCATCATCATTGTTAAACAATGACAACAAAACCCCTGCCATCGCCACCACCCTAAGCTCAGTTACTGTAGGACCTGGCACTGATGGTACTGCTATTAGAAATCTAAATATACTTGTGACTTTGTATAAAGTATTTTACCATTTTCTTGACTTTAGAAAAAAGAAAGTAAAGGCCTTTTGAAGTTGTATGAGGGGTGGCATATGACTCTATCTGCATATGCGTTTTTATCCCCGCTATCCCTAAAGTATAATTAGATAGATTTGGGTTAGTCGTTGTGATTAAAGGGGAACCTTCTAAAAATTAGAATTATAAAATGATTTCCCCTTTCATGGAGAGGTTTCTTTTCATAGTGAAGAGACACATTCATAATAAAATCATGTTTTTCTCCAGTAAAGGATGGTAGTACATCTGTTATACCTATTATCCATTAATATAACAATATAATATTATCAGGTTATAGATTTCAGTAAAATTAATTAGCTCTTAATTGTGTGCAAGCACCTACTTTAAAAAAAATTTCTGGTTTTGCTTGATGGTTCTGTGTGTTTATAAAAAAGGCACCTTATGGGGCTTCAGGACCTGCTGGAGTCCCTACCCATGAACCAAAAGAGATAAAAGTCAAGGACAGTGAATTCTGGAATGAATGCTCTTATGATAACCAGAATTGTGACACAACTGAAGATATAGAATTCCCTGAGGACTGCCTTAAAGATCTGAGATACCATCCAGAAGACTTCGATGTGTCATCTGTACCTGACACCTGCTAGGGATGAATGGCTCTTTCTCGATGAAGATTAAAGCCAGAGCACATAGGTCAGGCCCCTTTAATGACAAGAAATACTGACTAAGAGGGTGAAACCACCTGCATAGGTCTGGAATTTCCAAGATAAAAGGATCTTTAGGGTTGTTCAGTGAAACATCTGCAGCAGGGAGCTAGTTCTCTTTGGTATTGGATTTCCTTTGACTGAGGCTCTCTCTTGCCCAGTAGGCCAATCCTATGCCTTTTAGCCTGTCTTTCTGCTTCTAATTATCTTGAACTTTGTGCTCTGCCCTAAATCTATCTAACCACAATGAACTTTTGCAGCCAGCTACCTACCCTGACCTTAACTATGGACTTTTTCCCCTCCTCTGCAACTAAACCTTGTGTTCCTTCATGTTAAGTAATTGAAGACTATTACCTTTGTGGACTAGCTCTAGGCCGCAAACATTCTTAGTCATGTACTTTCATGGAGGAAATGCTTAGCTGGCTTGCCCAAGACTTTCAGTGGAACACCAGACTTGCTACCTTTTCATGTGCAGACAAATGTATGTGCCACTTTCATATCACTGAAGCCTGAGGACTTTGCCATAATATTGATTCAGGACTTGCTCTAACACAAAAGTTATATTTGCTGATGGGTCACCCTTTAACTTAATGACCCCAACCCAGTGTTAGATGTTCTTAGGGCTTTCATCCATGATTTATGACTGGCTCCTGAAGACCCATAATGCAAAGAAGTTACCAGTTGCTGATGGTATAATAGTAATTATGCCAGAGGATAGCCATTGAGATATTTTGAGAACTGGATCTTAATAAGCTATCCTGGATGGATCAACTTCAGGAAAGGTTTTCTAAAGCCATCCTGAAGGAACTCTTTTAAGTAGAAATTACTGAGATCATGCCTATCCTGCTCAGCCAGTCTAATATTTGATTGATCAATGACTTAGCTACAAGAAGATGGAAAAGCAAGATGTTCTGCCTTTTCTAAGCTCATGGACCTTAAGTCTTGGTTTCCGTCATGATGGAACCCAATCAGGAATTAATGTGATATGTTTGGGACCTGTCTGATTCTAAAGGAAACAGGCCAGATCCCTGGATCTGGACATCCCTAGACATATAATCTATGCCAGAATTTGAGAAACAGGTCCTTTGGGATTTCATGAGCAAAAGAAGATTACATACAACCTATCTCTCAGTCTCAGATTCATTCAATCAATTTCTAGGGACCAGTTTGTGCTGCCATTATGTACGTTGTTTTCTTGGTTCTGCTTACATCACTTTCTATTATTTTTTATGTCTTTCCATACCTCTCCATGTTGAAAGAATACATTGGTTCTTCCAGTGCATTAATATCCCCCTACCTTCATCTTCCACAATTTCTTTAGTCATTCTGTAATCTGTGGACATCTACTTTGTTTCTAGTTCTTTGTTACCACAAAAAGTTCTTTTATAAATATTTTGGTGTCTATGGAGCCTTTCTTTTTGTCTTTGATTTCATTGGGGTCAAAGATAAAAATGCCTAGAAATGGAATCTCTGGGTTGAAGGATGTGCTGTCCCTGGTTTTTACAGCTTTGTAGAACATGTCAAGGCTTCTGTTTTGTTGCCATGACCTGCAGAAACTCAGGGTCATCTCTTTGCCATGATGAGTCATAGGAGGACATGGACAGAGAAAGGGTGTGAGTGAGTGTAGACACACACACACACACACACACACACACACATTTTAATATACAGTCATCTTCAAGTAAAATGTTATATATCTTGAGCTTTTCCTATATAGTAAAGCATTCATAGACTATGCAGGTGCCAAAAATGAGAGAGCATAGACAGTGAATACACTAATATGCATATTAGTATGCAATGATTGGTTGGACATTTCTTCTGGGTAGCTGTTAAGGTTAATTAGTGCCTAAGACTGTAATAAGGAAAATAATAAGAAAGACTCAAGATGCTCTCAGTTTAACAACCTAACAGCTCCCTTGTTTCAGTTCTTTGACCTGTAGTCAGTGATTTCTTGTAGAGTTTTCTTTGAGAAAACCGTAAGAAAATAAATTCTTTATGAGAAATCTTATTCTTTTTTTTAATATTGTACCTGTATACAGGCTAAATTTTCCTCCTGTACAAAATAGAACTGGATCTTGCTAAAAGTAAGGAAACAGTATTAAGTGGTCATCATTTATTTATATTCAAGAAAGCAAATTCCAACATGAAGACTGAGGAAAGACCATGGGAAAAGGCATCATGCTAAAATTTGATTGCCTTTACATCATTAAAAATATGTGTTAAGCACGTGCTTGTGGGTAGCACTATTCTAGGTGCTATGCAAAACAAGTAGATAATAATAATAATAATAGCAATTTTATATTTATTTAAAGTTTGAAAAGTGCTTAAATGTGTTATCTCATCTAAAATTAGGCATAATCTCTCATTTCCAGGTATTTCTTTATAGTGAGTTTTTTTAATCCCATTGAAAGCTATTATTATGCTACCAAATTAAGCTTATAAACTCATGTGATTTAGAAAAATTCAGGTCCCTTGCAATAAGGCAATGAAAGTTTGTTGAATACACTCATACTTCCTTATTTTTGCACAAGGGTTCTTAACCTGAGGTCTTTGAGTTTGGGTGTTTTTTTTTTTGCAGGGCAATTGGGGTTAAGTGACTTGTCCAGGGTCACATAGCTAGGGTGCAGTGTCTGAGGAGGGATCTGAACTCAGGTCCTCCTGACTCCAGGGCCGGTGCTCTATCCACTGTCCCGCCTAACTGCCCCAGAGTTTGGGTTTTTAAAAAATATTTTGATAATTATGTTTCAGTATAATTGGTTTCCTTTATAATCTCATATATTTTCTTTGATGTATTTAAGGAGTCTTAGAAAAGGTCCATAGCCTTTACCAGATGGCAGCCAAAGTGAAGATCATGTTAGAAAAAAGGTTAAGAATCCTCAGTTGAGTGGATATGTGATTTGTTTCATAAAGGCATCCCCTGCATCCATGAAAATTATTCCTCATCCATACGGCATTCTCTGCAACCCTTGCCCGTGTTCTCACATTTCACATTAACATTTCATAGCTTCTCGTGCTTTTGATTTTTTACTCCTCCTTGTGCTAGTCAACCCACCTCCTTTACCTCAATGATGGTCCTTAATCAATCCTCATCCCTATTTGCCTTCACCAGGCTGTGGCAAAACAACCATGATTTCTGATATTTTCTGAATAGTATTCCACGGAGATAGATAGCAATATTATCCCATTTTCAAACTTGAAAATATTGACATAAACAGAGAAATTGGTATGAAGAGTCCACAACAGGAAAAATGCAAGGACTAGGACCCAGGCCAGCTTACTGGAAGTTTGTTTTTTTGTTTTTGTTTTTTTTTTTTACTTTAATGATGCTCTTTATTCTAGAGATAATATGCACAATTTAAAGGATGACATTATAGTGAAGAATTTCTGTCTCTTTTTAAAATTTTAATTTTAACATCACTTGTAGCCATCCTATATATAATACAGAGCAATAAAAGAGAGGGGAAAAGATAGTTTAGCAAACTTAACCAACACATTAAACTGAGTCTCCCAGTCTGCAATGTTCCATACCTGTGGTTCCCTAACTCTGCAAAGAAGAGAGGGAGGTACATTTCCTCATCTAGTTTCTGGAGCCAAGCTTGGTCATTATACTTACTGGTCAAAGGATCAATCAGTAAGCATTTATTAAACTCAGACTTTGTGTGAGGCGCTGTGCTCAGTGTTGGGGATAAACATGCAAAGAATGAAGCAATCACTTTCCTCAAGTAGCTGGAATTGTAATGGAAAGACAAGTACCTATGAATTATGTACCAAATAAATATAAATGGAATAAATGCAAATAAATACAAGGTAGTTTGGGAGAGAGGGTCTGAGCAGTTGGGGGCTGGGGGAATTCGGAAAGTGATCTAGAAGGTGGTGCCTGAGATGCACCTTGAAGGAATAAGGGAATTCTGTGAGGCAGACGTGAGGAGAGGTAGAATGAGAGTACGGAGAAGGGAAATGGGAAATGGGAAATGGAAGATGAAGTGTTATGTGTGACAAACTCAGAGAAGGGCAGTTTGGCCTGGATTGCCTGAGTGTGATTCTCATTGTAGAAGAAGCATAATGTCCCGTAAGGGTGAAAAGATGGTCTATGGCCAGCTGGGGTACAAGGGGCTTTAAAAAGTAAACAGAGAAATTTATATTTAATCTTAGTACAGTAGGGACCCCCTGGAATTTATAAGTGTGGTAGATAAAGCACTAACCTTGGAGTCAGAAGAAACTGGATTTGAATCTCACTCCTGATATTTACCAGTTGGATGGGCCTGGGAAAGTCACCCTAACCCCTCTGGACCTAAGTTTCTTCATCTCTAAAAGGAAAAAGGTTGGCCTTAATGAATATTAAGCACCTTTTGAGCCAGGAGCAGGCTGGTAAATATCAACCTGAAAAACAATGTAGGCATGATGTACTTTTAATATATATTATTAATATTTTTACCTTCACTTTATTATGCCTAAACCATGAACAAAACCATAAATCAAGCCCTGATTTGTAGTGTTTGACAATTTCTGAAGTATAAATGCTCACTATAAAAATTTAGCAGTAAGTTCTTATGAGCCAGTTCGAGCTGGCCCCAGCTCAAACCTACTTCTAGCTCTAAATTCATGATCCCATAATCCTATGAGGAGGGAAGTGGCATGGCCAGATCTACACTTAAGGAAAACCACTTTGGCAGCTGTGTGGGGAATACGGCCCCGAGGAGCTATTGCAATAATGTAAGGCAAATAATGAGGAGGGCTTAAACTCAAGTGGTAACTCTGAGTAGAAAGAAGGAGCCAGAGATGAGAAGTGTTGTAAAAATAAAAATGGCATGATTTGGCAATTAATTGGGCAAGTGGGATGATGGCCAGTGAAGACTTGAAGATCAGTGGTGTCTAAGTCAAATAGAAAGGGATCCCTGCCAGCCATCATATTGACTTAGAAAACCACAAATGAACATTTTCTATATTTTGTTGTATTTTATTTATTATGATAAACATTTGCCAATTACATTTTAATGTGGTTACCATTGCACTCTGGCATGCTGGCAGCAAATTTGACACCTCTTTTCAAGATGACTTTAATGTTGTCAACTTAAGGGATGGGAAGAACAGGGACAGAAATAAGGAAATTTTGAAGAAGCTTGGGTTTTGGAGGAAAGATAATGAGTTCTGTTTTGCATAGGTTTAATTTAAGACATCTGTGGGACACCCAGATTGAAAAGTCCAACAGACAATGATATGAGATTGAAGCTCAGGATAGACTGGGGCTGGATATGTGATAATTAGACCCATGGGTACTAATGAGATGACCAAGAGAGAGAAGAGAAGAGGACCCAGGACACAGCCTTGGGGAACACTCCTAATTGGGGGGCATATTATGGATGGTGAGTCAGCAAAGGAGGCAGGGAAAAAGCAATCAGATATGTAGGAAGAGGATCAGGAAAGAGTGGTGTCACAAAATCTCAGGGAGTAGAGTGTGTCCAAGAGGGAGAAGGTAGTCAACAATATCAAATACAGTAGGCAGATAAAGTATGATAAGGACCGAGAAAAGGCCATCAGATTTGGCAATTAAGAGATCATTGGTACCTCTGGAGAGAACAATTTCTTTTGAATGATGGAGTTGGAAGCCATATCACCAAATTCACTTACAGATTTTTACAGTATGTTGCTATCCCCCTTGCTGGACTTTAATGAGGTGTCTATAGTAATATGATGCATATTTAGTGTAATGAAGTTGTATTTGCTAGAGCTCTCCCTATATTTCCATTGAGAATAAGTTTTCCCCTTTTATTTCTGCTGCAGCCTTCTAAAGTAGTCATATTCTTGAGGTAGAGGAAAATATTTTATCATCTGGATACTTTTTTCTTCCATTTCTTAGGCCCAGATGTATATCAGTCAGGAGTAATAGACAAAACAGAAAATGAAAAAAATTGGGCTGGTTCTTGATAAATCAAGCAGTGGAAAAGCAGAAAAATAAATTTTTAGTCTTTCCCCAGCATTCTCTGAACACAGTAAACAGCCTTTATTTAATCAGTTTTAGAATCCAATCTCTCTGGAACTATTTTTAGTACTTACTGGCACTATATGCTTCTTCTGGGCAACAGTACTAGATTTATAGCTCTGAAAGTACCGTGTTATTTAGTACCTCCTGATCGGCACCGAAGTGCTATCTTGCACATGCATATGTCAAAAATGTTAAGGTTTAGAAGGTGGCTCAGCTGTTCCTTCCCCAGAACAATATACAAAAAAAGATAGCTTTTTATTTGATGAAGCATGTCTTTTTCTTTTTTCTCAAAATCTGAAATATTTCTCTTGGGGGTTCAATACTCAAAACAAACTTTCCCTTCTTTGATTCTCCAAATCCCTACAAAGAACAAAGGTCTCAGAAGGCTTTACCAGATCTTACCTATTTCAGTAGTTTTTGCCCCAGGCTTACCACTCCAAGGCTCATTTGTGAATCGGGACAGAAATATCACTCACAAATGAAATAAAAAAAGAAACCTCTTGCATTATAAGAAATTATTTCACATTCCATAGTTTTCCTGACCCTTTGCTGGAAATGAGATCCATGCATTTCAATTGTCAGAATTCATAAGCACCGCCATTAGTTAGTAGAATCTATGTGGAAGATGAAGTTCTTGTGGTCTCAGGGAAGATGTTCTTACTGATCTTTATTTTTCTTTTTAAGCACCTGAGCAAAGGGTGTAGGTGCCTTTTTTTTTTTTTTAGCAAATGAGTTGTCCACATATAAAAATTAGTATTTGTCAGCATTTCTCCAGAAAATATTTACATTAGGTTGTAAAATTTTTCAAGGGATGAACATTTTATTTTTATCACATATCTAACTGAAAAGTAGTTATTTGACAAAAAATAAGTTTAAAATGATCATTTTGACAGTTGTATTAGAAAAAACAAGAATTATGGAATGACCTCGTGCCTATATCAATTTGATATTAAAACAAACAAAAACGAACCACAACAAAACCCCTCTCTTTGTCCTTTCATGTAAAACAAAAACAAAAACAAAATCAAAACCTTAATATTAAATGGGTCAAATTCCATTTTACACCTATATGAATTAATCTGTTTGGTGATAGCAGGTTACTTAAAAGTCATACCACTGTGTCCTCTACTCACATTTATGGATGAATTAAGCTTAGGTAAGATACTGAATGGTTTGAAACCAGTAGTAAACTGGGTACTTCATATTGGAGGTATAGTACCCATGAGCATTTTGGCCACTATAGCCAGGACACTGGCTTGATCACTCCATCTACCGCTATATGTTCTAATAAGGATTTGCAGATTGTATTTCTCATTGGATCTTAAAGGATGGATCTTAGTAAACCTCATTCCTTTTCTCTCTCTTCCTCAATGCCTATCCAGACAAGGGGGTGAATTATAAGAAAACTCTAGCAGTCCACTTCTCTGGCTATCCTAATGTTGACCACTTGATGGAATCATGAGTTCAATTGCCTTCAATCTATAACTAAGAGCTTCAGTTAGAAAGGAGGATCAGCCTTGGGCAGCCATTCAATTTGTGATATTCAACTCTCTTGGATCCTCACCACAATTTCGATATGTATACAACTGTACCAAGACCTCTGTCCAAATTTTTCTCTTCCATAACTTTCAGTTTTGCTGATAGATGACCTTTATTCTAATCTCTTGGACAGTTTAAATAGTAAAGTAACAAGTTGCTTAGAAATCTGTGTTTGTATTGCTGCAGCTTTGCTATCTACTCATACCCAATTTCATGTCCCTTTTTATTAAAGGAAAAAGTTTAAAAAAAAAGACTTGTCTCAGGGTACAAAAGATCAATAGGAGAACTTTCCATTAGTTGGTATATCTATTTAAGATTCATCATTCTCTGGAGCAAAGAAGAAATTGCCTGAGTCTGGCAATGATAATTAATTCATCTCTTGTACATCAATGTTTAAAAATCCTATTTTTCAAGCACAAGTCCCTTTACGTGATATGAGTAAGAGATAGTAAGCATATAGTTCATGGATTTACAAACAAATTATGTATTTTTTCAGATGTAAAGGAAAGCAAAGGCAGAAGGCCCATTTCAAGATTTATCTAAAAACTGTGACTAACACAGTTCTTCTACAAATATATAATAACTATGAAAAATATTAATGATAGCTTAACCTCATTGAGCTGTGGTTTTCTTGTCTATAGAACGAGGGTGGGGTTGGATTAGATCATCCCCAAAACCTTTTCTAGTGCAAACATTCTTTGATTTTTATTAGAGTAAATGTGTTTTTGGAGAGTATGGTCTGAACTTCAGCTATATATGAGTTGTTCTGTTTAAGAGCATTTAGTCTCTGGGTTGCTTCGATTTGCTTTTTTTTTAATTTGCTTCCTGAGCATAATGAAGTCGTGTTTGCTGTAGTGTTCCCCATATTTCCATTGAGAAGAGTTTTACTTTTTGCTTATCCTCTCTGTTCCTTAGGAGAACGTATTCTATCCTCTCTGTTTCTTTTGGAAAATCTTGTTTTCTCACTAAGGGGAAATGAGGCAAGCAGCTTTGTGGCAGACAACATCTTAACTGCTGGTTAGGGGGTGTTGTGAAATAGTTTATGCTTATCTTTGCTCCTTCATATCTCTTTCTCTTGCTTTAGTGCCCTCATTCAGCACTGGGCCATGCTCCATACTCTGGGCCTGCCCTTGCTTTGCTCACTCCCTTCCCCTACCCCATAAAAACTCACTTGTTCCGTGTCTGGTTCCTTTGGTCCTAAGCTTATAGGGCAAGCTCGTAATCTGCGAGGCTATTTCAAGATTAAGTATTCCTTAATAGCCAGTAAAGGTTTAATGTATCAGCCACCTTCCCTTTTCATTTTAATAACCTAAATGAGTGAATGAGTTGGAAATTTCAGACATCATGGCAGTGGGGGAATTTTTTTTTGGGACAAGGAGTCTAGCTAGTAGGTCGATGTCCAGCTAGCTCTAAAAATCCAGGCCCAGGGATTTCAATTGTATTCCTTGAAAAGTCAAGGTGTAAATATATCTTTCATAGTAGTTACACGTTTTTGGATGATGACAGCAGTCCCGTATGTGAAGTTAGCCATCCTTTGGAAGACCATAGAATTTTGATATGGCTGTATATTAAGTGGTTGTAGTTGACACTAGTTTAAAAGGGGTTATCTGCTTGGAAAGAATGCACATGAGTATAGTTGCTTATTAGTATTTTCATTTAATTTTGTAAAATTAACTAAAATTGGATTTTAGTTCACTTTTAAATAGTTTGGGATTTGCTGTAAGAGCATGGTGACTTTTTCCATTAGTGGACATATGTTGACAGTACAAAAATGAAGAAAACGCCAGTTTTGCACTAAATGACAATTTGTCCACATGTCGTAGTGATGCCATATGGCTTAGCAGCTTGAGCACCGGATTTAACATCTGGAAGATCTAGTTTCATCGCCTGTCTCTGGTACTTACTAGCTGGCTGTCCATGGGCAAGGCATTCCACTAAACCTCAATGTCCTCATCTGTAAAACTGTGCTAGTGACACCTCTAGGTTGTACTTGATGAGGTGGTTGCAAGTCTTCAATGAAATATGTACTTACAGCTTAAAAAATCCCCAAGACTAAGATGGAGACAGGTTGAGATCTGTGCCGATGGAGGAAGTTTGCACTTAAACCATAGGCTCTTGATACATTGACATATATGCCATATGTTCTCTTCCTATTGCTCTCTTTTCCAGTGTAGGAATAAAAACAATTCACATTCATATAATACTTGAAGGCCTGAAAAACCTTTTGTATATATTATTTCATTTAATTCTCATAACTACCCCATGAAGTAGGTGCTATTATTAACTCCACTTTTGGAATGAGAAAGTTAGGGTGGGGCTTGGAGGCACACAAGATAAAGATCAGTAGGACATGTGATCAAGGACCACAATTCTTTGGACTATACATATTCATATGCATAATTACATCCTTTTGCATATACTATAGCTTGTTTTTTTAAGATCTTCAATTTCATTCTCAATGCTTAAATATAACATATTTCAGGTTGTCTGTGCCAATCACAGACAAGAAAATAGCATGTTTGTATGCTTTCACAAAGAAAGCTGCATGCAGCCATTCTTATTTTTATGATACAGTAAACTCCACAGTACATGTGGTGTGATGGCAAACTTGGAATCGGTTTCTCTTCGTTACAGTAGTGAAATTCATGGTCTAACAATTCTAAACATGCTTATGTATTTTTTTTTCATTAGACAAATTTATTCCCCACACAATGTTGAACATCTTTGGAACATGAAATATCAAAAATTTCAAGCATAGAGATAAACTCTAAACTTTTTACCAACTGGGGCTTTGGGGTCCAGGGTGAGTTACAGAGTTGAAAGGGTTAAATCTTGCAGGTCACAGTCCTTGGTTGGGTGGCAAAGTAGCTGGGGAGAAGATGGCAGGGGAGAAGGTACATTTCCTGCCTGACAGTTTACAATCTGATTGATTAGTATAGATAATTGGTTTCAAAATTTTAATTTCGGCCTAGAACTTTCTATCTAGGTAAGTGGTTTGTCTCTTAACCCAAACTTAACTGTCCATAATTATCAGGTCAGTGATATCTTACTAAAAGTTGACACAAGGTGGTCTCAGGATAAGGATAACCCTATAAGAACTAGGACTGCCAACCACTTTATGAATCTTTTTTGAGAGTATATATTGAGTAGTTCTCTAATAGTGTACTTTCAATATATGTAGATTTTGTACACTTAAAAGATGTTAACTTTGTATTTACCTGACAATTCAAAACTACTTTAAAATGCATATTTAGAAGAAATTTAGCAACACAAAATATGAATAAATAAAATGAAATACAGTACCTCAGAAGACTCTAAAGAAAAGGCATGTGTTCTATGATTTTGTGAGAGATTTTTTGAAACAGACATGGTTTCTGGTTCTCATCCTGCCACTAACTAGCAAGTCACCTAATCTTTCCTTATGTGTAAAATGAGAGTTGGACTGGATGATATCCAAGGTCCTTTCCATCTCAAAAATTCTGCGATGGCACTAGATTGATTAGATGAGTAGAAAAGGACTGGAATTATGGTATTCTACCGACTCAATTAAGCAAACATTTATCGAGGACCTACTGTATTTGAGGCCCTAGGCCAGAAGTTAAAGATAACAATGGCATAGTCCCTATCTTCTAGGTCCTTACAATATAGTAAGGAAAGTAAGATGGAAATACAAATGCACTTATAAAAAGGTTGCGAAAGTCTACAAGAGGCACAAAGTGCTATGAGGGTTTATAGGAATCGTTGGGAAATTCTTATTTAGTATAGTTCCTTTCAAATAATAGGTTTGGATGAATATATTTTGACTTACAAATTAACCAACAAGATATTTTAATTAAAAAGTATTTTATTGCAACAAAATGCCTATGCATTTGCATGACATTTTTAATGGTAATGGCAATCATAGAGAGCAAAGAATTATGGTAGAACTTTTAACATTGTAATTAAATTGGCCATAATTCCTTTTTGATTGCTTGATTCTCCACATGAAATTAAATTTGTAATAATCTTGTTAATAGCATGCACTTTTAGCCTTGTCACAATCTTTAGTTTTACATATATATGTATATATACATACATATGTACACACGTGTGTATATCCATATAAATGTGTATGTGTGTGTGTATATATATGTGTATGTATATATATACACACACACATTTAGAATCCTAGACTTTTAGCACTGCATTATCTAATTCAGGGGTTTTCTAATTACCAGCCCAGGAATCAGAAGTAGTCCACAAAAGAGAAGTCTTTATTTTTTTATACCTTTAAAGTTAACCTAATAATGCCTTCTCACTCCTCCTTACATCTTGCTCCTCCTACTCCTGGCTCTCTTCTTTGCCTTGGTTCCTGTTTCCCAATCTTTGAGAGCCATCTTGGCATTTGCAATAGAGACTAGGAATTTTGCCATTCTTTAGTAGTTTGACTTGGGGAATACAGCTTTAAGTCAATTCTTTCATTTTACAGGTGAGGAAACAGACCCAAAGATGAGGAAACCAAGATTTAAAAAGGCTAAACCACTACTCAATATTCCCCCTGTTCACTAGGACCCAGAAGGACAGACTAGAGCTCAGACCTCCTAAATACTTGGCCTTGTGTTCTTTCTATTTTATTGGGTTGCCTTGAGTATTTGTCTAATGAAATTATATTGGACTCCTTAAAACATAGGTGTACAATAAAAATCTTCATGTCTTTGTGTCTTCTAGGGTTTAGATGTATTTGGGCTTGATGTCATTGAAACACCTGAGGGAGAAAAATGGCCCCAACTAATTGTCCAAAAGGTGCTGGATCGGGAGGACAAAGACACATATGTGATGAAATTGAAAGTTGAAGATGGTGGGTCACCTCCCAGGTCCAGCACAGCCCTTTTGCAAGTTTCTGTGATTGACACGAATGACAATGGTCCTGTCTTTAAGGAGTCAGAGGTTGAAGTTGCCATCCCTGAAAATGTTCCTGTGGGCTTTTCAGTCTATCAACTCCATGCCACTGATGATGATGTGGGTGCAAACGCACGGATCCAGTACTTTTTCAGTGATCTAATGAACAACGTTGCAAGGAAGCTTTTCGATCTCAACAATACCACTGGCCTCATTACCGTCAAGGAGCCCTTGGATAGGGAGCAGGCTCCTATTCACAAGCTGATGGTTTTAGCAACTGATGGAGGTTCATTGCCCGCTAGGGGAATGGTGATAGTGAATGTCACAGATGTCAACGACAACCCCCCGATAATTGACGTCAGATACATCATCAATACAGTTAATGGGACTGTGTTCTTGTCAGAAAATGCTGGGCTCAATACCAAAATTGCTCTCATTACACTAATAGATAAAGATGCTGACCGTAATGGGAAAGTGAACTGTTTCACAGAAAATGACGTTCCTTTCAGATTAAGACCAGTTTTTGAAAATCAGTTCCTAATGGAGACTTCCTCTTTCCTAGATTATGAGACTACAAAAGAATATGAAGTAAAATTGTTGGCTTCAGATTCTGGCAGACCTCCTTTGAATTACACTACTTCTGTCATGATTAAAATCAAAGACGAAAATGACAACGCACCCATCTTCAGCCGGTCGAGCATAAGGATTTCTGTCCCAGAGAACAATGCTCCTGGTGCTCAGCTGACAAAAATCAGTGCAACAGATGCAGACAGTGGAAAGAATGCAGAGATCACTTACCTGATAGCTGGTGAACGCCCCTCTGCTTTCAGCCTGGATAATCGTACAGGCATTCTGTCAGCAGCGGAACCACTAGATAGAGAAAAGAAAGACAAATACACCTTCACAGTCACCGCAAGGGATAATGGCAAACCTCACCTGCAGTCCAACGCTACGGTGATTGTAACAGTCCTCGATCAGAATGACAACAGCCCTACTTTTACCCACAGTGAGTACAACTTCTATGTCCCAGAAAACCTACCCAAGCATGGCACGGTGGGACTCATCACTGTAACTGATGCTGATGCTGGAGAGAATGGAGTTATCACTCTCACCATTCTAAATAACAATGGCAGTTTCATCACTGATTCAATAAATGGAATCATCCGACCCAATACCTCTCTTGATAAAGAGAAACAACAGTCTTACACTTTCGTAATAATGGCCACAGATGGAGGCAGGGTGCCACGCTCTTCATCTGCCAAAGTGACCATCAATGTGGTTGATATTAATGACCACAAACCAGTTCTTGTTTTACCTCCTACTAACTATACATTTCAGTTTCTTCCACTAGCTACTGAACTTGGCACACTTTTGTATGTAGTGATGGCTATTGATGAGGATACTGGCAAGAATGCTGAAATTCAGTCCAAAATTGAATCAGGAAAAAGAAAGAAATTATTTGAAGTGGAAGGAGCATCAGGTAACATAACTCTGAAATCAAGATTTATTACTGCAGACCAAGGCTTACATAAGTTATTGGTCAAAGCTAGGGACTTAGGGCAACATGACTCTTTGAATAGCAAAATACTGTTGAATCTATTTGTGAATGATTCTCTGCGCAATACTTCTCTTGTAGACGAGCTACTGCGCAGAGCTCGAGGTCGAGGACGAGGAAAATCAGTGACCCACAAGGTTAAAAAGCCTGATGTTGCGAGCCCATCAACTGGTGACTACGTCAAGTACATCATCGCCATCATTTCTGGTTCCATGACGGCCGTCCTGACCATTGTTATCGCTGCTCTTTTACGTTGCCGCCGTTTTCCACGCCTCCGAGTTGGAAGAAAGCAGAATTCAGAATGGGTCACTCCAAATCCAAACAACAGCGAGACAATAACGATTAGCACAAATGACAACGGTGGCACTAATAGTGTCATCCTTAACCTTGTGACCTTTGCCGAATCTGGGACTGATGATCTGGATAATGAGGAAGAGGCCACTACCTCCTTGGATGTCGCCATTGATATCGAAGAAGACCCCATGGAGAGGTACAAGTGGGGTACCCATTCTTCCACTTTTAAGCCCGATGTTCCTGATTTGGCTCAACACTACAAAGCGACATCTCCTCAGCCACCCTTCCATATTGAGCCTGAGACTCCTGTGCATTCAAAGCACCATGGCATCCAGGAGCTGCCCGTGGACAATACTTTTGTGATGGGCTGTGACTCTCTTTCCAAATGTTCCTCCAGCAGCTCAGATCCATACAGCATTTCTGACTGTAGCTGTCAAGGAACCATCAAGACTACAGCCACCATTCACCCCCGACAGGTAAGCTCAAATTCCTAAATGAATTTGCTATGTTCCTTTACTTTTTAAAAGCTGTTTCAACTTTAACCAAAGCATTATAAGTCCGTCTGGTCTGAAAAGATTGAAAGCTCTAATCTCAAGTATTGCAACCTATAGATTGTGGTGAACTGATATTAGACATAGAGAATTAAAATTAACTATGAGCTATGGGAAAATTTTATGTGAAATTAGGGGCAATCCTGTCTGTAGATGGCAGTATGGTATTTCCTGTGTTAATGTAGAATATTGTTGAACAATTAAAAAAAAAACAACACAGAGGGGTTATGGCATTGTCCTCAGCCTTATGAGATGCACAGGAATATAAGTTATGAAGAACAGGTACAGAGCATTAAAGTTTTTTCAGGTTATGATAAGTGACTTGTAATGCTAATGGAGTTTGGAATTGCAGCCTTTACTTGGACAAACTGCGATGCCCACAGGTCCCTCAAAAGTGGGCAAGATTTTCCACCCCAGAGAAATGAGAGTGCCATTTTCAGAGTAGAAACATTCTCCTACTTTGGCTCATGGAAATCTCTCCTAACTCATACAAGATGGAGAAAATAAGGCTATAAAGAAAAATGTAGACATATTATACTTTGCTTTTATTTTTATGACAGAGAGTGAAATGTGTAAATGATGCCTGATTCTAGGTACTCTTTTTAGTATTTGTGTATTGATGAGAAATAGTCAGTATCCTTAAAGATCTATTCTTCACTGTGATTTTTTTTTGAGGCAAAGTATGTTTTGTACAGTATGTTGAAGGGAAAGTAGGACAAATGAGTGTGACCACATTGATTATAAATCTAAAGACTAGGGAATGAATTAAAAATAGCTTCCTTATATATCTGCATTTGAGGAGAAATATGTCAGGGTTGCTTTATATTAAGCATTGGCATTCACAAATGGATTCAGTTGTTTCCGTTTCTTTGATTGTTTTCTTAATGAAGCCAAGACACAGAATTCTATGGTAATATTTTGTTTCTTCCAATGGAAGCCTTACCTTGAGTTGTGCTTTTCTTTCCTTGTGTTTAAGCTATAATGAATCTAAAAAAAAAAATTCACATCAATTTATTAAAAAAAAAACTTGGTTTGTACTCTTTGAGAAGCGTCATTCTGAAGATGGATTATAAGTTAGTTACAAAGAAGAAACAGTTTTTAGGGTTTTGTTTTACATTTTTCTTAACCTCTGAAAGTGATTGGCAGCTGCAAAATTTTGTTGAACTAAAAGAAATGAGATATGATGAGAGAAGCTCACTTATTTTGCTATTTTTTATGCTGTATAAAATGCCTACAAATACATCCAGATCTCTTCCATCCTTAAAAACCTCTCACTAGATCAAAAGCAAAGTGTGCTTCTGACCCCTCTAGATAGGATTTAGTCAGTAATAATGAAAGAACCAAGAAGGCATATTAGTACTAGTTCCTGACATAAAATGTAGGTGGTACATGCTAGTATGTTCAGAAAATGTTGTAAATGTGAAAGAGCATCAGCTTTTATAATTTCAGATACATAAGACAGAGTGGTTAAGCGATCATTTTCATAGTGCAATGTCTGGATATACCCTAATTCACATAACCTGAGTCAGTAGAGACTTCATAAACCATCTAGTTTAAACTGTACCTGGAAAAAAAAATCTTGTCTGTCACCTTTAGTGCTAACCGTGCACAGTTCCTTTGCTCTTGTCACTTTATCTTGAGTCTAGTTCCCTCATACCGTTATATTTCAGATAACAGAAGCTTAATGCTTCAATTACAATATGTCATTGCCTTCTTTCCCCTCTCTATTAGCTACCTTGTCCCTAAGGCAATTCTTCTTCCTCTTTGTCATTGCTTCATATAATTTCCCTCTTCTCTACTTCCTTTTTGGCACTTCTAGTAATCATTACCTTTCCATGTTGAACCACTCCCTATCTTGACTGTTGAGAACTCCAAGAAAATTAGAAGCTGAGCCTGATGGACACAAAAAATAACCTGAGTGCCCCTGCTAGGAGCTTGAATAGGATTGGCTAGGCAGAGAGGCATCATGGCACATCTAATGACAGCTTGAACTTTCAGTGTTGGTGATTGCATGACTACTCCATTGATGTTTCTGGAATTGCTTTGTAAAGATTGCTTGATTCTGTATAACTGTGTTAAACCACAGCTGAATCTAGCATTCACCCCCTACGATTTCTGTAGTCTCATGCCACCCAAGAAGTAAACATATTGCAATGTATTTCAAAATATCAGACATCACATTTGACACGTGATTTCTTCCTACATAATCCTTTTTTGCTCATTTTACCTCCATCCTTTTTCTTTTTTTAATTCTTTTTTTTGAGGTTTTATCGATGCCTTTGTTTACCACATTTTCTGAAATATCCCACCTGCATCACTGAGCTCTCCTTTGTAACAAAGAAAAATAGATAAACAAAGCTAATGGAATGACCACACCTAAAAGTGTATGCATGTACCCAGTACCAGTAGTTCCCATAACATCTCTCCAAAAAAAGGAGAGTATTTCATCTGTTCTTTCAGACCAATGTTGATCATTACGTTTAATTTGAATTGAGTTGCCTTCTAGAGTTGTTTTTGTTTGGAGTATTGTGCCCATTGTACATATTGTTAGGCTGGTTATCTTGAATCAGTTAATAGGTTTTTCTCAGTTCCTCATATTTGTTATTTCTTACAGTGGAATAGTATTTTGTTATGTTCATATGCTACAGTTTGTCCTGCTATTCTCCTATCAATGAACATCCATTTTGTTTGCACTTTTTTCTTAACATTGAAAATGCTGCTATGAATATTGAGGGCCTTTCTGACTTTGACCTTCTTGGGGTTTATGCTCAATAATGGGATCTTTGGGTTGAAAGATATGAACAAATTGATGACCTTTCTCACATAATTGAAAATTATTTTCCACAACTGTTATACCAATTCACATCACTAGTAATAGAATATTAATATACCTTTCTTTCCAGATCCCATCCAGCATTCTCTTTTTTTTATCTTTTGTCATCTTTGCCAATTTGATGGCTATCTTTGAATGTTGTTTATTTTTTCTTATTCAGAGTATTTTTTGCATTTCTTCTGAATATTGTTCTTATTCTTTGATCATTTATCTTTGGGGTTCATGTTCTTATTTATCCACGTCAGTCCTCTGTGCATCTTTTTTAGTAATTTTCCATCAACTATTAACACAATTTCCCTGGGTTTTTGTGCCCTATTACATTTTCCATACATGTAACATACTCAATATGAATAATAAACATCATTGTGTCAAAAGATAAAGACCCCAAAATGCTTTGGAGCACTTTTGACCAAGCCCAAATCCAGTGGTACAGTTCTTTCAAATAGTAGCAGAATTTTCTGGCTATGGTTACAATGTGTGTTCATGTAAATGGCATCATACAAAGACTGGCCCATTCAAAATTATCTTTCTTCCCTCTTCTACTAAAACTCATAATTATCAATTTTGTGAGCACAGGAACAGATAGTGAAAATCAGGGACCATCAAATGTAGTTAATGTCTGAATCATAGCATGGCAGATTTACCTTGAAATTTGCGAAGTTATATTCTCCTATCCACAAGGGACAGAGTTTATAAAGCAAATTTTAAAGATTCTAGTTCTTGGCACCTACGTAGAAAGCAGATATGTAGTCTGTTTCATGAAAAGAAAAACTAAAATGAGCCATATGGATTTGGTGTAGAAAAGGGGGAGTGTTTTCCAGTAGTGGAGGGCCTAAAAGGCTACCGTAGAATTACTTAGCTAGCCCTTTATCTTTGGTTTATACTTTGTTCGAAAGTTGCTACAAATGACTAGCAAGTAACGTTCATTGACATTTTGAATGTCTTGGAGTTGTATCCCCTATATGTTTGGCCTCAGGAGTCCAGAAAAACCATCAACATTATTCAGCCTTTTCACAGGACTTGACATTTTTAAGTGTTGTACAGTCATCAGTTATTTTCACTTCCTGTTGAAATGGAAATGGGTGTTACCTGGAGTGAAGCTATATTTCTTTCTCATGATCAGAATTTAGTAATAGTTGCCCAACATTGTTTAACTGTTGTAGGAAATCTTAGCATCTCTGAAGGTTTAGAAGGGTAAAATCTTCCCTAATGGGTTGGGGAAATGGGCTTCTTGTAAAGGTTGTCCAAAAATTCTTAGAAGGATAGGTACAACAAAAGTAAGAGGATAGATTGTATGTTGCTCTCTGAATTTGCTGTGTTTGTGCATTGATTTCTACTTGTCAATCTGTTGTCTTATGGAGGCGGAAGAGCAATTGCTCATAAAATATTTCAGTTACTCTAATAGGATTATTTCTAAGGTCCATAAATGAAGACTGGAAAAAATACATTTTGGGTTCCAATTAAAATGAATCCTCCTGGGAAAATGCTTTAAATATGTGCTAAATCTGCCTTATCTAGCATTCTGACCATAACTGACCTTATTTGTGCATGAAATATGAACTAGAGTTACGGTTTCTTTTATTTCACAGAAGAAAATATGACTTTTCTTTCCATATGAAATCCTAGAAGTAGACCCTGAAAATGGAGTGGCACCATTCTTTCCCCCCACAAATTGACCTGGCACATGGAAAGGAAGGACATTTTGAACTTTGTTTTAACAGTATTACCTAATGGTTCATAAAACAAAACAAAAATTATTTTAGGTTCAAATTTTAAAAAAAGAAGATAGAGAAAATGTATTTCAAATTGGAGGAAACAAAAATTTATTTCTAGATAACTATCCATTTTAGGAATTATGTTGTGGGGCAGAGCTAAGATGGCGGAGTAAAAGCAGTGACTCGCTTGAGCTCTCCCCCAAACCCCTCCAAATACCCATAAAAATGGCTCTAAACAAATTCTAAAGCAGCAGAACCCACAAAAAGATAGAGTGAAACAAATTTCCAGCCCAAGACAGCCTGAATGGTTGATTGGAAAGGTGTATTGCGCCAGGCAGGGAGAGAAACGTAGTTCGGCGTGGGCACGCAGGCCACAGCAACCCTGGAGCAGGCCTCAGAGGACTGAATCACAGGTGGCTGTGGCGGTTTCCAGACTTCTCAACCCATGAACGCCAAAGACAACTTAGAAAGTCAGTGGGAAAAGTCTGTGACTACTGTGAGAGAAGGAGCTAGGTCTCAGCCGCAAGTCTCGAACGGGGCCCAGGGTGGAGGCTGCCTCCTGAGCTTCCAGCCCACAGACTGAGGGGGAATCGAGTGGCTGATCACAGGGGGATTGCAGGGATCTCTCTGCTGGTGCAGGATTCTTTTGCTTTGCCTGTGCTTGGATCTGGGTCACAGTTCTGGGTGTCAGTCCTGGGGCAAGGAGGAGCACTGGCATGGTGGAGCTTGTGGTGGCTGTGGAGAGGAAACCCTCCTCACAGTTCCAAGACAGAAAAGAGTGCTCATAGACCAGAGCACAGGCCAGGAAAGGAGTAAACACCTCACCCTTGATCATAGCACCTTGGAAGAACTGAAAATTTACAGGTTTAGAAGTATCTCTGAAAACAGTTGCACAAAACCCCTGAAGCTGGGGACAGTACATTCTCCACACTGGAAACAGATTCCTACCTTAACAAAGAGTTTATAACTCAAGTAATTGGCCGAGATCATGAGCAAGCAGTGCAAAAAGAGTCAGACTATATTATCTTACTTTGATGACAAAGAAGATCAAAACATACAACCAGAAGAAGACAACAAAGCCAAAGCTCCTACATCCAAAGCCTCCAAGAAAAATATGAATTGGTCCCAGGCCATGGAAGAGCTCAGAAAGGATTTTGAGAAGCAAGTAAGAGAAGTAGAGGAAAAACTGAGAGTGATGCTAAAGGAGACCCCAAAAAATACTGAAGAAAATAACACTTTAAAAAATAACCTAACCCAAATGGTAAAAGAGGTCCAGAAAGCCAATGAGGAAAAGAATGCCCTTAAAAGCAAACTTAGCCAAATGGAAAAGGAAGTCCAAAAGCTTACTGAAGAAAATACTTCCTTAAAAATTACAATGGAGAAATTGGAAGAGAGGGACAATGTGAGTAATCAAGGCACTGTAACACTAATCAAAAGGAATGAAAAAATAGAAGAGAATGTGAAATATCTCATTGGAAAAACAACTGACCTGGAAAATAGATCCAGGAGAGAGAATTTAAAAATTATTGGACTATCTGAAAGCCATGATCAAAAAAAGAGCCTAGACATCATCTTTCAAGAAATTATCAAGGAAAACTGCCCTGGTATTTTAGAACCAGAGGGCAAAATAGAAATTAAAAGAATCCACTGATCACCTCCTGAAAGACATCCCCAAAGGAAAACTCCTAGGAATGTTGTAGCCAAATTCCAGAATTCCCCAGGTCAAGGAGAAGATATTGCAAGCAGCCAGAAGGAAACAGTTCAAGTATTGTGGAAACACAATCAGGATAACACAAGATTTAGCAGCTTCTACATTAAGGGTCCGGAGGGCATGGAGTATGATATTCTGGAGGGCAAAGGAATTAGAACTACAACCTGGAATCACCTACCCAGCAAAACTGAGTATAATCCTTCAGGGTAAAAAAGGGTCATTCAATGAAATAGAGGACTTTCAAGCATTCCTGTGGAAAAGACCAGAGCTGAATAGAAAATTTGACCTTCAAATATAAGACTCAAGTGAAACAGGGAAGAGGTAAACAGGAAAGAGAAATCATAAGAGACTTATTAAGGTTGAACTGTTTACATTCCTGCAGGGAAAGATGATATTTGTAACTCATGAGTCCTTTGTCAGTATTAGGGTAGTGGGAGGGAAAAAATTATATGTTTGTATAGATAGATAGATAGAGGGCACAGGGTGAGTTGAAGATGAAGGGATATCTGGAAAATAAAATTAAGGAGTGAGAGAGAGAAGATTATACTGGGAGAAGGAGAAAGGGAGAAGTGGAATGAGGTAAAATATCTCACATGAAACAGACAAGAAAAGGCTTTTACAGTGGAGGGGAAATGGGGCAAGGCGAGAGGGAATGAGTGAATCTTATTCTCATAGGATTTGGCTTAAGGAGGGAATAACATACACAATGGGGTATGGAAATCTATCTTACTCTACAGGAAAATAAGGGGGGAAGGAGACAAGAGAGCAGGGGATTGATAGAGGGGAGGGTAGATTGAGGGAGGGGATAATCAAAAGCAAACACTTCTGAGGAGGGACAGGGTCAAAAGAGAGAATAGAATAAATGGGGGATAGGATAGGATGAAGGGAAATATACTTAGTTTTTCACAACAGGACTACTATGGAAGTGTTTTGCATGACTACACATCTATAACCTGTATCAAGATGCTTGCCTTTCCAGTGAGGGTGGGTGGGGAGGGAGGAAGGGAGAAAACTTGTAACCCAAAGTTTTAAAAACACTTGTTAAAAAAATAAAAGTAAAAATAAAAATAAAAGAATTATGTTGATTGCCCTGGTCCAATCTAGCCAACCAATGGATTCTCATGTATGAGTCAAACTGAAAATGGCAATTAGTATATTGAGATTTTTTTTCTTTTCCATATGATCTGTTTAGATTGGCTTTTATTTTTATTATCTTTGTGTGGCAGCATGGTTTAGTGAAGGGAATACTGACATTTGTAGTCAGGAAGGATGTAGTTTCAAATCCTGTCTGTGACATTTATTAGCCATATAATTCTGGACAAGCCATTTAATCTCTTCATGTCCCTGACAACTCTCTAGGACTTATCTAGTAAGTCATAGATGGACTGGGATCTACACTGGTAAAAAGAGTTTCCTATATATTTGCATATTTTTCTTTGAATTGTGCTTAAGTACCTACCATGATTGAAGGCTTTTATTCATGAAATTGTGTTTAAGTCAGAATGATTTCTCTTTTTTTTTGTTTCTCTTTTTTTTAATTGCCCAATCAATTTTTTACTTACTTTGTGCTACACACTGTACTAAGTGCTTAGGATACAAAGACAAAATGAAGTCATCCCTGCCCTCAAGGGGCTTCCATTCTACTAGCCAGAAAGACCACATGCACTGATAAAGAGAAACAAAACATTTACAGAGTTCATTTTGCAGGGGGGTCATTGGCCACTTGCTGAGATTAGGAAAGAGCTCAGGTAGGAAGTGGCATTTGAACTGAATTGTAAATAAAAATAGGAATTCAAATAAGTGGAGATTAGGGAACACATTCTAAGCATGTAGAAAGCCTATGCAAGGACAGACAGGAGATAGAATGTTGAATGTGAGAAGCAGCAACGAGGCCAATTTGCCTAGACTCAAGAGTTTATGAAGGGGAGTAATGTACATTAGGCCAGAAACAGCAGGATATAATCATGCTGTGAAGGGCTTTAAATTCCTCATTTTCATTTGATTCTAGAGGTAATAGGGAGCCAGTGGTTTGCTATTCCAACAAAATCAGAGACCTACCCCCTAACCCTATGCCTAATCTGTATTTCTATTGTAGTTGAATCTGAGAATGAATAGGATCTTCAAGAGAGATAATGTTGGAGGAGAACAGAGGTCCTGGCACTGGACATTGGGATATGCTCACATTTAATAGAGAAAAAGAAGGATCTAGAAAATGAAACAGAGCAGAATTGATGAAAAAGATAGGAGGAGGGCGCCAAATAGTGTTGTATAATTAAGTCCAAGGAAGGAAAGACTTTCCAGAAGGAGAGAGTCATCAGCTCTCTCAAATGCTTCAGATATCTCAAAATGAAAGAGAAATGAGAGACTAGTTTTGGATTTGGTCACTGCTGTGGTTCAAGAAAGCAATTTCAGGAGAGTGGTAGGAAGTAGAAGCCCAGATTGGGGTGAAGGAGTAAGTAGGCAATGATCAAATGATCAAAAGAGATAATATTTGTAAAGCACTTAGTACAATATTTGGCATACAGCAAAAGTCTAATAAATGCTTGTTCCTTTCTTGTTTATGAGCAATGGAGGTAGCCATTTATCCAAAGAGGGAATCAGGGCCAAGCAGAATTTCTTTTCAAGATGATGGCAGGGAGGGAAACCTGGGCCCATTTGAAGGTAGAAGGGAAGGAGTCAGTCAAGGGAAAGTGGAAAATACTAGTAGGAGGGGATAATTGAGACTTCCAGACCCATTAGAAGGAATGGAATGTGGAATACAGGTGAAAAAAATTAGCCTTGGAAAGAAAGGACTTCAATATTCTGAAATTGGAGGGAAGGATTAGGGAGGAGCAGAAAAACAGTCATCTTAAAGTGGAGAGGAATATTGATGAGGGCAACATTTATCATGATAATGGACTATAAGTCATACATTAAAGTGATGAGATGGACTCAGAATCAGTCAAGAATATACACATGTATTTAAATCTCATCACCAGAGAGCTTGACAGAACCAGTCCAACTGTGGCTGTTTCATATATGTGTATATATAAATAACTGGTCATTGGGAAACTAATATCATCAGTTTTTGACCAATTTGGCCAACAAAATGACCAAAATAAGGAATTTTATGACTGAATTGGATTGCTTGGTAAGCAACTCTTATGTGTCTTCCCATTGGTAACTAGTTGGCCTAATGGAGGAAAGAGTTCAATAATGAAATATTGCTCTGGAATTTTGAAACAATTACTGCTTTGATATAGTTAACATATTTTTATAGAGAAGCTCAATTCATAAATGTTAGCTTTACTGATTTCTTCTTTTTAATCATGTTTCCATGTGTGATTTGAAGGGTATCCATATTTAATTATATGTGTATAACTTCTATATATATTCTACATTGATATTATTTACATATTTTCTTATAAGTTATATAAATTTGTGTGGGTGCATATATATATTATATATATATAATATATATATGTACATATCTGTCTTTTTCTTTCAAGACCAAATAGCATGTTGGTCATTTTTGTTAAGATCTTTTGCCTTTCCTTGAGTAGGCTACACATTGATTTACTTTAGAGTAAAAAAAAATGTCATCTATTACTCTTTAAAAAAAAATCAGCACATCTAACTTTCATTGTCAAGGAAAAGGAAGCTAATTATGACTGTTTCATGATTCACTTAAAAGGCAAAAATGCGTATTTGGCCAGTTTCTCTTGGAGTCATACTATCTTAGAAAGTGAAAACATGCAAGGCTCTAACATGCAGGACCATTTTCAACATCATTTTTACATAAATTATACATGTTTACAATTCATTAACTCCTGGTTAAGTCATGAAATCATTCTGTCAAGTCATCAGATTGTTGCAGGGTCAGGGATTTGATCTGTGTGCATGAGGACTGCAAAAAAAAAAAGCATTATTGTATCTCTATTGCAAAAGAAACACAATATTATCCCCTTTCAAATATTCTCAACTGTGAACACATTTCCCCCTGAGAACAAGCCTCCTTAAGAAAACACCCCATACCTCTATTCCACCCCTTAAAAATTAGTAAAGGAACCATTTTGTTCATTTGGTTAATTATTCAAGAAATCATTTTATTGATGTCACACAGATTTTCTTTCATTAGTATAAGGAATTCCTGGTGTGGAAGCTCCCTCTACTGATAGAATTTATCTGTAATTTATAGTCTTAGAGAATTCCCTTGGGATACGGAGAGGTTAAATGATTTGCCTATGGTCACAGAGCTAGTATTGCTGAGAAGCAAGACTTGAACCCAGGCCTTTTTGATTCCAAAGCTAGCCCTCCATACATTATGTCATGCTGTTCTTGTCATTTAGATAGGCCTCAGGAAACTTTTTCGACATAATAGTAGGAGCAAAAGGTATAAATAAATTATAAATTTGCAGTCTGGAGAAGCATTAGAGATAGCAAGTGACTATGAAAAGTTATGTAACTACTCTTGAGGGGATGATTTAATTTCAAAATATGAATATGTTTTCCTGGCTTCGGTTATACCATAAATGGTTGATGTCTAGGGACAACTAAGACAAATACTTATTATATATCTGTTGCGCTTGCTTTGTAGCTTAACTCTAAATCAAACTCCATTATGTGTAAAATGAATGTCCACAAGCAACACTGAACCTAAAAGTTCTCAGACATAATAATGCCTTGCTCTTGCAAACCCAAACTATAAGGGATCACTGAAGCCCTTCTTATACTTTAATCTTATACTTTAAGAATTCAGATATAAGTCAGTTCTCATTGGCAACATGGAGGAAACTTTTATATGTGTTCATGAATATGTAATTATTACAAATTTTCTTGAATGGATATAACAATTTAAAAATGAAATTAGGTTGGATAATGGCAACTTGAGCAAGAATTATATGTACGTATGGTATCTGTAGATCCTTGACTACTGAACTTATCTATAGAAAGGTAACATAAGGAACATTATAAAACATTATATCATCTCATGATAATGCCTTTGGGCTGGATCTGTACCAAAACCCACACACACCTGAAATGTTTTACCCCAGGTGCTTTATCCATTAGTATAGTATGTGCCTCCATGGTTCTGGAGAATGGATGGAGGATAAACCAAAGGGTGAGCTACTCACAGCCTGTCAAAAGATTTTGTCTGTTAAAATGCCCTAAAGATAGTAAAAAGAATAAACCATTTGAAACAGAATTCCAAAAGGGGGAGAACCAGTTTGGGCATTAAGACAGTAATATCATTTCTGTAACCAGAGCTGTCTTAAATCTTATCCGTGGCTGATTTCAGTGAGTTACTATTACACTGTGAAAAGAACAAAGTTGCCCATAGATGTCTAGTTGAAACTCTGTCTTTGTCAAAGGCTATTTCTTTTTGGATACTACTAGTTGCCTGTTACATAGTTAAAATATCTGGACTACATTGGACTGTATTCTCTTCTTGCCAAATAGAAGACGTGAACCATATTGATTCCCGGGTTTGAGGGCATTTGTTTGCTGTTGTGAAGTCGTGCTGTAATTTCACAGTATCATTTTTTATCAAGGGCCAACATTATAGTAATATCGAATGACACATAACAAATGAAGCTCTAAATAGACGATGGGAGGGCTAAAGTATTGAAATCTATTGGTCGCAATTATGACAGTGCCAATAAACCAATGGCTGGAACAATTAATTTCCATGCAAAATAAAATAATTATTGGTTCATATAATGAATGAGACAAATGCTCTTTCTAGATATGCTATTCAAAAATTCATTCAATCAATATTCATTGAGTAAATACTATATGCAAGAATATTTGATAGACATAGTGGAAGGGACAGAGGAGACAGAAGGAGACCTGCAGCTTTGCACGGGGACAAAGAAACTCTTCTCTGTTAATCAATAATTTAGGAGTCTGAATTTGCAGAGATTTGGGCCTCCTTCATGGAGGTATTTATACTAATGCAAGCATTTTCATTGTTATCACTATCAACACTTCTATACCTTCTAAGGTGCTTGCTCCCTGTCTCATATTCTCTTCTCAAACTTATTGACCATGAAATTTAGCCAGCAAAAGACAATTCAGAATAGATAAGTATGATTGATATGTGTTTTGAATAGACGTGGTCAAAATGGCTAATTAATAGCTATTTTTTTTTAATTGGGTAGGTGAGTGGGACATGGAGGTCACTATAGGTACAATACTGGGATAATAGTCAGGCAGACCTGGCTTCAAAGCCTACTTCTGACTCTTATTTTAGCTGTGTGACCACGGGCAAGGCATTTAACCTTGATGTGCCTTAGGCAACTCATTTGGACTTAATTATCAATTCTTGATCTATTTAGGGAGAAGGTTATTCAAAACAAAGAATTCTCCTCCATGAAATTACTGCTAAGATGCTGATGAAAAAGTACATGACCTCCCATCCATTGAAGTTAAGAAGCTCCTCCTCCAGCTCAGGTCGGGGAGGAAACTGAGGCTGAGCCTAAGGCTCTTCTCTGCAAGTGATTCTCTCTTAGGGTGTTTGCTGGCAGGCCTGTACCCCTAAGTTCTGAGATGTTGGAATCCTCCATTCCAAATTAGTTTTACACACACCCTATATGGCTTAATTATCTAGACTTAGCATTAGTGTTCTGTCGTCGTTGTTACTATCACTGATTCACTACTTCTAGGCCGCAGCTCTCACTAGAAAAATGCTGAATTGCTGTTAAGCAACCACTGACAGCTAGATGGCACAGTGGGTGGAGCACTGGGCCTGCACTCAGGAAGACCCGAATTAAAATCTAATTTTAGACCTAATTCAGACCTAATTTAGACCTAAGATCTAATTCAGACCCTTACTAGTAGTATGACGTTAGGTAAGTCACAGCCTCTGTTTGTCTCAGTTTCCTCATCTGTGGAGATAATAATAGCATCTTCCTCCTAGGGTTGTGGTGAGGCCCAGATGAGATAATGTGTGGAAATTGCTCAGCACAGTGTCTGTCTTATAGTAGGCAGCATAGAAATGCTATAATGATAATAAGTAATAATAGTAATAAATCCTTGTATGCAACAAACACCATTGCTTTGATCTTTATTTAGCTTCAAAAAAAAATGGTCAGTGTGACTCAGTATAGTAAATAAGCGAACATCCCTTCTGTAGACTGAATAGATGTCTTTCATATAGATGGACTACGAAATTTCAAAGTTATGTAGAGGATGTAGTGATTAATATTATTCAAATTCATTAGAAGTGTTACTGAATTCATAGTATCTTTTTATCATCACCCCAAGAATAGGATTTACAGTTTCTATGAAAGGTGTTATTCAATTCCTTCTTTTGGTCATTTTCTCAGACCAATAGAATTTTCTCAGACTAATAGAAGGATTGCCATCATATTAAGGACATCTGTGAATTTTTTTTTCATCTTAAAAGGGATCTTCATACTTGAAAGACTGGGAACCAGTGGTTAGGGTTTCTTTGGGTTTTTTCCCCCTTGAAAAGATGACATGATGAATTCCCTTGAAGAAACTAGCCTTTTCTCCCCTCTTCTATCCAGCCAGGTCTCTTAACTTTTCAGAGCTCTATGTGTTTTCCCTCTTATCTTTCATTATAATTGGACCTAAGCTTGGTAGCAATAGAAGTACCTTGATGTATTTTCATGTAATTAGTACTGAATTTTTAAATATCTTTGACATCAATGAAGAAAATATATGTATCTGTTCTCTACTTTTAAAACTTTAAAATTTTATGAATTATTTACATTCTGGAGTCCAAAGTCATTATCGTACTAAAGACCAAGTCTAATTTGGTGTAAGGAAAGAAAGCGAGTTGATGATGTCCATGTGCAAGGGTGCTTTATTTCAGGTAAGAACAATTTAACTTTAGGAACTGAAATGGTAACTCAATGGGTTTCTGTTAATGGTGTGATGTGAACACACCGTACACTCCAAGGGAGGGCAATGACTTCTCTCCTTCACCCTCTGCTGCCAATCAATGTCTAAGTACTATCAATTCTATCACAGCATCATCATCTCCTAAAGAGAAACTCAAATTTCAATGGTTTGAACTTGATTCAAAGATTAATTTTTTAATTGAAGCTGGAGCAATATTAAGAGATTTCACTTGAAAATTTTAAACCCTAAGATAAGATAACCAGAAAACCAAATGTATTGGTGTTTAAATCTTTCTCTTAAGAACCAATATCTTGCACCATAATTCTCACTGAGAGAAGTCCTGGAGGCTACATTTGGTAGGTATCTTTTTTTTATAGAATCTATATCTTTTTATATTTAACAACTTAAATTGTATGACTTAAAGTACATAATTAAACCTGTGGCTTTTTCTAGGTTTGAAAAAGGGCAATGAATAATTTGCAAAGGTAATAAAAACTTAGACTTAATTTAGCCCAATCCCCTCGAGGGCAAGAAACAATGCTAATGGAATGAAGTGGCTTGCTTAAGGGCACAGGGGCATTGAGTGCCACAACTAGAATCCAAACCAGTTCTTTTGACCAGGAATGCACTCCCTGTACCATACTGCCTGATGTGTCTACACAGTCAGTTACTAGAGAACCATTGCCCAAACACCAACACATTTTGTCCACAGTGTTTTGGAAAATCGCGTATTACTTTTGCAGGCAAAAATGCAGATTTAGGTTGAAATTCTATTTAAATACAAAGGGGGGGGGATACTGAGATCCTTATAATTGTATATGAGTCAATAGAGTAAAAAGCATCCCAATGTAATAGTAGTTAATTTCTTCCCACAAATTCTACAGTTGTGTTTTCAGTTGATTCCCATACTCAAAGTATATCTGTTCTCCTATTAGAAAAGAGACCCAAACTTAACTTCTGCTGATTTAGGAATGTGTCTCATGAGGCCTCTGCCTGGCATCTTATGGAGGCCACGTGATACAGCAGAAAAAGTTCTCTTGCTAGAGCCATGTAGGCAGAAGACCTGGGTTCAACTCTTGGTTTTCTTCTCCTGACTACCTGTGAGACTTTGGGTCAGTCACTAGTACCTCTCTAGGCCTCGGTGTACTCATCTGTAAAATGCAGGTTTGGGCTAGATGTCCTCTATCTAGAGCTATGAGCAAATGACTATTTCTCTCGCACATTATGAGGATTTTTGAAGGCTTTGAGATAGAATCACTCACTCCTTTGAATGAACAGCTTCAAAGATGGTTTGATCAGATCACACACAGTTGTAAGCAATCCCCAAGTAAGATTTGCTCCTGGTTTCTCTTCTAATATGCTTTCTAATCTCATTCTTATCACTGTTTACACCAAACATTTTTGCAGTCTTATTTTGTTGCTCTTTCTGTCTATTTCAGCTTGATATTTGCCTTTCCCAAGGAGTTTACTCATGGTGGCTAGTGGGTTCTTTGTTTAAAAACACTCTTGCTTGTACCACCTGTCTCCTTCTAACAAAGTAGGCTTCTTTGTAGCCTTAGAATCACCCAGATAAATGGAGCATTCACGATTTTCATGGCACTGGGAGGCCTGGAAGACCTTACAATCAATAATTTATTCAGGCTACAAGGGTACCATTTACTGGTCTGATTTATCAATTAATGAATGCTACCTTTGTGCCTTGAAAGAGTTAACTGTCCATCTTGTTAACTGTGTCATCCAGCAGAATTACATTAGACTTTTCCTGAGCTTGCTCTGAAACTGACATTTTACAGAGAAATAAGAAAAAACATGTAAAAGAACACATTTTTTTTGCTTTTAATTTAAATCTTTAAGATATTGATAGTTACAGAGGTCTTATTTCCTTCTTTATATGTACAATGAAGTTGGATTAGATGATCCTAGTAGTGCTCTCTGGCCTAGGAGTATATGAATTTAATGATACTGCAATTATATTATTCGTTATTATTGAAATAGAATAAGTAATGCTAAAGAAGAGAGAAGAGAATAAGCATTTATTTAGCACCTACTATGGTGTCAGGCACTGTGCTAAGCCCTTTTACAAGTATTATCACATTTAAGCCTCATAGCAATCCTACAAGGTGGGTGCTATTATGATCCCGATTTTACACATGAGGAAACTGAAGCAAACAGAGGTTAAATGACATGGCTGGGGTCACACAACTAGTAAGCTTCTGAGGCTATATGTGAACTCAGGTCTTCCCGACTCCATCCACTCTATCTACTGGGCTACCACTTGCCTCTAAAGGTAATTCTAATTTAGGGGAACAGGAAGAAATTTTTAAAAACAAAGTACTCCATATCTTGTTTTCCTGTGAGAGTTTCTTTGCTGATTCAAACAATATCTCTTCCCTTTCCCTTTCCTTTTCCCTGCTTTTCCCTTCCTCTTAGACTAAATGCGCTAAACAGTACTTTGTTCGTAAGTAAGTTTTCTGACGTTTTGTTGAGATATCATTTTTCTTCTAGAGAGTTTCTTTTTTAATTCCAGTGATCATTTTCTGAAACAAAAGAGCTCTTTAAAACCAAATGGAAGTATTGCATAGTGAATGATTTCTGACATTGAAGCATGCTGGAAGAAAGTCCTCTAAGGATTCGAAGAAATAGATTGGATGAGATATTAACAAGGTAGCAAATATAGTAAAAATCCAAGGGCCTGACAGGGCCACAGTATAGATAGAGGCAGAATTATTTACAACTTCCTCTTCCTCGTTTTCATTGGCTTTACTGAGGATGTTTTTCATGGGTCCAAAAAGTTGAAAAAGGATGAGTCTTGGACTTACCGGCTGATGAAAAAACAGTTAGCATCTAAATAATCAGTGGAGATGGAGTTCTATGCATGCATGTCTAAACACACACACACACACACACACACACACAAACATATAAATACACACATATACATACAGTTTATATATACGTCTATATATACACACACATACACACATATATCAGGAACAATAAATATTAACATAACAACATGTAATTGCTATAACTATGTATATACAACACATTTCTAACTGAAACATACAAGGATAAGAAAGATAAAGATAAATTATTAATTAGCATTTATCACTATAGAGAGAGTTACTGGAAAGAAGTTTTTACTATTTTGTTCTAATGATGAGCTTTCCACTTTTAACCAAGAAAATGTTCCCAGTGACTTCAGGGTAATTTTACCTTATTAAATTTTACTGTAATTCACCTTAATTATCATAGATTCAGGCTCACAACTTTTCTTTCGATCATGAGGATATTGCAAATGCCTCTTTCAAACCGACACTGGTGTCCTCTCTAACTCAAGAGACCACCATATTGATGCACACACGGAAACATATCTCCCTTGCTGAATGAGATAAAAGATAGTACTAGTTTTGAGGGGGGGACCTTAGTACAACATTGGCTTAGGTTAAATGCAAAGAGTAGTAACTTCATTCTGTCCAGGCTGTCACCCCCAGAATATCTCACACAGCAGCCCTACAGGTAGATGAGTAGAAAGTGAAAGTCAGTTGCTTTGAGACTATAAAGGAAAAGATGATTTTGTAATTCAGTAGGGGTCCACGGCTCTCTGCTGTTCACTAGCAGATAAAAACTTCCCTGGTCAGAATCAAATAGTTTCAGTAAGAGATAGCACTATAAATAATGAGCCAAATTGTCTGGTGAGTCAATCATGGCCAACTGTCTGTTTAAAATGTCAAAATTGTCAAGGTCACTTGGCATTTAGATAATGGTGGAACTCACCCGGTGTCACTTACATAGAGTATAAAAATTACATTTGAAGGCCCCCGAAAGGATTACCTTGGTTTGAAAAGGCAATATTAGAATCAATACACGTTTGAATAAGAGAGAGAGAGAGAGGAGAGAGAAGAAAGGAGAGAGAGAGAAAGGGGAGGGGGAGATGGATTGATTCGTTTACAAGCTGTAGAAAATTTTCCATTAAAGCAATTACATTAGCACATCAAGCTGGTTAGGAATCAATATAAATGAAAAGTCAAAACATTTGCATAACTTTATGTCATTTGGCCCACCCTATCTAAGCTTTTAGATATTGCTATTTTAAATGTACTTTACTGAATAATCAGAATTCTTAGAGTGTGTATGGGGTGGGGGAGTAAGAGAACTGTATGTTATAGAAAGAAAAGGAGATTTGTCCCTGATTAAAATGACTCTTATTATTTGTACTGAAGAAAAGAATTGGTGTGTTCTCTGAAAGAACATGATTATACATTCCTTGTAACTTGTTTTAAATTAACTTCCAGGCAAAGTTCAAATATGTTAAGTGATAGGATCTTAGTTTCTTGAAAACTCAGCTACACGTTCAACATATTTGATGGTCTGTATGGATTCTTTGGGTCTTTTGCAGACAATATAAAGCAGTTAAAAGCTTTTGTGCTGAACAATCCATGCACATTGCCTTTAAAGATTAGCCAAAGGGGTCCAAGTTAACAAAAACAAAAACAAAACAACACACATTTTCTGCCTTTTTTTTTTTTGGCTTAATTTTATTGATGGGATTTCTCTGTGACTCTGTGGGAACATTCTAGCTTTCCTCCAGAGCTTGTTAGAGCACAGAATAGTTAGCACATTTGAAGTAACTATAATTTGGGAATAATGTGAGTGGGCCTGATGGCTCCATACACATTCCGGGGCAGTTTACAGATGCCCTTGGCAATGGTGTGTCAAATAAAGATGAACTACATTGTACTAGAGGCCCTTGCCAAGTCCCTTATAAGCTAGTCAAGATTTTTTTTTTGCATTTTTTAAGTAATAGATTCAATTAAAACCAGAAAGTAATCACATTAAAACTAAAGTTTGCTCTGTACATTTGATTGAATTTAGAAAATACATTTCATTGAATTTATAAGATAAAATAAGGACAAATTTATAAATTGACTCTTAATATAACCTTGAAATTTGGGAGCAGAAATATACATACATACATATATACATATATATGTGTATATATATATATATACATATATATATATATATTTAAATGAGAATGGAAAAACCAAATTCAGGGTTCTTTTTGTGTCTTCACTGATCAGGGCAGCTAGGTGCACAGAGCACTAGGTTTAGAATTAGGATGATTCATCTGCTTGAGTTCAAAGCCAGTCTCAGACACTTAATAGCTCTGTGAGCCTGGGCAAGTCACTTAACTCTTTTTGCCTCAGTTTCCTCATTGGTAAAATGAGCTGGAAAAGGAAATAGCAAACTACTCTGGTATCTTTGCCAAGAAAACCCCAAAATGGGGTCACAAAGAGTCAGACACGACTGAAACAACTCAACAACAACATTTCATAGGTCGAGAAGAAATCATCTTTGGTTGAGCAAGTGTTATTAAATTGTATTCAGGAAATTTTATCGACTCTTCCCCATACTCAGTATTGGTCAGGTATGAAATTCCACACAAGTATTACAAATGGCACACTTCACCCATTCCCAAAGTGACCATCTTCCTTTGGTTACTCTTAAGCAGACAGCAAGAAGTTATTTTTCATTGGAAAATATATTTGTAAAAATCCCAAACCATGTGCATTCATATCATCTTTGCTTATTTCTGGCTTTTGACCTGCTCCATCATTTTGATCTATGTATCCTTTGGTCATCGGTGACATGTGTATTCCTAGTTTCTTTGGTGTGTCACATGATCTCCAATTAAACTCCACTTGTTTTCTTTCTTATTGGTGGAGATGAAGGGGTATAGCACCCTTCCTAAGCTTGTTTCCTAGGCAGTTTTTCTTTCTGCCTCACTCACAGTTACAAGTCTCATCAGGTATTTTCAGTGTGTGTTTGTGTGTGATTAAAGGCTGCAGACAAAGGAGTCCTATCCAAACATCTGGAATTAAAAACCCTTGTGGGAGCTGTTACAAAGCAAAGTATGTTGTTTCATTTTACAATATTTGAACTAGTAATTGATCAGGCTTTCTCACTGTGGAATATTGTTAAGGATCTAATTTCTTAGAATAGATTTTCTTACAAGGTACACATAACTGGAAAACAACTGGTTTTTTAGATTAGACTTATGATTTCATTTTTATGGGGGACTTTTGATGAGGAAACCCCCTCTCCAAATGCAGATCAGCACTCTTTGAAATTCAGAATATTAGCAGAATATTTAAGGGACTCACCCAAAGTCACATAGCCAGTGGGTATCACAGGTAGGAATTGAATGGAGGCTTTTATGACTTAGTCTGTCTTTCTTGCCAATATGTCCTCCTGTCTCTCAAAGATAGCATATGGGATTATAAAAGGCAGTGTTAGATTACCTTTATCAAAAACTTTCAGAAAGAAACTTTTATGAGGTAGAGGCCTTCTTTGAAAGGTCTTGTGCAAAGACTGAGATAGATAGAAAGACAGGTCACTAGATAGGCAGACAGACAGACAGACAGACAGACAGATAGATAGATAGATAGATAGACAGATAGATCATTGGTAGGTTCAGTGAGGTGGTGAAGTGGATAGAGTACCAGGCCTGGAGTCAGGAAGACTCATCTTCCTGAGTTCAAATTGGGCCTCAGACATGTCCTTGCTTTGTGACCCTGGGCAAGTCACTTAACCTTGTTTGCCTCAGTTTCCTCAGCTGTTAAAAAAACCCAAATGAG
>NW_020944235.1:522444-597387 GCF_900497805.2 Vombatus ursinus | reverse complement strand
TACACCATTCTACCTTAAAATGAAATCTTTTGGAAGCCAAAATCCATGCTATGCCTGTTTCTTTCAAGTGAGAACCTCTCTTTGCATCCATCCCTTATGATTGTTTTTATGATGCTCACATGATTTTATACCAGGAAAAAATGGATTTTGGCTTTCTTTAGAAGGAATACTTAACACATCAACTTGATCATATTCTATTTTTGCCGTTTCAATTTTCCATTTACTTTAGTCTGTTAAATTTCAAATTGATACCAGTAAGTCCAATTAATTGAGGAAAGTTAGGGAGATGAGAATATTTCCATAAATGTCTATTTAATACAAAATGATATAATTTTTAAAGCACTTAGCACACTTCCTGGAACATGGTGGGAACTTAATCAGCGCTTGCCCCCTTCTCCTTCCCCTCCCTCTTGTATCGATGAATGTTTCCAAGCGAGGTGAGGCTTGAGGAGTCAGATAATCAACAAACATCGTTAGTGCCAAGCACCATGCTAAGTGCAGGTGATAGAAGGAAATACAAAAATAGCCTCTCCCTTCCAGGGACTCACATGTTCTAAATGAGGAGATAACACAGGGGAGCATGCAGGATAAATCCAGGGGAGATCAACGGTAACCTAAGAGGGGAAGGCACTAACAATCCCAAGAACTGGGACGGGCCTCCAGTTGAGGATGGGTCTTGGGCTGAGTCTTGTAGAATCCAGGGGAACCAAGAGGTAGAGGTGAGTGGGGCAGAATATTTTAGGCCTGGGGAACAGTTAGTACAAAGGCACAGTATCACTAAGCTTAATATGGTTAGGGCTAGTGGTATATCACTAGAAAAAAAGGAAGTAACTTAGATAAGGGGAGTGGGAATTCATTTCCAGCCATGTAGTCTCAGGTGAATGAAGGTAATAAGTTCACTGTTGGAAAGAAAGGGTTTTCAAAGGGATTTTTTTTTCCTGGAGTGAAGTGAATGGATACAGTAAAGCTAATTTATTGCAAGAATCTTAGGAAAGATTGGTATATATACCATTAGCAATCTTCAAATAAACAATTCCTCATACATTTGATCCGAATACTTATCCAGATCAGAATGTTTTGGGGTAATGCAAATATATACAATGGAATCTCACTTTCTACAGTTGGATAAAACTACAAATTAATCATTTATTTTAATAGGACTCTGTGAATATTTTCAAGATGAAGTTTGTGAAGACTTTGTGAATGTCCTAAAAGGAAGCTGTACTGTTAAACAATTTTTTTTCTCTTTTGTAAGAGTAAAAATCATTTTTGTAAGATAATAGGGAAAATAATAATAGGGAAATGATAATAATAATGAAAACTAATTTCAACTAGTATCCAAGATGAGGAAAGAGTGAGCTAGAGAGACCCAAATTCCAAGACCACATAGTTAGTCAGTGACATCTATCAATGCAGTTGCAAAGAAGTTACAGCAAGGAATCTAGACCAGACCAGAAGTTGTGCTATTATGAGGGTGGACAGGCATGTTGTAGAGGGAACTGGGTGCTGGAGAAGACAGATAAAGGGAAACTAACCACATAGTAGGACCTAGAAATGCATTCTACATATACACAATAATATTTTAAAATTTGACAGAGGAGTGATAATAATAAAATGGTTTTAATAGCTAATATTTATCCAGCACTTGGGAGTTTCCAAGTGCTTTCATTTGTCTTGGGAAGTTGTCACTTTGTGGGTGTGGGGACTAAGGGGGATATGTATAAATTTCCACAGTTCGCCAAAAAAATAGTGGAGTGGTTTGCCATTTCCTTCTTCAGCTCATTTTACAGATGAAGAAACTGAGGCCAATAGGGTTAAGTGACTTGCTCAGGGTCACACAGCTAATAAGTGTCTGAGCCTGGATTTGAACTCAGGTCTGCCTGACTCCAAGGTCAGCATTCTATTCACTACACCACCTAACTAACCCACAATAATTTAAAAATAATTCCCCCTCCCAAAGTCTTGATAGTTTATGCCCTCTTCTCCAGTTAAATAATGCTGTGTATGGTAGAACAGAGGTTGAATTAGATTCCTAATAAATGATACCCCCCCAAAATTGCAAAGAGTTCTCTATACCCCTTTCTCAAGAAGAAACTTGAAAGAAATGGCCAAAATTGCCTCTAAAGGGAGTTTCTTTCCAATGTTTCCCCTTATCTTACTTACTGACTTACTACTGACAGCAGACAGTGAGTACATTCTTAGCCGCTGTACTAAATTATGCTTTCCTCACTATGCATGTAGAAAGGCTAGAATTTTTATCTTGGGGTTTTGTTAAATGCACAACACACTCAAACTTGGCTCTTGTGGTTTATATTCTCCTCAGACACCCTTAGTAAAAACATAGCTGTTAACTCGAATTTATTCACATGTATTATATAAAAGGGTGGCTGTTTTAGAGATGTTAAGAGGGCTATGATTAAATTAAATTGATGAGACAATGAAACAGCTAGATAAATAATATCTCCAAGTCAAGAAACAAATTTGTGCTCTAAATCTAATGGAAATATTAATGGGAGGGGAAGGAAATTGGGATCCTATTACATTTCTCGACTTTATATTTAGTAAGACTTTGTGCAGACAGTCCGCTTTCAGGCACTCTCTAATGATAATTTGGCAATTAGTGGTTTTGTTTGGGAGCAAAAGTCTTTACAGAGGGAAATGAGAGGCTGGTTGCTAAGAATGTGTGATGGAAATAGTCATGGGGCAGAGTTCTTAACAAATGGCATTTAGTTGAAATGGCACCAATTGAGGCTGATTGTGAGTGCTATTATAACATCCTTATAAATTCACACATGCTACCATATACCCAGCTATGGAGTTTATTACTCTAGGACATCATCATATCAATTTCTGTGGATGAATTTTTTTTTAATTTGAATTACATAGAATACTTAAAGAGACCTTAGAGATCATCTAGTTAAATTCCTCATTTAACAAATGAAGAAACTGAGGCTCCAAAAGTGGCATGTGTGATTTGTCCAACGTCCAACAAGTTAATGAAAACTAGCCTAGGGGCCTTGACCCCCTCCCCCAGTTTTTCTAAAGGTTTTCTATCAGAGTATACGTTGCACAACTGAGTCTTAACACTTGATTTAATAACTTCACCTTAATAATTCCCATCTCAAGTTTGGTAATAGTTAATGGTAGATCCACAAGCCAGGTTTCCTGACTCCTAGTCCTGTGATCTTTCCATTATACCATGCTGCCTCTGGGTATTAAGTAATCTTAGTAGAATTAACCCAAGAGAGTTAAACCTTTACATCATACGCCATTTTGCCCAAATATATTTTTCACTTTTTATTTTCAGAGAAATAAATGAAGATCTAAGTTTAGTATGGTCAAATTTCACTTAGCATAAATTATAATAAACAGAATTATCTCCCATATAGTCACTCTTTTGGAAAAACAAGCTAAAAGAATGAATTGAAATTTAGCTAAAAAATCAATCCAATTTTACTACTTTTCTTCAAAGCTGGAGTTATATGACTGAAATAACCTGTAGTTGCATGGTCAATGCAATCATTTCAACCATTTACAGGTTTCACATACAGTTTATGAGACAACAATTCTATTGTCAGAAGACTTGGTCACATGACAGGTCATTTCATTAGCCTCATATACATATAAATTAAGTCTACTTGAAAGTATGGAAGAGAGTTACTGGGTTTATTGAAGACCATGGCTATCTGGGACAATAGAGAAATCTTTGATGAAGGTAGTTCTCTTTTTCTAATTAAATATCACATCAGAGGTTGAGTTTTCGAAAGATTTACAGGTGAGATACAATGAAATTAACTTGGTAGCAGCAAGTATTAAGATAGAAAAGATGGGTAATCTCTCTATATATTTTTGAATCTATGAGATAGATTTTATAGCTGTACAGACATTAATCCTAGCATCAGCTATAGGCATAATTATGCAAAATGTTTGCCTGATTCCCCAAAATTTGATTTCCAGAACATTGTTTAGTTCTAGACACCCTTCTCCCTCTGCCAGGTCAGATACTTGGCAACACCACAAGAAAACAGACTGAATAGTACAGAGGACTGATTTATTTCAAGATGGCAAGATTAAAACAACCTAAAACCTATGAAGTACCCACAGAGGTTGCTTAATAATTCATTATTATAGATACAAGAGGCCAATTTAAAAGTAAGAAGCAGAAGAACTATGAAAGTGAATAGTCCTAAAGATCACAGATTTTGTCTTGAGGACAAAATATTTCTTTTAACATGTAAATTCATCTTAAGTTATGGGAGAAAGATAGGTAGATTAATTTTTTAAAAAATCTTTTATGACAAAACTTGCTAGACAGGTAGTTTTTTATGAACAAGATAAATCATTTTCTAGAAGTTTAATTTTTAGAAAAGGAAAATCAAACTCTACTTGTATAATCGAGTAATATAGGGTCAGACAACTGCAGTAAAAGATAATTAGCCACAGTGTAGGGAAATCCATCTGGAAAAAATAATGGAAGGAAAAGAGTTTCATACTATTACAGGTATTCCCAATTCTCCCTGTGTCTTTGATGCCCAGATCCAGACTATGGCTACTGATTGAACCTCTCTGCCATCCAGTTCCCCAACTCCCTAGATGCTAGAATGGAACAACACTTGTGCAAAGTCAGCCCTGTTGGAGCCACTATTATAAATTCTTACTCTTTGGGGGCCTGATTTCTTACACACACACACACACACACACACACACACACACACCCTTAAGTGGATGAACAAAAAGAATTCAACATTGGCTTGAATTCAAGAAAAGAGTACTGGGAAAAGGTTCAGGAAATCAATTTGGCTTCTGGTGGTAGAGCCAGAAGTTATGTTGGGGCTAAGTTCTCAAGGAAGTTCTATCAATGTATGAAGTTGCCATTTTCATTGAATTTTGGTTTTGGCATTCAGATATTGTGACTCAGAATGACCAAAATTAAAATGTGTCTATATGTGCAAAAATGTTACCAAGTGATTTAGGCCAACCTCTCTCAAAAAAATGTAGATTCCTAAGTGCATAACAAATAGAAAAGATCAAGAAATAATAAAAAGAATGAGTTACTACTAAACAACACTTAAGGAGTTGGTGCCCAAAGTAAGCTACCATATACTTAGTATATTACACTCATTACTGTGGGTTTATTATATTTTGTGTCAGGTTCATGCATTTTTTTTTCAAGGAACAACTTTGGAAGTGTAGACATTTAAAAAAAAATAAGATAATCCTGAAAAACTGTCAGCATTAGCTGGTGTGGAGCTGATTCTTCGTGAAAATTTTCAACATATTCTAATTAAACATGTAATTAGGAGTAATATAGCTTTGTGCATTCTTGATTACCAAGAATTTTTTTTAATGAAGGTCATAATTAATTGCATGAAAATCTGAAACTATCAATTTGGATTTAGTGAAGTTATTTAACAGTAGCTTTTGGGTTGTGGGATATACATTCCTGAAGAAAAATCTGAGTGATAACAACCATCTAGCCACTCCCAATCAGTTAATTATGTAAAAACTGAGCTTCAAAAAGTCAAGCAAAGTGAGAAGTGTATCAGTAAAGCCCAAAAAAGAAAGATGCTAAAACCTAGGGGGTGCTACAGTGGATAGAGGGCTGGGCCTGGAGTCAGGAAGACTCATCTTCCTGAGTTCAAATCCAGCCTCAGACATTTCCTAGCTTTGTGACCCTGGGCAAGTCACTGAATCCTGTTTGCCTCAATTTCCTCATCTGTAAAATGAACTGGAGAAGGAAATGGCAAACCCCTCCAATGTTTTTGCCAAGAAAACCTCAAATGGGGTCATAAGGAGTCAGACACGACTGAAATGACACAAGGAAAAAATCCTAAACCTACTTTGACTGGTATTCAGAGTATATAATATGACCAGAGAAATGTTAATTTCTCAACGGGTTTGGCAGGATTACTAACTATTCCTTAATAGGCCAGGCACTGCTCCTGGTAGATATACGAGGTCCATTCATCTTAAACCAAGCTAATGAATAGCCATAACCCATATTTATTGTTCAAATAATGTAGGATTTCAAATATTACACCTGACTTTTAAAATATTATCTTCCAAATTGGAGTCACACTGTTTTAAATAGGAATATACATTTCATATCTTTACCCCTTTCTGTATTTATGTGCAAGTCACTATGCCAGGCACCAAGTATAAGAAAGACCAAAAAAATCTGCCTTCAAGAAGTTTTCATTGCTCTGATAAAGCAAGCCAACAAAATTGTTTAAATACTTTGAATGAAATGCGAGATCACAACTCATAATACAAACAGTGTTGTATTATCATCCAAAGGTAACAAATGCTCTTTGTATGACTGGCTACTCTGAGACATCTTTTTACATACTCTTTGTAGCCGTGATACTTTGCTCAGTAACTTTTTTTGTCTAATTTGGCAAAAAATAATTTCATAGCATTCTGTTGGCAGCAGATAATAAAAAATTCTAACTGCCAGAGACATGCTATATTTTCAAGTCATAGTGCCCTGTCTTCTCAAGGGATTGGTTGCATCAGAAAATGTTTAAAATAGACTTTTCCTTGGTGCATGAGGCTAATTGAATCCCACAGTGGAGAGTGATTTAGATTTTAGTTTATGGAAGAAGAAAATCCACTCCACTCAATGGTTAGTAACGTGGTGGTGGTATTATTACTGTTCTGTCTGGTCCCGGTGAGGTCCCAGGTAGGAAACCTCTTTGAATCTGTCCTCATGTAGAAGAGACTTTGTGTAGAAAATAATGCATTCTGTAATGTCCCTAATAGAATATTATAGACACATAAAGAAAAATAATGATTTCCTAAGGCAAATCTACATAGGAATATGGGGGTTTTTTCTTCAGTTTTATCTGGGCAATACTGTAAATGATCTTTCCCATTGACGCCTTCATAGTTTTCATCTTGTTTTGAATTATTTAATTTACTTGCCAAAAAAGATTTTAGGCATGAGGTACAGATGACCTTGGAAGTCTACCATCTAAGAAAGCCTTCAGTTTTTGGTGCTTCACTCCTGTAAGTGATCACTTCACCTTCTTACTCCTTCCCCTTTTGAAAAGACACCCCCCCAATAGACACCCTAATGACATAGAATTGGAACACTGAATTCTCTGCTCATCTCATGAAAATAAAAGAATGGTTGACTATAATCAACATTGTTATTTCACTGCTTGGCTTCCTAACAATCAATGCTTAGATTATAAGGTTGTCTGAGGATAATCAAGAAAGGTCTAGAATTACCTCTTTTTAAAATTGCCTCTTTGGAAAATGCCCTCTAATTAGTAAGGGTGGCCATCTGCACTTTACAAAGCTGATCCTATTTCTTAATTCCTGATTAGTGCCAATTGAAGGGGTGCAGTAATTACATGGCCCACAGTAATCAGAAAATATCGATACAGTGAGAAAATTCTATCCACAATTTCTAATTCACCTAATAATGGAGGATGGGCTACATATTCCATTGATGAACAGATCTTTGCCCGTCCTTCTGTGGTTCTGTGCCATTGCTATATGCTGGAATCTCCTCCCCCTCACCTGCTTGCCTACATGTTGAAATATTACCATGTCCTCCATGAATATGTCCTGGATCTCCCTCAAATGGTAATAATTAGCCTTCTCTCCTTACAACTCACAAAGGTTACCATGTTTTATTTTGTGTTTTATTTTTGTATTCTTTTCTTCCTTTACTAGTTGATATTAATATTTGTTTGCCTTATTTATATTTGCAAGTCCTTTAATACCTAGCACAGAGTTCTGCCATATAGAAAATATTTCAAATGCATGTTGAATGAATAAGGAGGAAAAACCAAGCAAGGCCAAGAATTAAAAAGGAGGAAAACCAGTTAAATTGCTTTTAGGAATTTAGTGAGCCTTTTTTTTTCTGATTCCAAGCTTCTCATGAAAGCAAAGGCCCATTTTTTCCAGTACAAAAATTTTAGCCATGTTTCTGCATGACAGTGAGACATGGAACATGTCTCTGAAGAACAGATGATCAGTATCACATAAAAGGCAATGGAGAGAAGCATGATAGGCATAAGTAGACTGAGACACATAGATAATCAGGAACTCTTAAGAAGAATGGGAGTAAAAATTATCATCAAGGCGTTGTACAATAGAAGGAAAGATGGGCTGGTCACATGGTAAGAGAGAGGGATGACAAGTGGATGGCCAGAGTGCTCCCTTGGAACATCGGGAGAAAGTGAGGAGCCCTTTAGCAGGCGGACTGACCCTGTTGTGGTGAACTTTGGGGAGAACATGGAGAAGAGTAGCACAAGAGAGTATGGAATGGGTAGGTTGTTATTTGCATTGTTGGAGGGAATTTCTGAAATGATGACATCGTGTATCCATTTGATTATTTTAGGATGTCTGGTGTATGAACATTTCCACATAAGCAATAGAATACAATTTAATTTTGATTTTTGGCAGTTTTTAGGCCAACCTCTGCTACTCTTTTATGGATCTTCTCAGACTCATATTTATAGTACTTGTCTTCAGCTTTTTTCTTCATTTGGCACCATTAAAAAAAACCAGCAGAGTGTTTCCTTCCTGTCCTCAGTTCATTTTCTTCTGGAAGACTTGGACCAGCTTTAGAAGTTCAATTAGAATCCTGTTGCTACGTTGTAAGGAAACTCAAATCAAAATATCTTAAACCTAAAATGAAAAAAAAAATAGTATCATAAGTTTAGAGCTGGAAGGGCCCTTAGAGGCCACTGAGTGTAACCCCCTCATTTGACAGATAAACAAACTGAGGCATAGAGAGGTTAACTTACTTGCCCAAGGTTACGTCATCAAGTTAAGAAACAAATATGTGTCAATTATTGTAGCTGAAATGAATATAGTTAACATAAGCTGGGTAATTATTGATATATTTAACTATGAGTTTCAGGGAGAGAATCACAGTATTTGAAGTCAATTTTATGAGATGCAACTCCACAAGTCACCACGTAATGCAATTCAAGAGACACAGCTTAATGAACAACAAAAATCTGAAAGGGGAAAAAAAGTATTTTTCAATGTATGCTAATTCAGGTAGAAAATATCTCAGCAAGATGTGTTATTCCAATTACATATCAAGCACCAGAAATTCAAATTAAAAAGCCATTGTTTGAAAAGATGATTAAAAAATGAGACAACTTTAAAACATGCACATGGTAATGATAATAGTATCTGATATCTGTATTGCACTTTGAAATTTGCAAAGCACTAACCCCAACCCTAAATGCATTCTCTCACTTTTTGTTCAGTTTCTTAGCATTCCATTTAAGGGCTAGAGAAATAAGAAAATGATTTCATTGTAGAAGGTAAGGAGGTCGGAAGACAGGATCAAAGTTACGTTTTGAGAAGTGGTTGTATTTTGCTGGAATGGAGACACTGAAGTCATAGCTGATTCTGAAGACCCAAATGTCCTCCAGACCCAAAGGCATAATGATTATAAGCATATGTGACCCTTACGGAAATTGTGTTTCTGAGGTCCCTTCAAACACGTGATTGTATGATCATTGCCAATTTGTTCCTTTCCCTCAGTTATTATTCGTTTATGTCACTGATGCACTTATTTATCCTCAATGAAGCCCCTATTCAGAATGATTAGAGAGGTCCAAAGGGAACTTCCTGAAACCAGGAGAGCCATTGCCTGACATGGCTCCCTTCAAGATTCATTCCTTTGCTTAAAAGGCCTTTATCAAAGTGGAGGTACCCTGGAAGGAGTTAAGACCTCAAACAGTTATTCCTTCTGGGAATTAGCTGCCAGCTAAGAGTAAATCACTGGGAGATTGAAGGAGGGTATGGGAAGGGAGAAATAAAAGGGATATCGAATAAGAAAATGGGGATAAATTTTGTAGAAAAAAGTTGGAGGACAACAGAGAACAATTTTGCCTAGCATAAACCTTCAAGGAAGTCACTGAAATCTTTGCCTTGGCTTAGGCTAATCATTTGATTATCTCGGATGCTGATTTTGTAAAATGCCTTTAATTACAGCAGGACATAGAACTATAGAATATTCTAGGTGAGTTAACTATAGAATATTACCTTTTAGATTTTTATAGCATGCATGCATGTGACTATAACCTCTAAGTATATAATTCTAATTTTTCTATAGTCCCACATCACCAGTTGCCTGCTAGACATTTCTTTCTATTCTATTTGGGCTTTCAAATTCAACATTTCCACTGCAGAAGTCATTACCTTACCCCCTAACCCACCTCCAAATTTAATTATTTCTCTTGGAGGAACCACTATCCTTCCAGTGCCCCAAGATCAAAACTTGGTAGTTATCCTTGGCTCCTTCCTCTTTCTCATCTCCTATATTGTCCTCTCGCCTGCCCATCACATTCTTTCTACTCACACAGCTCCTCACCTAGTTCAGACCCTCCCTCAGCTCCTCTTGCAATTTCCACCTAACTGGTCTCTCTGTTTCTAGTTTCATCTCTTTCCAATCAATCCTCCACACAGCTGTAGAAAAAAGAAAAAAAAAATCTCCCAAAGACACATTGCTCGTGAATCCTGTCTCTCGGATAAATTACCAAAAAGAGAGATGGCTGGTCACAAAGAGAAATGTTCTATCTCTCTAAGTTTGAATTTGAAATTGAAATATCCTTCTGGCATCATGTGACACATATGAATTATATTTCCTACTTATCCAAATCCAGATGTGATTATGATTTTTTTTTATAATTGGATTACGTAGAATGTAACTATTAAACTATAGAGAGCATGTTTCCTAAAAGGTTGCTTACTGTTGACTCATCTGGTTATAACTCATTTTGTTTTCACCAACTTTAACATATATTTCTCGAGGCAGCTAGGTGGCGCAGTGGATAGAGCACCGGCCCTGAAGTCAGGAGGACCTGAGTTCAAATCTGGCCTCAGACCAAATACTTGACACTTATTAGCTGTGTGACCCTGGGCAAGTCACTTAACCCCAATTGCCCTTAAAAAAAAACATATATTTCTTTCTCTCTAGTAATTTATTTAAACAAATGGCTAAATAGTTAAATAAATATCACATGTATCATTTCTATATTAACTGTGAAAGGCTTTAGAAGTTTAGTCCAAAATAATACATACTTGATGAAATAGTTGTTATTATGAATATGACTTTCTAAAATGATGCACAGTTGGAGAGAACTCAAAGATTTTGGTTTCTCTTTAAAAGTGTCCATATGCAGGGTGAGAGATAAGAGTGACAGAGAAAAATTTTGACTATCTCTAACATTCTATAGGTATTGCCATTTCCCCCCTTTTAAATAATGAGACACATCTCTACTGTTCTAAGTGTCTTTCATTAGCAAATGGAGTTCACTTTTTCTTATTGAATTGATGAGACAATTTCCTCTGTTCCATGTTCCCTCATACCATTTGGAAAACAGACGTGTCTGGAGCAAAGAAGGATACATTTCTCAAAAGTATCATACAAAAGGGATAATGTTAAATATGGCCATGTAAGAATCTGTTAAATGTGCAAAATGACTTCATTATGAGCCAAGAGAACATAAGACCCTTTAGCATTGATTAATGAATCCCAATTCTGGAGGTTTGGAAGTACTTATAGAGTAAGTGCTATCACTCTTTGCTAATTCTATATTTCACCCCAGCCCTGCCAAATCTAAAAGAAAAGTGGGAAAACATGAGGGAGCAAATTTAATCTCGATAAACTATAATCCTCATATTTCTAATTAGGATGCCAACATATATCACCTTTGCCACCGCTATACAAAGCAGTAGTAATTCTATTTATAGTATCATTATGACACTTTGCCTGTCTATAATAGTAATACCTCTACTTCATTCATACTAGAGTGTAGAAATATTGCCCGAAGTCATTTTTTCTCTTCTTGACCATTTGTTCACCAAGTTCAATTTTCATATGCAAATATGACCTTTTTATCCCATTCTATTGAACTTCATTACGGGCACTGGTCTTGCCAGGCCAATAAAGTGGCTATTACTTGAACACTGACTACTTGATGGATGCATATGAAATAGAATTTACTCTATAATCCTTTGTATTTTGAGAAAGCAAATTATGGAATATGACATCACAAAATCACGTTACTCCGTTTTTCTCCTGCCTAAGACAGTGTCTGAGGCTAGATTTGAACTCAGGAAGATGAGTCTCCCTGACTTCAGGTCTGGCACTCTATCCACCGCTCCACCTCGCTGCTTAAAATAACTTTATCTGCTAGGATACAACTATTTTCACCCCTTCCTCCCCACCCCACCAGAAACCCTCAAAACCTTTGCTGTGGTGATTCTAACCACCTGGGATGACTGAAACCCCCAGGAGCAAAGGTGGGATTGTCTGCACTCTGTGTCATATACCTTATTATTATTCTCTAAGGAAAAAAAAATACATATCCAACCAAATTCTCATATTGCTCTCCCCTGGCCATCAGATTAATATATAGGAGGAAGGATGCTCACAGTTACATTATATTTTTTTCTACTAGCAAAGTCTTGTTTCAGTTGAGAAAATTGTCAGTTTCTCTCGATGTCTAGGGGTATGAAATGCCTCCTTAAACAACTTAACCAATCATGCTGCTGGATAGGTAAGACAGGAAACATGTATTGGACTTAGAAAGGTAGAATCTATAGTGCATGGTTGTGTTCTTGACAGAAGTAAGGTCAAACCTGGAGTCAGGAATACTGAGGTTCAAATCTGCCCTCTGAAACTTGATAGCTACAATCTGAATTATAGGCAAATCACTTAATGTTTCCTTGCCTTTTTAGCCACCTGTAAAATGGAGGTGATAATCTCTGTAGTACCTCCTTAGGTTCAAATAATGTGAAACTTTGTATACTTTATAATAGAAAATAAATGCCAGTTATTACTTTAGATCTACATAATAAGAATACCACCTATTCCACTTTATTAGAGATTTGTTTTCCTTAATCAATTCAAAAATTGCCATGCTTGAGTCTCGGGTCCACTGAAATTATATTGTTCTTTTTAATTTTGATTTTTTCAGTTAGCCAGCATTCTGAATTATATTGTCATGATTTTAAAAATGTTTTTTAAAGGTTGGTAAAATATATTGGTGTCATTTCCATAAATCATATACTTTTATATTGTTCTCCCACATGCCCTATAGCTCAATATTTTGTTTAAGATTTTAAAATTGCTTTTAAATATGCAGTTAATCTCTTGCCAACAATTACCCATTTGAGGAACTTTTTTTGCCTTTCTAAACTTTTTATAGGGTATTATTGTATGTAATTCATTACATAAAGAAAGATACTTCAACAAATACCCAGTTCTTAGCAGTGACTGGCACATGCATAGTAGGCTCTTCATAAATGTCAGTTGACTTGACTTGACAAAATGTGTCAGGATAAGTACCAGGCTAGAACTGACCCTATTTTCTAGGCTCTGTGTTTCTGAGATTTGTAAATAGCCTAATAGCCCCAGAATACTTGACTTTCTTTTGTTTTTACATTAGTCCTTTCATCCTAATAGGTTTCACATTTTTCAGACTTCACACACATACACTTTAAAATAATGTCAGTTTGAAAGGATCTATCTAAGGTCATTCTGTTCTTCCCATGGTTGAGATGGACAGGTACTGATTCATATCTGTCTCATGAATGACCATTCTTCAAGCTCTGTCTGTGTTCTTCCTTGTTCGACACTTAGGAAAATATTTATAATTCCTTTGCTCTTTCAAAAAACATGTGTGTGTGTGTGTGTGTGTGTGTGTGTGTGTGTGTGTGTGTGTGTGGTTACATCAAGGTAACTATACCTATAGTTACATCAAGGTAAAAATGACTAGAAATAGAAGTGAAAATCATTCTGAAGTATAAAGTAAGAATGTAAATGATTCAGTTGGAGCGACAGGATCAACTTAAAATTCATGTAGTCAAACATTAGATAGGGAGAGTTCCAAAAGTTTGAGGTTCTGCTGCATTTTCAAAAAGTTGCCTGCATTCTGTGAACTCTCAGTCACCTAGGCAATAGTAGCATTTGGGAGCAGGTCAACCAGTAGCATCCTTGATAAAAAGATTTACAAAGCCTGATTCTATGTAATGATTGAATATCAAAGGTTAGCAGAACATGGTTCTACTTGATGTGACACACATGTCTTCCTAAATAGCTGTGCACAGCTCCTCTCTCTCCCTTGAGAAACTTAAAATATCCTACAAGCCTTCATGTAGTAGAAAGCTGTGACACATCATTTTCAGAGAAAAGAATTCTTTTTGTATCTTCTAATTTATCTGGTTATAAAATATATAGGGTTGAGGATTTTGGTGTATTGACTTTTTGTAATGTAAGAAATATTTATATAGCCTAGAAGGGAGATGGAAGATTCTGCTAAGATAAAAACTAGAGTAATTTGATTATTTCTTTGAGCTGATACTAGAAATCTAGGAGTGGTTTCCCGATTTGAAATGTTAAGAGTGACGTAACTGTCCTAATGATTTTTACCTCTCCCTTAGCATCTAACACAATGCTCTGCGCACAGAAGGTTGTTGATAATTGATTTATTGAAATTACACGTGACTTCAGGTAGCTGAATGATTAAAAAATAATCCATATTTAGTGAAGCCAAATCATATAAAATCAGATTTTTAATGATTTCTCTTAGTTTGCAGAGTCTGAATATATTCAGTGGTACACATTTGATGATGGGGGACAGTGTGGTAGAGCGAAAAGTGCTCTAGCCTCAGTTGAAGTACTTCCTCTTCATCTTATTGGCCAATTAACCCTGGGCAAGTCACATAAACCTCTCAATGCCCCCAAGTAACCCTGTATATAGTAGAACAGTTGCTGATCTTCATTGATGTGGGGAGTTTGCTCATGGTAAAAAAGATATTGTATGTAGGCCTATATCTTTAAAGAACTCCCCCACTTTATATGTGTAAATGAGGTCACATGAAACTACTCAAACACCATGCCAGTTCATTTTGTTCGGTTTATCATGTGCTGGCAGTCAAAACTAAAATACTGAGATTATAATTATAATGCATAAAAGAGAATTATAAATAATCCTAGCCTTTCCAATTAAAGTCAAACATCAGATCTCAGTAAGATTCTTAAATCAACATGATAACTTTAACACTGAAAATACTGAATCCAGATTGATTGATCTTGTCATGAGCAAGGTCGTGGGCAGGGTGGAGAGATGAATTTGAATTACAGCACATCTTATGTCATTTATGTCATTGCAATGACACTTGGAAATGTATTTCAAGTGAATCGCTTTATATTCTTAAATGACTTTAAATGTTTTCCAAAAAAAGTACAATCTAGTGTTTTTTAAAAGTATAATATTTCGATTGAATCCTATTAGAAATTTCTGAGAATCTACACTTTTAATCACAAATTCCTCATTTCAGAACAAAGTTATGTTATCCCTTCAAAAGCGAACCAAGTTTTAGTCAAATCTTGAGTTTAGCCAATCCTTTTAACGTATTTCATCCTCGTGGCCTGATTGCAGGATAAATATGCACCTATTGGTTGGGTCATTTCAGTCATATCCAACTCTTCATGACCCCATTTGGAAATTTCTTGGCAAAGATACTAGAGTGGTTTGTCATTTCCTTCTCCAGCTTATTTTACAGATGAGGAAAGCAAGGCAAACAGAGTTAAGTGACTTGCCCAGGGTCACCCAGCTCATAAGTGTCTGAGGCTGGATTTGAACTCAGGAAGATGAGTCTAGATATGGACATGATACACATTTCAAAATTGCCTGAGGTTCTTAGGCTGAATTTGAATTTTGTTTGTATCTTGCCTCTTGACTGTGGAGGCAATAACATGTCTTGGTTTAAGCTTGACATATTATGCCCTGCTCCAACTAGCTTTATGCCTTCATTCACATTTGAATAAATGGCCATTTTCATTCTTTTAAAGTAAAATTATACCCTTTACTGTTGTTCCATAGTACCATGAACTCAGTTGCAACATCTTTCCTGAGTTGTAAAACATCAGAAAAAAATCTTCACATAACTTAAGAAAACAAAACTATGTTTGACAGCCATGGATCATCAATGACCATAGAAACACTGTGCAGTTGTCTCTTCTGCGACTGCAGTTGAATGCTTGATACCTTAGGTTAATATTTGACTTCAGTACTTTTACTTTCTTCTCTTCCAACCATGTAAAATCTTCATCTAGGAAAGATTCATTATATCTTTATTGTTCAATAATGTGCAGGTATCATTTTTTGAAGGGAAGATTGTTAAGCACCACTCTGTATCCTGTTAATATTGATTGTTTTCCCCTCCTTAGCCAAATCTTCTTCTTCTTCACATCTGCTCCCCCCACCCCCACCAAGCTATTTATATCCTTCCATATTTACAGAGAAGACTGCACGAAGGATCTCAAGGCGGGTGTTTCAGAGGAAACGTGTTGGACTAAATTTCACTTTAATTGCTCAATCCCAAACTCTGTGATGTTATGTGCTTTTTTCTTCCTGAATATATTTCAATTATTGAGAAATAGCCCTATTCTCTCTATACTGATGGAAATTCTAAATTCATTCAAGCTCCCTGAGACCTATTTGTTCTTGAAGAGAGTGTGGGGTTGGTGGCACAGGGAAGGGAATGGTCAACCCTGGGTTTATACAAGAGAGGAATGATTAGGCTGGCAAGGGATAGAGGGGTCATTGCACAGACCATCCCAGAATTCCCCTGTGTGTTCTTGTACTCCTTTCAATCACTACTTATGGCTTCTCCTAAATACAAAAAAAAATGTATAGACAGTAGCAAGGAGGGGGAGTGAGAATCTCCAATTAATCAGCCAACAAGCATTTATTAAGAGTCTACTATGTGTCATGCACTGTGCTAGGTACTGGAGATACAAATAAAAAATGAAAGTCACTGCCCTCTAAAAGATAAGCAAACAAAGAAATAAATAAATAAAAACTAATTTTGAGGGGGATCTTAGGAACTGAGGGATCCATGTAGAAGTTAGTGCTTGAGCTGAGTCTTAAAGAAAGTGAAGGATCCCATGAAGCAGAGATGAGGAGGGAGCATGCAGTCAGTGCAAAGACACAGGAATGGGAGAGGAATGGTCATGTTTGAGGACTAATAAGAAGGCCGGTGTGGCTGAGCCATAGAGGGCTTAATGTTCAGAGAGGCTGAAAAGATAGGTTGGGGCCAGGGTTTGCAAGGGTTTGAAAAGCCAAACAGAAGAAGTCATATTTGATCCTAGAGATATTACAGGGCCACTGGAGTTTATTTTGGTGGGAAGTGTCATGGTCATACCTGGGCTTAAGAAAAGCCACTTAGGTAGCTATGTGCAGGAGAGATTGGAGTGGGGAACAGGGTAGGAAGGGGAGTCACATGCAATGAGTCTGGAAAGGAAGCCCATCACAAGGAGAACAGGGAGAACGACTCCTAGAAATGTTTGGAATGTCATGTCCAACCTCAACCATTTCAGCAAAAGTAGGGGCTAGAATGCAGTCAAAGAGTCAGGGAAGGCTTGGGCAGTCTGGTCTGAGGAGGTTTCTGGGCTGTTCTTTTCTGTTCTCTGTCAGCCAACAATCATTTACTAAGCACTTACCATGTGTAAATGCGTCCTGAGCTAAGCACAGAGGAACTAAAACAAAGCAAAACACTATCCCATTGGTACCTAAGGGATACAAACACTGGATGATGATGTCAGTTGAATAAGCAAATCATGATTTGGTGGTTGATCATTTGTATGCCTTAATACAGTCTGTTGGTCTAGATCAGTTTCTACTATGAATCATTGAGTCCACCTAAGTAAATTCGGACATAACTCGGCTTTCTGTTCTAATAACTTGTTCATTCTCTTTTTCATGAAACTATGTTTGCCCCTGCTCTTTTCCTGAAGCAAATCTAATGATGTTTGCTCTGTTTATACTCTTTCTCATGTCAACAGCTCTACTATTTGGGGACTCTTAGATTTCAAGTGTTCTGAATTACGGATGAACATTGAATTGTAATTATGAGTAATCAGTCTGAAAAGAACCTTTTATTCTGACAAGGGGAAGCTGAGATGAGCATTTACTTCTCTTTACAATATATTGTTGAAAAAAGCAAAGGTGATAACATCAGCATAAGGAGAAGGAAAAAGACCAAAGCAGAATTAAATAGGACTTGGCATTTCTACCCACCCCATGCTGCCAACTCAGTGTAGGCCAAAGAGAGGCAGATGACCCCCTGCAGCTTATCTCCTAGTGCCAGGGGCTAGGGATGCTACAATATCTGATGGCAAGTGCAGAGAAAATGCTGGGCCCTGCAGTTGATCTGACAACATTCCTGGGATAGAGTAGAATGGATTTTTTATAAGCATACCCACGCTGCCTTCAGGTACATCAGATCACTTATTAGAAGGGGAGAGTATGCTGCAGTGCTATTGCTAGTCAGTCATTCCTAACCTGACTCTTTTACACATTTCTGCCTTTGATTTCCATTCTCTAGACATTTAGTAAGTGTGGCTAAAAGCCCACTGGATTTAGAACCAGACGGCCTGGATTGGGAACCAGTTTGCTACTCACTACTGCTGTTTATTAGGAGAGGGTCATTGCACAGTGTAGGCTAGTACCACCATGGAAACCTTTGAGGAGAGCTGAAGTGGGGTCCTGAAAGTATACCTGGGGTTTGAACAGGCAGAAAGGAAGAAGGGGGCATTTCTAGCAAAGGGACTAATGAAGAAAAGTACAAAGGTGAGAATGAGCGTTATGAGTTTGGTAGAGAAGCAGGCAAATTGCACCAGTAGTCTCGACAAGGTCTGCCAAAAGGGATTGAATTGTTCAGTTGTTTCTATGTGTCCTGGTTTGTCAAGATGGCTCCATAAGCCATATTTCAAGGTATCATTCATTCACGAGCCTGCAGAGATCAGCTGCCTCATCTAATGGATCTGGCACCATCCTTCATGTCACCTAGGTTTTCATCCCTCAGTCTTCTTGGGCTCTTCATTTCCCCTCATGCCCCAAATCTCATCCTTTGTCAAGTCTTAGTCTACCTTTGTGGCATATATCTTATCCATCCATTTCTTGCCATTGTACTAGTTCTGGCTTTCCTGCACTCAGATCTAGACAATAAGAGCCTTCTAATCGGATCCTCAATGTCTCCTCTTCTCTCCCTGTTCAAATCCATCTTCTATCCAATTTCCAAGTCATTTCCCCAAAGGATAAGCCTGACTGTACCACATCCTAGCTCATGAGTTTTCTATGTGTCACCTTGTGGTCTCTAGGATAAAATAGAAATTCATTAGCTTGTCATTTAGAGTTCTTCACATTCTGACTCACCTTTGGGCTCACCATGTTTCCTCCATACTGACCTAGTTGCTGCTCCCTGAACTCAGCATTCAGTTTCTGCTTCCATGACTTCACACAGGCCATCTCTCATATCGGAAACACTCTCTCTCCTTACTTTTGCCTCTTAGAATCCTTGGCTTTCTTCAAGGCTTAGCTCATGTGCCATTTCCTTTGAGAAGTCTTTCTAGGTCCACTTATCTGGTAATGTTCTTGCTCAAATGGTATATATACCATACATATACATAATTCTAGATTCAAATGTACATATATGCAGTTCTCCATTTATATGTAGTAATCCGTCATCCCACCTACCACCCTGCTAAGAATGTAAGCACTTCAAAGACAGAGACTGTTTGGTTTTTGTCTTTGTATACCCAGCTTTTCACACGTAGTAGGTGATTAGTAAGTGGGGATTAGATTGGATCATATTAGAAAACAGTTAATAGGTATGAGTTAAAATAAGAAAGATATAATTTTTGACACAGCATTTTTTAAATGAACTGGGCCTTTAAAAAACTTTTCACCTAAATACACTCATAAATTAAAAAAACCCAGCAAGTATTTGTATATACAGAATCTTTATTTCCAAGGTAGAAATGATGACTAGTTGTCCATGGTTTTATGACTTTGCTCTAGGAGAACCATGTAAAATGTAAGTGAACCTACAGTTAAAGAAAGACCCACTCCCCCTAGAGTGAAAGCCATTTGAAAGTCAGCAAACTGTGTCTGCTATTTGCCATGGACTACTGTGCACAAAGATGGTTAGAAACAGATTCTAACAGCAGGACAGCAGTTCTACTGATTGCGCCAATATCTCCCTATGTATTCCTTTTCCTACAAGCATAAAACAAAAGAAAGCACAACTAGTCTTTCTGCTGTTTCATCTGAAACTCCAATTCAATTCTCAGATTTGGTCTTTGGTAGGCAGAGTCAATTCAATTCAACAGTAATTTCATCAGGTACTTCCCATGCACAAAGCACCATGCTAGGTGCTAAGAGTAGAAAGGCACACACACACACACACACACACACACACACACACACACACACACACACACAAAACAAAAACAAAAGCCTTACCCTCTCACAACATGAATGAGGTGGGCCAAAATAGTGAATTAGGAGTCCTGGAAATATTTAATTAGAAGTCATTGAAATAGAATGTTTAGGACAGTTTTCCCAGTCTGTATTGTCATTGAGCACTCAAGACAAAGGACAGAAGAGTTTCTATTCTAACAGGGCTTATGTTCTACTGGGTGCCAGTTCTTGGTCCGTAGAGCTTGACTTACAAGCAAAGGGCAGAATTACAAGCAATGAGTGCACATTGCAAAAAAAAAAGGGGGGGGTCAATTTGGGCTTAATATCAGGAAAAACTCATGCCAAATTAGAGCTATCTAGAAGTGGGGGAGGCTGCTTAGAGAGGTGCTGGGTTATAGTGATGAACATGGTCTTTGTTTTTGAAAACCCAGCTACAGTGGTTACATGAAGGTCAATTAAAATCAAGGGATGTGGCAGGCTATAGAACTTCCATTCCATTAGATTGAAATGGTATGTGTGCACCAATCAAATCTCTGCCCTCTCCAATCCATCCTCCATGTAGTTGAAGTGATATTCCCAAAGTACAGGCTTGCACACGTCACCCCCCCCCATAAACCCCAAGTAGCTCCCTGTTGTCTCTAGGATTAAATCCAAACTCCTCTGTTTGCCAAGTAAAGCCCTCTCTACCTTTCCCAGACTTAATATGCATTAGACTTCCATGTCTAAAATGCAATCTCCCTCCTCACCACTGCCTCTTAAAATCCCCCTTTTTCTTCAGAGCTCTGTTCAATACCCAACTCCTCCATGAAGACTTTCTGATCACTTCTGTTGTGTTTGTGTGTGTGCTCAAATGTGCACATGATGTCTTCCTTTAATAGATTAGAAGCTTCTTGAAGGAAGGGATTGTTTCATTTTGGTCTTTGTATCACTAGCACCATATCTGGTATACAGAAGGCACTTCATATATACGCAGTGATTGATTGATTGTTTAATCATTCTATGTTCTATTAGAAGATGTTCCAGCGTAAGGAACATTTGTTATTTCCTGTTTTGGACTTCTTTCCATCAGAAGGACATGCCTTTTCCTGGTGTATGGTGCTGGTATCATGCATTAGATCATCTAAATTCCCCTTTCTGGAACTCCGTGGCCCAACAACTTGTTGAGAGGCCCTGGAAAGACCCCTTAGGACCTTTGAGAGCAAGAAGTAGCAGTTAAAAACAGGAGAAATCAATAAGGCCCAAACCTGAACAAACTATTTCCATATAATGCAAATGGTACCAAACATTACCAGAGTTTGTTAGTCATTGAATACTCAACACAGATTTTCTGTCTTTCCTTCAGCTGCCTTTGCATAGCAATGACAGATACTGAATCTGGAATAGACTTGTCTTCTGAACTTGGAGAGGGAGAGAGAGAGAGAGAGAAATTCGATTTTGCTTTTAGAAGTTTAATGTTTAAGTAATTACAGTTTAAATATCAAGGAACAGAAAATGTAACTGATATTTATTTTTTAAATTTGAGAGAATCTATAGATTCTAACATCTCAAGTTATTTCTCTGGAATTTGGATAAATTTTTAATAGAAATGTGTATGTGAGGATGTACAGTTGCAGCCATCAGAGCTGTCATAAGGGCTGGCACAGAACAGAAAATCGTAGGCATTGGGTGGGCAGAAGAAGATACAGAATAGTAGCCAACATGACAGTGCCTGCAGGGAGTTACGGAAGCTTTGTCTTGGTTGAGTGGGTGGCTGGGTTAGGCTGTAGGGACTCTTTACTTGTGGGACTCACTTCTAGCTAATATTACCTTCGATATGCATGCTAGCCTTGGGTGAAAGCCTAAATACCCACCATTTTAGATGCCCACTATTGCTCTGTTGACAGCAGGAGCCACGAAGACTCCCTTCCAAGTACTACCTGCCCACGTGCAGTAAATTAAACTTAATTTATGGTTGACAAAACAGAGGCAAAACAACTTTCCTGACAACATACCGTGTGAATCACTGAAACATTCAGTGGCGCTATTCCTAGAACTTGGTTGTTTTCCATTCTGTAGACTAATAAAGTATCCATTTTCTCCATACTCGAAGATTTCTCCCACTTTTTCTTTTAATGCTAGTGATTGAATACTTCAATAACATCAGTAGTATTAAAAGGAATTAGGCCACTGATAGTTCCCACATCATCAGAAAGGCTTTGATTATAGGCCCAATGCTGGCTTTTTTCTTGAAGTCCAGCCTAGCTAAATTAGCAGGGGAGGAAAAAAGAAACAAAACTTATCACCTCATAGGTCACAAGGTGATGGCTTTTTTGGCTACAGTAGCCCTTGAAGACTCAATTAGAGGAGAATTCGAGTCTACACCAGTGAAGGGAGGCCTCCCACCTAGGAAACCACAGGTCATTAAAGTGTTGAAGTCAGGGGATGTGAAAGCTTTAGTCCAAGCCAAGGCTCTTCAGTTCCTAATTGAAACAGAAACAAGAAAAGTCTCTCTGCCTCCCTCTTCCTCTCCATAATGAGTATACATTGTGGCAAAGAAATACTTTTGAAGTATACCAGTATTTTACTATAGGGCTTGATTGTGTAGCACGCTGTATCTCACATTAGAAATCACAGGAAGATATCTTGGATTTTGTAATTGATTAAACAAATGTTTTCCATGAGAGAAGGGCAGCTTAATTCTCTAAATATTTAGTTTCGTGTGGTGAAGAGTTCTTTGTCTGCCCAAGGGCAACATTTACACATGCTTTCGTGTGTCAGAACAGCTTCCGCCCCATACTCCTGAACTTCTAAACGAGGAGCCAGATGAAGACTTGACTCATTAAGCATGTGCCTTGGATAATGGGGGATTGTTAGGCTGAAGAAGAAGAATCATTTCTGGCATTTATATGGCGTTTTAAGGGTTACTGGAGTCATTTTAGAATTGCCCCTAGTGCTTTTACTCCAAGTCAAGTCAACCTGCTGAGATTTCACTGTGTCCAGGTGGGAAAGATTAGAAGGAGTGTGGACCGGTAAAGCTTTATGACCTGTGATGTAGCACCCAAATTAGGGTCTTTTCCTTTAACAAAACCGTTGAGCCCAGGAACTTGTTTCAAGAGAAATTCCATTAACAGAATCAAAAGGCACCATAAAAAAGAGATGACTAAACAGTATCACTTAAGAGTCTTTCCCAACCCCTGGTGTAGAGCTTTTGTATTAATCCAGAAGTCTTCAAGTAAAGGAGAAAGATCCCTACCTGCCCCATAATGATTTCCATTATTGAAGAAGACAAGAAAGAAAGAGGAAAAGGAAAAGCATAGATCACTCTATTTGTTTGCTGTTTGTTTAACTTTGCATTTGGGGACCCTTCCCCAATCTCTTCCTTCAAAGGAAGGGAAGAATGCTTTTTAAATAGCCTGAGGTTCTGACTGAAAACACATAGACTTACAACTTTGACTACTTGAGTAAACACACACACACACACACACACACACCCCAAAAATCATTCAATTAGGCCAACTTAGTTTGTTGTTCTTGACACTTAGAAAAAGCTGGGAAAGATTCTTGCCTTCTGTTGTTGTTAAGGGATTTTGAGAACTAGAAGAAAGAGGTGAAGGGTAGGAGGAGACATTTTTACTTATACTGAGTAAGTGTCTCAACTTTCAGTTGATAACTTGCCAAAGGTAAAGAGTACAAAAATGAGAGCTCAGACCAAGAAGGCTTGTCACTTACGGGGATAATGAATCCTGTCTGCAAGATAAATTGTACACTGAAGTTAAGGTGGCTGAATTTGGGCTATAACTGGCTGTATGATCACAAGAGCCTCGCCTCTAATGATAACACAGCGGTTTCTTCTTGAAAACAAAGTAACCTCACCTTCAGTGAGCAATTTGTCTTCTAGACTTGATGCATTATCCTTTTAAGTGACTTTTTTTTCCTTTTCTGAAAACTAGTTGGCAGAATTCTGACAGTGAATTGAAGCTGTCAGACAAGTCTTTGATCCTTCTTTGAGAAGTTGATTTGTTCAGTTTTAAGCCTTGGAACCTCAAAGGAAACTAGAAGAAAACTTAATTCCAGGTTTCTCTTGTCATACTGTTCCCATATTATTCTGTTGGTGGTTATAATATGTTGAGTGGAACCTAATTTCATATATACTTTTGACTCTTTTAAAGAGTCCACTTAATAGCCAGCTTTGAGCCCCTTTTTGTAATACTCCCCTCCTGAATCTATCTCTCATTATCAGCTTCAAAGAATGACTTTTTCTATAACACGACTTTCTATGCATGAGAATTGGTTTCAAACCAGTTAATAAATGGATGACTACTCAAGGTATTTCATCGAGCCATCGGTTGCTCTTATAGTATCACAACCTATGGTTCTTCAGGGCTCTTATAGATGCATATAGATTCATCAATTTATTTAATGAATATGGAGCAATTATTTCCTGTTAATTGTGGCAAAAATTACATCAGCCCTTTGGCTACTGAACTAAAACTGAACTGGTTGGGCTATTCTACAAGGTAGCTTGGGGCATCTAGGTGGCTCGATAGTGGTAGAGCATCAGGTCTGAAGTCAGGAAGACTCATATTCCCGGGTTCAAATTTGGCCTCAAACAGTAGCAACCCTGGGTGAGTCACTAAACTCTGTTTACCTCAGTTTCCTCATCTGTAAAATGAGAACATTAATAGCAGTGACTTCACAGGATTATTGTGATGATTACAGGTAATAATATGTGTAATTTGTCTCACAAGCCTTAAAAGATTTATATTTTATTGTTGTTCAGTTGTATTTGGATTTTTGGTTTTTATTTTGTTTTTACAAAAGTACAGGAGTGGTTTGCCATTTCCTTCTCCAGCTCATTTTACAAATGAGGAAATGGGAGTAAACAGGGTGATCAAGTGACTTGCTCAGGGTCACACAGCTAGTAAGTGTCCGAGGCCAGATTTGAACTCAGGTCTTTTCGACTCCTGGTCTGGCCACTGCGCCACCTGGCTGCCCTTAAAAGATTATACAAATATTAATTAGTATTAGTATTAGTATTATTTGAAGAATATTAGTAACTGCTTGTTGACATGTGGCAGGGACCTGTACAAGAGAACATTTTGAGATAGGATGTGATAGTGGAGAGAACACTGGATTTGGAGGCAGAGGGCCTGAATTTGAATCCCAGCTAGCCTTTCTCTGTGACCTTGGGCAAGATGCCTCTCCTCTATGAGACTCAGTTTTCTCCTCTTTAAAATGATGGGGGTGGATCAGATAATTTTGAAGGTCCTTCTCAGATCTAGATTTATGATACACTGAATGACTAATAGTGATTCTACACATATCAGCCCCATATTTCTAGTCTGTACTTTAGCTTCTAAGATCTTGAAATGAAATCATTTCCTTGTACTAGTAATCTACCATGTTGTTCCCTCCTTCCTCACCTCCACCCCTACTTCTTAGGGCCATTCCATTTGGCATGCCTCATGTCAATCCATGACACGTTCTGCTATCAATGCAGTTATGTACATTGTGGGTAGACAGGGACTTAGGATCACAGACCATGTTGAAAAGGACTTCAGACATCCAGCCTGACTTCTTCATTTTATAGATGACGTAACTTGGATCCCAGGTCAAATAACTCATTGGTAGTAACGCTGGGACTAGACCTCAGGTCTCTTGACTCCCAGCCCTGAGAGCCTACATTCTGATTCATTCAGATAACAGATTTTTATTGAGCACCTAATGTTAATAAGGCACTGTGGTAGACCTACTGTTAGGCATAGAGCAGAGAATTTCTATGAAGTCTTTTTTTTTTTTAATAATTACTTTGTCACCAGGAAACATATGAAATATACACTCAACTCGATAGAATCTTATTGTGATAAGAACATCATATAAAGTAGTTTTTCAAAGCTATGTTTCTCAATAATGTCTCAGGAATAATTCATGATCAGGTTAGGTTAAGAGGGGAACAGACATATTAATTCACAGTTTGGGTTTGCAGATAATCACCACTGTGCAGTAAGCCATATCATCTCCATCCATTAGAATTCCATTTTTATCCAAAAAGTATTCATCCTTGAGAATCCTGTCTCCTTACTTCCTTATTATTTTTTCACTCCAAGGCTAAATAGACACCATGTCTGCAACCTTTCCTGCCATACCAAGGTTGTTGATATTAAGACTATTTCAACCAGGGTTTGTAGGAAGAAGAGAAATAACAGCAGAGGACTGTAGTTGAATGGCCATTTGAAGATTCTTTTAATTATAAAATTATTTTCTGGTATAGAATATTCCTGTCAATTCCACCCATTCTCCCAACCAGATGTTTAACCCAGCCACCATCCATTTTGGCACAGTGTCAAAACTGAATCAGAGCAGAGGTGATGGCCTGACCAGTGCAAGAGGGTTGGTATGTCTGGAGGCTGGAGTGAGGATGGAGAATGTGTTAATAAAGGGGAGGCACAAGTCCAGAGTTCCCTATCTCCTCTTCAATCCCTGCCTACTCAATCGTTTACTCTTAACTAGCCCAGGGTGAAGGCCATGCTGGTCTCAGATCCTTGCTAGTCTATTATATACTGCATAACACCTGCCTGTTGTCGCTCTGATAACCAGAGCCATCATTTCTCTGAGGCACCAGGATTTCTTCCAGTCTTCCATGGGGAAAATACAACTTTGGAGATACCTTTGAAGAATTTAAAGTTTATCAATTATCTAGTCCAGTGTTTCATATGATGTATTTGTAATACATTATGAACTTTTCAAAAGGCCAGATTTATCAGTTGCAAATTTAATAAACCAAAGCAGCTGCATTTGACATGTGTGTGAATGTGCTCTTGAGAGATTATTTGACTGACTGCCCAGCAACACTTAGGATGCACATGTCCAATGGCTGAGTATTGTCTGTATACTTATGACAAACATGAGTAGGGTGTTAGTATAGACAGAAACCTAATGTAAGTCAGTTGAGAAACATGATGCAGATTTGAAAGCATCTAATTTGCTATTTGGGCAGATATGATTTATGCACATTTTAGCTGTATTGGATTTAAGTTCATGTTTGCTCTTTTGAAATAGTTGAAAAATAAATACTGCTCCTGCCTTCAAAAGGGGAACTTGATACTTGTGAGAAAACATGCTACAGGGACTGTTAATTCTTATCCTCTCTCCATTTCTCTGCAAAAGTAATTTTATTTCTATTGCAAAAATCTATGCAGATTAGCTTCTTAGTACAAATATTATTTCTTTTTAAGTTTATGGTAAATGGTGTTGAACAACAGTTTGTTGAAGATTACATTAAAGAAAATATTGGAAATACTCAGAGGCATTCCACCTGAGGAATTATAACCAAAAGATAAATACTGAATGGCAAAGTTGCCTTGAAGTTACCAGTGTAATTGTTCAATGTGCTGCTCAGTGGCACAAATTGGAAAATCAGCAGGATACACCGGTTTCCAAGTTCTTTTATCACATGTGAATATGAGCTCCCTGCCAATTAATTGGGTGGTGATTACATCAGATTTTAGTGAGGCACCAAGTGGATTATTGAATGGTATTTTGTATCCTATGTTGTCCTTAGCAAGATTCTATTTGCATTTTGACTTTTGATAAATAAGACCCCTATAGTGTCTACCCTGAGTTCAAGATAAAACTAAATTGAAAGAAAAGGAGAAGTAAAAAAAAAAATTACTGAGCATAAGGGTTCATGAGTGGTTAACACAACCTTGCCCAGCAGCCTGTATGTGTAGAAAATAGTTCTATATCTCTGTTCTTAGCATTCCTCTTTCAAAGCAATGATCAGATTTTTCCTTCTGCCTTTTCCTACTCCCTTGAGTCACCAACCCCTACACCTTATTCTCTTTGCTCCTCAGCATTGTCCTCAATTTACTTAAAATGTCAACACTTCAGTGGCTCTGTGTTGTCGTTCAGTCATTTTTCAGTTGTGTCCCACTCTTCATGACTCCATTTCTTGGCAAAGATCCTGGAGTGGTTTGCCATTTCCTTGTCCAGTTCATTTTACAGATGAGGAAATGGAGGCAAACAGGGTGAAGTGACTTGCCCAGGGTCACGTAGCTAGTAAGTATCTGAGGTCAGATTTGAACTCAGAAAGATGAGTCTTCCTGACTCCAGGCCAGCACTATTCACTGCAGTAGCTAGGTGGCGCAGTCGGGTAGTTCCATCTATAGTGCCCCTCCAAAGACTACAGATCCCATGCCTATTTCATCCTGTGTTATTTTTGTCTATGGTCTTCATAACCTGTATGTACCTTACACACTGGAGTCCTTTTAGTTCTTTAATGTTATTGTGCCGAACAGTGAAACCCTTCTGCTCCCTCTCCGTTATCTCTCATTCTTGCTGTATGATCACCCCATTTCCTTTCAGATCGTTCATTTCCTGAATGGGGTCTTTTAGTGGTACCCTCTCATTCAGCACTTGTGTGCATTGGTTTTTGATTATTCTCCTGCTGTGCAGGTGTGGGCATTCTAGAATTCATAGTATGTTCTAACTTCTCAGGTAGATTAACGTAAGCTCGTGTCTTTTTATTATTTTCCAGTCTCCTTTCTACTTTCAAAGAGCCTAGGATATTGTTCTCTGTGGTAGAGACTGAATAATGCTTCTTAAATGAGTCACTTTGAGGACAGGATTTGGAGGAATGGACTACAGCTGCAGTAGGCAAAGAGATTCCCATCTTTCAAGGATGAATTAATTCTAGTCCTCACTGAATACAGAAAGTCAAATTAGATAGATGCCCTTTCAGGTTCCCTCTAACCCAAAAGCTGTATTATTTTAGCTACTTTAGCAAAAAAAAAAAATTGAACATGCAGAATGAAAAAAAAAATCCAAAGACTTGGGGATTTTAAAGACCGTTTTGTATTTCTTTAGTGAAAAATGTTTTATGTCAGCAGATGAACAAGGAATGCATTTCTCTTTATTTGCCATCACCATACAAAGAAAGAAACAGCCCATGTTTATAGCACACTTTACAGTTAAAAACCACTTTCACTTTACATATATTATCTCATTTGATATTTGTAACAAATATGTGAGGCAGGGAGTGCCAGTATTGTTATTTCCATTTTGTAGTTGGGGAAACCAAAGCTCAGTAGGTTTAAATAACATGCCCAAGATTATACGTATAGTAAGTAGGAGAGCTGGGAATCATGCTCAGGGCATTTGCTGACTTTCTCATGACATAGATGACAATTTCTCATTGCTCATCCTTGAATTACCAGATGGGCTTGAGGAAGAAACAAAAGAGACAAATCTGTTTCACCAAGCTCCGACATGGAGCCAAGCACTATTTCTTTCTATTCCACAAGTACGGATACCTTTTCGTTGAGTACCCCCACCCAGCCAAGAAATCTGACCACTCCGTACAGACAGTAATGAGATCACAAAATAGAAACTTACAGTAAATAGATATAAATCCCTATGATGCAAGGGAGCAAATAACCCTGGTGAGCAACCACACATGCCAAAAGGCCCTGCCCAGATAACCTTCCAGTTGCTGCCATGGCAAGAAAGACCACAAAATGGTTCACTGGTTACAGCAAAAAGCTTGGTCTCTGAAATCCTGGATTCAGTTTCTGGATCAACCACTGACTTCTGGTGCAACTTTGAGTAAGTCACTTAAACTATTTATTCCTCTACTTCTAGGGGGGAAAAGATAATAAACCTTTTTAGGAAAACAAGATAGAAAAACTCATGTGTATAAACCGTAAAATTTTAAGTGTAGTATATTGCAGCTAAGGTAAAATTACATAGAAAACTTACTCATAACCCTAGTCATGAAAAAGTTTTAATATATAAATGTGTCTGATGTCCATGTTTTCATCCCATTATTAAACTACTTGTTTACATGAAAGGCTTGGTTATAGACAGGTATGCCAATTTGTAAATAGCATACTTCATACAGAAATGCTTTCCTTTACCTTTGTATGTTTAAACATACAAAATATTGTCCATGTCTCCTCTAAGACTAGTACATGAATGTGATTTAACCTGAGAATTGGGGACAATTCCTACAGCTCAGTTGTCCTAGTTATCTTCCTCCCCTGTGGGTTGTAGGTGTGTGTGTGTGTGTGTTTGTGTGCTCTTCACACAAACCTATGATTTTTATAAGTGTAGGAAACACCTGGTGTGGGAATGCCATCCACCAAAGCAGATCAACAGTTCATTTGAAATTTATAGTTTCAGATCCTGGCACACTGAGAGTTTGAGTGACTTGCCTCTGGTTAAAAAAAATCTAACTTGTGCCAGACGCAATTTTGTCTCTAAGGCTGATGCTCAAATCAATCATGAGATTTTTATTTTTAAAAAGTTTCTACTAGGTTTTACATCTTTCAGAGATGGACTAATTCCACTTGGGTCTTTTTTTTAAGATAATCTTTTCTCTTCAGAGAGCATGGTAAAGATTAAATAGTAACTGTGGGATTTCTATAGAATTTATGTCATTGTTCTTATTTGAGCTCTTTAAATTCATCCCTTTCCCCCCTCTCTGCCAAGATTACATGCAACTATAGAATTTCAAAGAAACTGGGAAAGGATATTACTTTATTTGAAAACTCAAGAATTAGGCCAAGAGCTAGCTGCGAAATAAACACACTAATATAAATGCTTAAAGAAAGTAGAAAGGCCTTCAGAATACCTACCAGTTAAATTTGCTGTCATAGGAAATTAACTTTTTAAAAAAGTTACCTGCTCTAAAAAAAGGTATACTGAAAGCCTAATTCTTCCATTAAAGGGGACTCAAATAGCACAGATGGTCTCCATCTTCCCATCCTCCTACAGGGATATAACCCCCCCCTTGTGAGGTCAGCAGATGCCTCTTTTCCTACCTCCTTATCTGGCTGGAATTCTGAGGAATCTTATTTCTTTCTCTTATTAGCTCAAGTAAGTTTATTTCAGCACAGTGAAAGTGGAGGTTGGGTGATGAGGTAGAGAGGAAATGATACACCACAGACCAAATCAACGAGGAATCCCAACAATTAACACTCTTGTTTTGTCTTCAAAGTGGCATTTGAGATCATGTCACACCTACAATATCTCTAGGCAATGAAAACACTTTAAGAAAGACCGCCTAAAATAAACTCTGTTGCTTAACTTATTTAATGTGTCTGTTTCGTAGTGTGGGAGATATGAATGGAATTCACCAAAGAGACTCCATAAGCTTTGTAGGTTTCACATTGAAACCATGTTCATATGGAAGGAATGAGGCAGCCTTTTTTGGGAAGAGGAGCAAATTTTGATCACATATTTTATTAATCAAGTTTCATATGATCATTTGCCATGTAGTTAATCCAATTCAGCTTTAAGGTAGGCTGGAAGAGCAGGTTGTTGGCTTGAGTTTTCATTTGTTAAAGGGTTAGGAGGGAAATTCAATACTGTAGAAATTCCTTTTTAGAATCAGGCATCTGGCTAGCTAAAGAATGACTCTTGACAATACACACAAACCTAGATCCACTGCCATTTCTGTAGCTATTTTGGGTGTCAAAACAGTCATGCCAATGGACAATTTAAACCTTCTCAGGGCTTCTGGCACTGATTTTGCTAATGTTGCCATGGTTTAGATATCAGAGTTGGCAAATGCCACCGGTGAGGGGCCAGGTACAAGAAAAAGTGTATTCTTGGGGAACTGGCCTTTGCTTGTTCTATTCTTTTTGGAATGGGAAGCGGTACCTGAAGGTCCAATGGAGAATGGCATTTGTTTCCGGTGAGCAGGAATCTCTTATTTGAAATATGATTTTTAATTAAAAGGTGATGAAAACATCAAGATGATTGAATTCAGAAATCATATTTGGGAGACTGATGTTGCTTCCATATATATTAGATGTATTCTGTAAAAATTTGCACTGATTTTAAAAATGAAAAGGCTATAGCGTCGAACTTTGAACTCATTGAATCAGTAATAAGCACCCTCTTGAATCTGTTGCCTTCATTAGTAAATACATTCTCAGGAACCCATACCCACCACACCTGGGTCATGTACACTGTCCCCATGGTTATAGCTTAGTGAAAATTAGTGAGGCAAGAATTTTTAGTCTTTTTTTTCCTCTTAAAATGAAGTTTGTCATTTCACTTAAATTTTGGTGTTACTCTTTGTTTTTGATAGAGAACATGAACCTAACGATGGAGGGTCTGCAAAAGTAGAAAATGTAACTTAGCTATGTCATGTAGATCTACGAGCAAAGATTTTTTGAGGACAAAAGTTTTGGTACTCATGGTATGTTTGTAAGAGGTAATCGTTTCCTAACTTGTGTCTATGTAAGGAGACATGAGGACGCTTCCTGGATTGCTGCTACCAGGACAGGGTCCGCAAAAACAAATATTTGAAAAAGAAGGTGGGAACAGAGAAACATATCCTGTAACTAATTTGGATCCATCACAATTTGCACTCTTGTATTCCTTCTGAAAATGTTTGTTTACCGTCATTTAGAAAGCCGAGGTTTGCACACATTTCTGGCACTACAAAATATTATCATTGGTATTCCTTAGGCTGACAGTGCGGGATAAAAATATGCTCAGGCTACAGAGGAGAAAAACCCATTGCTTTGTTATCATATTCAGATAAGCAACAACAGACTTAGATCACCTGTTCCTGGAAATTGCTTACCTAACATGTCTTTCTCTGTGTCTCTGTCTCTCTGTCTCTCTCTTTCTGTCTGTCTGTCTGTCTGTCTCTCTCTGTCTGTCTGTCTCTATCTCTCTATCTCTGTGTCTTTGTCTCTGTCTCTCTCTCCATCTCTGTGTCTCTGTGTCTCTGTCTCTCTGTCTCTCTGTCTCTCTGTCTCTCTCTCTCTCTCTCTCTCTCTCTCTCTCTCTCTCACTCATACTGGCAATTGAGATTAATTAAAGGCTTGTTTTCTTTAAAAAAAAAATTGTTGCTGGTCTTTCAGTTCTCCCAAAACCTACCAGGCAATTTACTTCTCTCTGTTTCATACAAATAACCACATCCTAATTATAGTAATCGATTTACATGCAGTAATCACATTAGCTGTGGTAATTATAATATGCATACCTGGACCTGTATTTGTTGTAATCAGAATCAATAATTCTCAAGTGGGCACAAGTGTGAAACTGATTAGATGTTCAAGTGATCAGAGATTAGGCTATATTTGATTAAATGAGCTGCTTAGAATTTTTGCAATTAATTTTGATCAGAAGTATAGAAGATGTTTGTAGCAAACTTCAATGAGGAATGCATACCTGCTGTATTTCTGCATCCTTGCCTGTAGTTTCTTGTTCCCATCATGTTCCATGTTGCCTCTGATTTTATTTATCTCCATATCTATATTTCTACTAAGAAAGAAAGAAATGAGCATTTATTAAGCACCTACTATGTGCCAGGCACCGTGCTAAACACTTTTTAGATATTATCTCATTTGACCCTCACCACAATCTTGGGAGGTAGGTGTTATTATTACCCTCATTTTATAGTTGAGGAGACTGAGGCAGACAGTGGTTAAGTCATTTACCCAGGATCATATAGCTAATCTGAGGACACATTTGAACAAATGGACCTCCTGACCCCAGACCCAGATCTCTATCCATTATGCCACCCAGCTGCTTCTTGATTGTGAGTTTCTTAATAGCTGAGATGGATGCTTTTTTGTATTTATTTTTATAATTCCCTCAGGGCTTACCACAGAGCTTTGTACAGAGTAGGCATCTGAAAATTATTTATTGAATCAATTACTAGTTTAACTGTCAGAAGATAAAGTTATATTTTTATACTTACACAACCATTTGATTCAGTCAAATTTAATTAAACACTTTCATTAAGCACCTACTATGCACAAGGTATTGTTAAGAAAATATAAAGTAATTTGAAGGGAGAAAGGGTAGGTGGAGAAGCTCTCGGAAAGGCTTCCAGAGAAGGCAGCTGAGCCGAACAATTTCAGGCCGCCGGGACCTAAGAGGTGGAGGTGAACAGAGGTGGATCCAAGCCTGGGGACAAAGAAGACAGAATATAACCTGGTGAATCTGGGGACCAGCTAGTTGGTTTGGCTGTAAAAGGAGTGTATGAGGGGAGTAGTCTGGAAAGGCAAGTGGGAGCCAGATTGTAGAGGGAACCTCATGCTAAGGTTGTAATTTGTCCCAGAAGCAAATGGTGGTTTCGACTGATTGTGTTCATGGACCTGACCAAATTACTCATTTAGGATTGTCTCCTTGGGGTTTAACTTGAAGAATAAAGATTAGAAGGAAAGGATGTTTTCAACAGCAATGCAAATTTACATGTATATAAAGTAGCTGTAGTGGATAGAGAGATGCTCTTAATAAATATATTAATAATATGGGCCAGTGGATAAAGCACCAACCCTAGAATCAGAAGGACTCATCTTCCCAAGTTCAAATCTGGCCTCAGACACTTACTAGCTGTGTGACCCTGGGCAAGTCACTTCACCCTGCTTGCCTCCATTTCCTTATTTGTAAAATGAGCTGGAGAAGGAAATGGCAAACCACTCCAGTATCTTCGCCAAGAAAACCCCAAATGGGGTCACAAAGAGATGGACACGACTGAAAAATGACTGAACAACAATTTATGTAACTCTTACTGTGTGCCCTCTGCTGTACGAATATCTCATTTGGTTCTCCCCACAACCCTAGGAGGTTATTATTACCCCTGTTTTATAGATGACAAAACTGAGGCAGACAAAGGTTAAGTGACTTGCCCAGAGTCACACAGCTTTTTGAGTTGGAACTTAAAGTCAGTGTCTTCCTGAATCCAGCACTCTAGCCGCTGCACAACCTAGCTGACTTGCCAGGATGACCTCGGTTCCAGTTCTGCCTTTCACCCTGGCTTTGATGTACTGGCTGTATGACACTGGGCAAGTCACTAAGTCACTAAGCTTGTCAGTGTTCTAGGCAACTTTGGGCTTAGAAGTTACTGAGGAGGTGCTGACCTGTATTTGTACGGAGAGTTTCTCCACCCATGGTTCCCTGTATTGAAATCACAGGTCCAGTCTTCCCCCTCCCTCCCCCCATCTGTCTACCTAATGTGTATGTGTTTTATGAAAGTCCAGATGCAGGAACTGACCTCTTTGTAATGACGGCGGGTGGAGCTGGGTCGAGATGCAATATTTTCTCAAAAAATTCAATGGAAGGTAATCGGAGGTAGGGAAGATGTCTAACAATCACAAGGATTTGGGTGATCTAGAAATCCTTGATTTAAGACTTCTCAAAGAACTTTGAAAAAATAAAGTGTTTTTAATGAATTGAAAAACAGTAAGTTTAAAACCATTGTTAATAAAGAAATATTTTTTCATTCAAGGAAAGGTTTAAAAGTTAATTGTTTTTAACTTAACATAATTTAACTTAATTCAGGTCTTCAAAAGAGTGACGTCTATAAGCTCACTACTTTTAAACTCAAAAGAGTTGTTTTGTAATTAATTGTATTCTGTTTTAAGCACCAAATTAAGAATTTCTCTTCACTTGTTCAGGTCCCATCTGCCAATTGACAAATTGGCAGGCCCATTTGCAAAAATGCTTGTTTCTGCGTATGGGCCCGTATATAGACGCATACATATATACGTGTGTATATACATGCCCATATGCAGAGATCAGCCCCTTTGCTGGTGGACAGACTGGGAACTGGACTCATACAGAGAAGTGCTTTTTTAGGGCTTAAAAATACAGATTTATTCATAAAATACTTTGAGTTCAAAAACAGTGAGCTCAGAACAATTAAGGTAATCAATCACTATTAATCTCTCCTTTTTATTAGCCAATATAAAAGAGGAACCTATTTTAACAATCACAGCCACACCCAAAAGAAGTACTCTGGAGAAAACCAGTGCCACAGATTTCCTCCTACCACACCGAGTTGTTGTAAGGTTCAAATGAGACAACCAAGCTCTAAACCTTAAAGCATTATTCAAATGTAGTGTTCTTTCTGTTCTCATCATTTGGATCACTCATCTCATTTTCATTTTTTAAAGGGGTTCAGATGGAAATGGTCAGAAGACAAGTTGTTGTCTTGCTCTTATTTTTTTTCACATTCACTGATCTGTGGACTATTTTATAAACGGATAAAATCTTTCTTTTTTTTACATTTGAATAAGTGTATTGGGGTGCAAACTCATCTGTAGACTCATTGAATACATCTTTATGACAACTCCAGTAGCAGACAGAAGGACAAATGATATATACCTTATCTTTTCTCTACATGGCATTAATTTCTTCAGCTTGATCTTTATATTTTGAAAACTATTCATTCCAAGTAGCATTTGGTATGGTGACATCTCTTTTAAAAAACGTTGCTCTTAAATTTTTATGTATCAATATTGTATCTGGATGTTTGTGAACAGCAATTCTGTCCATAATGATGTGCTGGGTCCAGGACGGTTTATCTGCTGAATTCTAAAGAATATTCTGTGGTTTGTATTTGTAGTACAAGGACTTTAGGACAGTGAGCTTCTGATATATAGAGTTTAGGAAAGGACAGTGAGCTTCTAACCACTTGATTATATCTTTCTACATATTTTATTATTATCATCCTTATTATTATCGCGCTTTTCTCATCTTTTTGGTAGCTTGGATAAAGAGTCTGATGAGAAGTCACTATTCTCATATTGTTCTATCGTATTAATGTTCTGTGGAATATTGCCGAAGTGGATAAAATGGTTGCTTTTGTGTAATTGAATGCCAGTATCATGATTTAAACTCATTTTCTGTAATTTCCTCAAACCATCTTTGGAACAACCCCAGTAGCAGACAGGATGGCTGGGATGATATGTACCTGCGTGATTTTAATTTCTTCTCCTAGGTCTCTACATTTTATAAGCTTTTAATTCCATGTAGTTTGGATATTATGAGTGTTCAGCATGATGACATTTATTTAAAATGTTGTTCTTAAATTTTATGTATCAATGCTGTATCTCACTGGTTGTAGACAACAATTTGATACTCTGGTTCTAAGTAGTTTATCTATTGAATTCTCAAGGTTATTTGGGGGTTTGTATTTGTAGCATGGGAATTTGTTGTCTGATTAAAAAACCTCTGAAGGATAGTGGCATCAATTTGAATGGCCCAGCATCTCCCCAAAATCCAGACTGCTATTGTTATTAGTGTCACTATTATTGTTATTATTCTTATTGGCATCAGCATCTCTTCCCTTTTCTCTTTTTCTCATCTTTCTGACAGAGTTCAGGTATGGTCCCAGGACAAATCACTTTCCTGCTAAGATTATTCTTTATATTTAATGTCAATGGAAGATTATGCAAATAGATAAAATGACTGCTTTTTGTAGTTGAAGGAGATGATTAGGATGTAAGGTCTTCTTAGACTCACTAAAAGCATCTCTGGAGCAAACTGATGAAATGAACCTCATCCTTTCCTCACATTATTATTATTTTATGACTTTCCCCTCACAAAATGGATGCTGGGAGGGTTACTATTCATTTTCATTAATGTTTTGGGGGCAACAAGGAAAAATGTAAAGAGGATAAATATGGCATATATAACACTTCCACCCATGTATTTCACATAATAGTGCTAATAGTGCTATTTTTAAGCATGAAAGCTTTATTCAAGTATTTGGAGGGCTCTCATGTGGAAGAGGGATTAGATTTGCTCTATTTGGCCTCTGAGGCCATGACCAAGAGGTGGAAGATGCAAAGAGGCAGATTTAGGCTTGACTTAAGGAAAAGAAACTTTTTCCTTACAGATTTTCCATAAAAGAAACTTTCTAACAATGGAAACTGTCCAAAGGTAAAACAGGTTGCCCTGGGGGGTGGGGGAAGGGTGAGTGAGTTCCCTCTCCATGGAGATCTGTCAACGGGATGAGCTGAACAACTACTTGTCAGGTATGCTATACTGGGGGTTCCTCCTGTGTCATAATTTAACCTAGATGACTTCTGAAGTCCCTTCCAAATCCCAGTTTCCTGTGATTATGTAATTGTTATTTTAATCAGTCATCATTGAAGGAAGAACTGAAATACTAGAATGTAAACAAGTTTATAGACACAGTAACATGCAGAGGCAGTGTTTCTGAATCCCTTTTCTGTAATTGTTCTAAAAGATGAACCCTCAATTTCTGGAGTGATGCTATGGCTCCAGGTTTAGAGCTCTCCAAAAAAAGGCATACTCCAATTTCAAATTCAATTGTAGTTGTGAATGTTCTTATCTTAGTCTCAGGGAATTGGACTCCAGGAAAGTGGACATTAAAAGGATCTTGTTGCACTGAACAGTAAGTCCAGATAATTGATGCTTATTGTCTTGAAGACTGAAATTTTAAACCTTTTGCTTTCAGGGGACGATAGGTTAGCACTCCTTAGGGATGAAAACTAGGCATATGCCAAGAGTTTATAATTTTCATGGCCTAAAATACAGTATATTTTTACTCTTTTAGCACAATTCCTAAAATAATGAATATTAGTTGTTTTTGTCACTTGGGCTCTGATCTAGGTCGCTCTCCTCTGCTTGACTTTGATTTTGCTATAATTATAGGATTTTCTTGAAAGAAAACTGAAATCATGAGAGCAATATAATGTAGTTAGAAGTGGCTATGTACAGAAAGCATGCGTTTTGGAAGCATTATGTTCAAATAATTAGCAGCAATTACAAATCAGCAGCTGAACTAAGACAGGCTAAAACAGAGCAAATGGGACCTTTTAAAACTGAGATGCCAATGCTAGATGGGTTCTACTGTGCCTTCTATGCTATGGTCAAAACACTAGAACTCATTTGCACTATCACCAACTGATGGACATATCAATTATAATCAGCAGACCAGAAATAAGAACAGTCACTTTCTTGAATTTTTCCAATTTCTAATGAGTTATCTTTAAATGTCTCTTTGATAGAAATATTACTATCCCTGTTGCTAACTAATGGGGTGTTAAGACCTAGATCCATATCATGATTTCCTTATTTGTCCACACTTTACTGTTGGAATTGTTGAATTTCCATAAGTTGAGATGTGGAATGAGAACTTGAATCTAAATAAATGTAAAAATATATCTCCTAGCATCAAGTTTTATTGAATCACAGAAGAGTTCACTTCCAATATAAACTATTATCAATAGTATTTCAGTAAAATTCATTTAGAAATGTTTGAGATGGAAGAAACTCTAGAAATCATGTTGTCCAACCCTTTCATTTCATAGGTTAAGAGGTGGGAACCCAGAGAGAAGAAGTAATTTCTTACACTGCATGTTGGTGACTTTGGGATCCCTGGACTCTTTCCCTATTGTATATTGCTTAACCCAAAGAAGATACACTGGGTTGATTTATTCTTGAAAGAAATATTTGGGAATCTCAAAGCAATCACATAGTAAAGCTGGAGGAAAATCAGTCAAAAAGGTGAAATCAAAACAGAACAAATAGCCTATGGCCTTAATCACATCTTAATCTGCCTGTGTCCATTCTGTTTGATGTTGATGGGCACCTGAGTGTTGTGAGGCTGGCTTCGGTGGTCTGCTCTACTTCTTCATGGACATGGGACCTAGGAAGCAGGAGCCATAGAACTAACAGGGGCAAGATGGCAGTGGAAATTACATAGGGAGGAGAGAGAGAAATTGACAGAACTTATTTCAGTCTTAACAAAGAAGTTCTCTTACAAACACCTTCGGTATAGTAATTTGTTGAAGAGATGAGGAACTTTGTCTGATGAGCAAGTTTGCCAGGTATTCACTCTTGTTGGGTTTAATGTCTTTATATATAAAAAAAATTTTATTGATTTATTTTGCTCTTATATTACCTACTTTTCCCAATGCATTTATAACCCCCTACCCTCCAGACATCCTTTGTAGCAGAGAATAACAGAAGGAGGAATATAGTTTTGCCAAATTAAGTAACACATCAGAAAAGTTGGAAATTACCTGTAGTATACTGCATCCATTTTTGATAGTTCTCCCAATAAAGGGTGCATTTGTGTGCCTGTCTTTCCATAACCTCTCCAATGGGCATAAGTGATGTCTTCAAAGTACACTGATTTGTGTTTTATGAAAAGAAAACCTTAAACACATTTTATATTGTGCTTATATCACCCAACCCAGGTATTTTATATCTTGTACTAGTATTTTACTCCCTTAAAGAAAAAACAATGATTTATTTCAGAGACCGTAGAAAAAGTTTCTATGGCTACCACTCTTTCAAAATGCTATTTTACTGATGGGAAACCAGGTTAAAGAACAATTGTACATTCTTTTTAAAAACCCAAGCTTAAAGCTATGAACTCTGCTGCATCTCAGACTCAATTTTGACTTCTCTGAGGGTTGATGAGGGAATGCCATCTCAATCACTAAGTCACACTCTATCTAAACCTGATGAATTTAGGAAAACCTCTGGTTTCTACAGACCAAAGAACCCTCAGGGAAACTGACAAACCTGATGATTTCAGGGAAACAAAACAAAACAAGACAAAACCCTGAGGCCATTAGAGTGCCTTATACTAATTGGTAAAGTACCTACCCTACCCTATCTTTGACTACAGGTTTGACTAATGCTTCTTTCTGGTAATTGGTCTGGCTTCATTTACGCTTCTATTTATTATTCATGTGAACAATAAAATGTTCCAGTTATTGCTTTTGTTTGGTATAAACTGATCCTCAGCAATTCCTAGCCTAGTATCCTCCACTCCTTCCTTCCTCTTTCCCCTTTCCCTTTATGCCTTCCCCCTCCCCCTTTGTCCTTCTTCCTTTCCAACTTCCCCTTTCCCCTTCCTCCTATCCCTTTCCCCTTTCTCTTTTCCTTCCCTTTTCTTTTTCTTCTTTTGGGTTTGGTAGTAGAAGAAAAGTATACTTGCATCAACCTGTACTTTGATTTGTCTAATTGATCTCTATCTGAAGCCTTGAAATTTGAAAATGGAAGAACTTTTTCTCCCCATTCGGTTTTAGATGTTGGATTAAACTTGGAGATTTTTTTTTTTCAATTCTGAAGGCACAGGACTAAAAACTTTTCCTTTTAAAAAGCTAGAATTTAGATAGAATGACTATATTCCTGGCTTTTGAGATTTCCACTGAATCACCATTTATAGACTGGGTTGAGTTCCAGTTGAACCAGTTAAGAGCTGTATAGTCTTGGCACATCATTTTTACCTCTCTTGGGACTCAGCTCAAAAATCTGAGGATTTCATCCATTAATGCAATTAAATTGCTAGGGAGTAAAGATGGCAGTCCAATGGATTTAGTTAGCAACCTGAATCCTAAACTCTTATTCAGATGTGCATGTTCACAGTTTTACCTTTTTTTTTTTAAACAGTGTGTGTGTCTGTGTGTGTCTGTGTGTGTCTGTGTGTGTGAGATATGGGATAGGGACTGGACCTGTGATTTCAGTGATATAGGGACCTCGCAATGAGAAACCTCTCTCTCTACCAATGCTCTTTAGCACTTTCTCTCTAACTTATAGCCTTAGGGAATTGCCTAGGGCAGTGGCAAGTTAAGTGACTTGCCCAGGGCCACACAGCCCAGGTGGTCACAGTTTAGGAACATCCTTACCAATGAGTAATCTTATTGCATTAACATTATCACTTAGTTGTAAAATGCAATATTAGGTAAAACAATACCAGGTAGCTGATTGCAGCTCAACACTTTTATGGTAGACTTTGGAGGTAGGACAATAGGAGTAGCTTAGAGATCAGCAATATTATTGAGAAACAGTGTGGGTGAGAGCAACCTCATGTGAGATATACCTGTGTAACACTTTATCAGTCACCAAAAAAAAAAAATCAATTTAGGAGCCAGGCTATTTATTCATGGGATCATTACACTTTCAAAGAAACCTCCTAAAAATGCACAATTGAACTGGTCCTTGATTCTTCAGCTTAACAAAAATTAACTTAGTGAAAAAGATAAAAATCTTTCCCCTAAATTTCATCCAGGTAGAAAACATAAAGTTATTAGGTACATGAGAACTGACAAAGTAGTTTTAAAAAAGAGTTTAATTTGTGCTAAACTAAACATCACACAAACATTTTCCCTCTGGTCACAACTTTACTTCTATGCTGAAAGTCCACAGATAGAAACTAGAAAGTATTAGCTATTCAAGGGGAAAGAAAGGTAAATGGATTAAGTACAACTCTTGGTTAATTCCATTTCTATCTCCCCAGGGAACAAAAAACTCATTGCATTTTCTTTTTTATGTAAGCTTAGACTGTCTTATTCTCTCTCCTTGATTTCTACCCCTTGATCTCTCCCTTTGATCTCTACCCCTTAATCTCTCTCTCTCTCTCTCTCTCTCTCTCTCTCTCTCTCTCTCTCTTTCTCCCTCTCTCCCTCTCTCCCTCTCTCCCTCTCTCCCCCCCCACTCTCTCCCATCTCTGTCTCTTGCGCTGTCTGTCTCTGTCTCTCTCTCCCCCATCTCTGTCTCTGTCTCTCTCTGTCTGTCTCTGTATATATATGTATATGTACATATATAAAGTATTTCGTATGCATACTCTTTCAAATCAGCCTCCAATGCCTTATATCTGAAGACATCAAAGAGATAATTTTTAAGTGTAAACAATCAATTCTCATCATTTTTATGTAATTTCTAGATTCATCATGGTGTCAGTTAGTAGATTTTGCTTATTTGTGTGCAAGTTAACTGAGATTTGACTCTACAGAAGAGAACAGATGCCTCCTGTGTTGTTTCGTTATGTATTGATCATGTTATATAAATTTTAGATTTCTACTTGGCATCAGCATTAAGTAGTAGAGAGTCTTGAAACCAGGATTCAAGTCTTATTTGACATACATTGGCTTTGTGACCCTGAGCAAGTCATCTGATCTCTTAGTTTACTGGATAACTCTCTAAGACTATAGATTACAAAGCATATGCTTACCTGCACACTGTAGAGTTTCTCTATACCAATGAAATCACAGTCCAAGTCTCTAATCTCCTATGCCGAAGTCTATTGAAAGTATCATGGGCAACTGTAATTATAGGCAATGTGACTCTAGTTTGCCTTCTCAAGGTAGCAACTGGATTTGGACCCTACTCCAGCTCCCTTATATATTTTTATTGTAAAGCAACCTAGAATAGTGGTTAGGATAGTGTCCTTGGAATGAGGAAAACCTGGGTTCAAATTTTAGCTCAGATATTTACTAGTTGTATGATCTTGGCTAAGTCACTTGCTGCTCTGGGACTCAGTTTCCTTATCTATACAATGAAGGAGTTGGACCCAGAGGCTTCTAAAGTTCTCTTACAGCTCTAAAATGGTTGTATTGGGACCTGAGCCTAGTGTTGGAACCAGATTTACCAAACATCCACCTGTTAATCAAATTGTTTATGTGGCCCATTTATATTAATCGAATTGTTTGTGTAGAAGACAAATGAAATGGGCCCAGTCTCTCACTCCCTTTAGCAGCTATTTTCCCCTCAGAGGGAGAATAGGGAAATAAAACCAAAGAAGTCCATTTCATTAAGTAAGGAGAGTATCACTTTTCTATCAGTTAAAACAAAATAAATTTGTCGGTGAAATAATTAGAAAAATGTGGCCCACTTTTGAGATTTAGGTAGCTCTTAATTTTATTTCCTGTAGTGAGTCTGGCCTTTCCATCAATTTTCATCTGCCCTCAAGCCTAAAAACAAGGATCAAAACCAAAGGTGGGAGGAAATTAAAAGGGGGCAATAGCAATCTTGGCATGCAGGGAAAATTCAGTGTGAATATAGAACATTTGAGCAGTGCCTACTGACAAAACAAGGAAGACATCACTAGTGAAAAAGTCATTTATTCACTCTTAGCCCCTTCCTCTAGTCCATGTCAAAAGTCTGATATGCTTATTACTTATTCTTTTTTGCTCAAAGGCTTAACATTTTTGTCAGAAAAAGTTAATTTTCCCATTTTATATGTTATTTCTTAGTCATTTTAGATGAAATAATTTTGTTATCAGAAATAACTATATTTCATTCATAAAAAAACATTTTGTAAATATTCTTAAAGCTATCTGTGGTTGGAGGGGTATAATTTTATAAGAAAATTTAACAACTTTTAAAGAGGTTGAGACCATTGTCTTTCTTTTCTATGAACCTAGAACAATGTTTTTTTAAGTAATTTAAAAAATAAAATGTTGATATCTTTTGTTTTTTATATCACCTACATTTCTCAATGCATCCTTCTCTATTCCTCTCAGGAAGTTATCCCTTAATACAAAACACAAAAAGGTGGTAAAAGACAGTTCAACAAAGCTAACCAACATACCAAAAGAATCTGACATATTCAGTTTTCTACAATAATACCCAATGTCTGCAAATCTTGGTCATTTAAGTTTCACATCATTGAGTTTTGATTGTGTTGTTGTTGTTATTCCATTGTGTTTACATTGTTACAGTAATTGTGTATGTTGCTTTCCTGGTTCTGTTTATTTCATTTTGAATCAGTTTGTGTAATTCTTCTCTGTAATCATTATATTCATTAACTTTTTTTTTTTTTACAGCACAGTAATATCCCACTATATTCATGTAATGCAACTTTTTTTTGGCCCTTCCTCAATCAATGGACAATGAATTTGTTTCCAGTTCTTTGGTGCTACAAAGAAATATTGATATAAATATACTGGTGTTCATGGAATCTTTATGAAAAATTGTTATTGATGTCTTTAACATATATGCCTAGCAGTGGGATGAAAGGGTAAAAGGGTATGAATATGTTAGACACTTTCTTAGCATAACTTCAAATTGCTGGGAAAGCTTCTTACTAAAATGATTATAACCACCTCCCACTGGTTTTCTTATACTTTGTCTAGAGAAATCTATTTTCAAATTTTCCAATTCTTGGTCATGTATTCTAATAGTTTGAAATTTTTCTGAAAATAAAGATGCCTATGATGGGAATAAACAGTTTTTAAAACAGAAATTATGGGCCATGATCAATCGATTGATAAACATTTATTAAGCACCTATGTGCCAGGCACTGTGCTAAGTGTTGGGAATACAAAAAGAGGCAAAAGACAGTCCCTGTCGTCAGTAGCTTACAATCTAATGGGTAACCCAAACTGTGAAATGATACCAATGTTTTGGCCATCTTCATCCTTACTATCAATCACCACTGCTGAATCATTCATGTCTTCTCCAGCAATCATGTCATCAAAGATGTCTGAAATAAATGGATTGTTTATTTCACATATTCCACATTTTATTTGAGCATGTGGACACATATAAGAATGAATTTATTCAGAGGAATTAAGATATCTATATTTATATATTTATGCATGCACAAACACAATAAATGGTGTATGCATTTCAACCATTTGCCCAGCCCAGAGATTTTCTCTACTTATTACTATTTAACATGTGCAAAATCCCTCAAACAGACATGAAATTTAACTTGTGTATTGTGGAAGGTACATGCATGAGTTAGATGGAAAAAATACATACACATGCGCGTGTTTTTCTTTCCTAAAGAAATGGAAAATGGTTTGTGAAAAGCAAAGCACAAATTGATGAAAAGGCAAAAAGCCATGATTCTCATCCATCCATCTTAACTTCACTTAAGTGTGATATTTCATTTACTGAACATAAAGGGTGCTTCAAAGTGAGAACCCCTCCCCATTAAGTTCCTAAAAAACAGGGCGGACATAGCCTGCGCTCAAAAGTGAGAATCATTCATTTATTAAGCTTTTATTATGCACCAATTAGATACTAGGTACTATTATTGACATTAGGGATACAGAGACAGAAATGAAAAGTCCCCTTCCATTAAGGATCTGATACCCTCATTCAACTTGGCCCCTTCTCTGCAACTCTTCCTCCTAGAGAACTGCCCAGAATCTGCAAGATTAAGCAAGTCCCTTAGGCTTATCTAGCCAGTATAAGGCAAAGGCAGGGCATTAATCCAGGTGTTTTTTTTTTTTTTTTAGCTCCCAGGCCAGTTCTGTCTCCATCAAGCTGGACAGATCAATAAATACAAAATATGTACAAAGTAGATAAAAATTAACCATGGGAAGCACTTCCAATTGGGAATGGAGGTCCAGAAGGGAAGTAGTACCTAAGCTAAGCCTTCATAGGAGCTAAAGGGGCAAGGGGGCAGTGTTCCATGCACGAAAGACATGCATGCAGGTGAGAGATGGAGAATCATGCCTGTGAGATAGCAAACAGACTTCTCTGACTGGGATGTTTAGTGCCTAAGAGGAAATAATGTGAAATAAGTCAGAGAATATAAATCATAGCCACACATTGAAAGACTTGAAAGGACAGAGGAATTTGGATTTTATCCTAGAGGAAATTGGGAGCCACCAAAGTTTCTTGACCTGCAAAGTACCATGGTCATATCTGTGCCTTAGGAATTTCAATTTGGTAGAAGAGAACTCAGAGAGGAGGGAGAGATTGGAAGCAGAAAGACTGTTAGCAGATTTATCGCAGTAGTCCAGTTGAGAGGTGATGAGGGCCTGGACTAAGGTGGCAGCCATGTGTGTGCAGAGACGAGGAAGTTGTATCCAAAACATCACACACCTCATCTGCTGCCCATTAGCCTATTAGATTCTCTTCTTCCATGAGACACTTTGCATTAAGCCTTTGTTCTCCATAAGTGGGCTGCAGGATTAGAGCAGACAAAGACATTGTCATTTCTGTCTCCACACTTGTTCCTTGCTCTATGCACGACAGCATGTTTCATGCTTTTTTGCATATGACATGATTGCATTAATGTGCACTCATACCAGTATCATTGCTGGAACAATGTGATAATTGTTGGTATATTCTCATGAAAATGAAGCTACTTATTTTCTTGACACTCAATGACTGAGGGCCTTGTTGGTCTGTGTTCTGAAACTCCTAATGAGTATCTAAATACCCAGCCAATGGCTAGACCACCATCTACTAGCTGCACAGAATCCAAATAAAATGGAGTCCAAGGAGCCAAGGCAATTTTTCCTACTTGGCGGTTGTTTTCAGAGCATGTTAAGCAGCCCCAATGACAACTATGTATTATGGCATGGAGAAAGAAATTCAAATTATAAACTATGTTTATTAGATGATGTTCCTTGCATATAGGAAGAGAGGAGTGAGAGGCGTACTCTCCTCCTCTTTTCATTCATCCATGAATATCAAATTTATCAATTAAGCTTAGAGCAGTATTCCATGCACGAAAAAGAGCCATTATAAAATCCATATAATCCTATAACTATAGAAATATAGGTACAAAGCTAGCAGCATTTTATATAGACCAAGCAGTAATAATCCAAAGTGAATTGCACTTGACATTCTAAGTCTCTGCTAAGGAATGAGACCTTACACTCTCATTATAAATGCATATGTGGCCATTATAATGTTACCTGATTGCAAGAGAATTCAGTCTTTACAGACATTCATAAATTATTCTCCTTTGAATACTTGCCATTTGAAACGTGCCTTTAATTTTTAAGGTTTCGTTTACAAGGGAGACATTTGTCCTTAGGACTATTCCACTCCAGCTCTGTTCTCTCTGATTCTATTTCAAGTGTCACAGAGGCTTGCCTTTCCATTTCTTCACTGAAGGAGTCCTCACTGACTCAATCTAACTTTTCTAAATATTCACTTTTTATTAGTTTATTTGTTTGGTGAGGCAATTTGGGATTAAGTGACTTGCCCACCATCATACAGCTAACAAATGTCTGAGGCTGGATTTCAATTCTGGTCCTCCTCACTCCAGGGCCAGCGATGTATCCACTGTGCCACCTAGCTGCCCCCAATATTCACTTTTTAAATAAAGGTTTACCTGAAGCCCCACCAAAGTAGTGGTTTACAGTTTGCTGACCTTAATTGAGATCGAGAAAATAAGTTCTCAATCATATTCACAATTTCTGCCTTCTACCTCTCCCCCACAAACATTCTATGTCCACTCTTACCTTTACTTCTGCTTAACAGATTTCCTCTATTCAAAGGCTGATCCTTTTACCATGTTCTATATTCCATCCCCTTCCACACTAGGTGATACCATGTTCCTATACTCACTCACTCTCTTTTGCCATCCTCAGCATAGTTCACCTTTCACTCTCTGCTAACTCTTCCTTTGCCTTAAATCCATGTCTAGGTGTCCTCTTTCTTAAGAAATCCTTCCCGCATCCCTGACCCCCAACTACTGTCCTCGACCTCCCCTTTTCCTCCTCTCATCTTACATGGCTATTATTTTGAAAGTTTTGCAAAGAATGGATTGGAGAGGCAAGAGATTGGTGGCTGGGGGTTCAATTAGGAGGCCATTGTAGTTGTTCAAGCAAGAGACAGTAATAATGGCCTAAATTAACATAGTAGCAGTTCAAGTGATTCATAAGGGATAAGGCAAGCTAGAAACAAGAAGACTTGGTTGCTGGATACAATATGTCCCTCATGACTGGAATGCACTCCCTCCTTACCCCTCAGCCTAGAGTTTCTAGCATCCTTTTAAGCTAAGTCCAGGCTCCAAATGGTACAGGTAGCCTTTCCTCAACTCTTTCTCCCATTCTCATTGTCAGTGCTCAGGACTCCTGGAAATGGCTTTGTATTACCATGTGCTGTATATATTTTGTATTTCCTGATCTGTATCCATGCCATTTCCCTAGGATATAAATTCATTGAGGGTAGAGGCTGTTAGGTTTTGGGTTTTTTTTTTGTTTTCACATGCCCATTGCCTAGTATAGGGCCCTGCACATATTATACACTTAATAAATGTTTGATTCAAATTTAATATGATGAAATCCATGGAACTTGGAAACCATTTGGGATGAGGGAACAGATACAGTCAAAGATGACCAAAGTTATGAGCTCTAATGACTTCATGTAAGAAATGGTATTGCCAGGAGGAAATTTTTTTCCTCTGGGGAAATGAATAAATTGGACATTTGACTAGAAGACTGAAGTGAAAGTCCAAGCTCCAACATGTGGTCTATGTGTCCTTGGGTAAGTGATTTAATTTCTCAGCCTTGATTTTTTCACCTGCTTTATAAGGATAATAACATTTTTATTACCTACCTTACAGATTGTTTTGAGAAAAACCCTTTGTAGACTATGCAGCATTATGTATCAGTTATTCCTAAAATCTCAAGCTCAGGACTGAGTCTAACAGGGTGTCCCAAAAGTCTTAGTGCAGTTTTAAGATATTAAAGCGTAAAACTGCACTAAGACTTTTGGGACACTCTGTATTTTCCCTTGGCTTCAAATATAGAGGAAAAAAAGGAAGTAATGCTCCTTGGCTTTCGTTTGGTTACTCTTCCACCTTGACATAACATGCTTTTGGAAGCTGACTTCTTCAAACGCACAGATGGATATGGACTGCAAATTATGAAAACTAAATGAGAGTTGTTTTTTTTTCCTTATAATAGGTCTGAATTGGTTCATTGGTAGTTCTCTGCCTAGAATAGTTTTGCGGTTCAGTCATGATCTTTTGTCCGGTTCTTAACAGGATATTGTATAAGCTGTTTTAGGTGTGTGTGTGTGTGTTTTTTTTTAAACCACAGGATACAATCTGACTTCTACATTTTCACACTAAAAAGATAAAGTGTGGTACTAGAATGACATACCTTCAACAGAAAAGGACTTATGACATTGCAGTGTTGTTCACTGAATATCAACTGACTTGTTATCTGACTGTAATGAATTGCTTAACCTCTCTTCACATGCAAAGAGAAACGAAGAGCATATAATAAGGCAGTCTTACAACTCAAATAATTAATCTGATCATTATAATACATGAGAATATAAGAATGTAGTTGTGAGGATTAACATCCGTTTTAATGCTTGGATATTTCAGGAACTTTATGCTTTTGCAGACGTAGATGCTCTCTCCAACGGTGCAGATCACTCACCCATCCATGCTTTCTTATCTTGTCTTGATCCTTCTGTCTGTGTTTTCCCCCTGTATCTTCCACTGGGGTCCTAACAAATATGCTTGGGGTCTTCCTTTAAATCTCTTGATATTAGAAAGGCACCGGTGAAATATACACGTTTAATTTTTTTTTATTTTCTCCTTTGTCCTCCCTATATGACTGGCCTACCTCCTCTTCAGGTTGTAGATTTTTCTCTTAAATTATTTATTATACACCTGCCCAGTTCTTTATAATATAATAGCGATAGATACATCTATAAAGTGTTTCAAGGGTTGCAAAACACTTACATTAATTTAGTCCCATGAGGTAGGTACTATCGGTATTGTTGTCCTCATTTTGGGGGGGGCAAGACAGTTGGAGTTAAGTGACTTGCCCAGGGTCACACGGGGTCCTCATTTTTCAATATGAGGAAATGAGATCAGAGGAATTAAGCAGGTTAATAATAGCTAGCATTTATGTCATGCTTTAAGATTTGCAAATATGATCTCATTTGATCATTGCAACAATGGGGGGATAGGTGCTATAATTTTCATCTCCATTTGCAGATGAGGAAACTAAGGCAGGCAGAGGTTAAGTGACTTAACTTCATATAACTAGTCACACAACTAGTGTGTTTGATGCCTGATTTGAACACCCATTTCTTGGGACTTCCAAATCCAAAGCACTTTCTGCACAACCACTTTTGTGTCTACCCTGCTTGTCCCCACTGTCTTTTGGGTGATGCAATTTTGATTCTTCAGAGATCGAGCTACACCATTTTTTGTAGCTATATTGTATGACAGGGAGAATGCTATTATTAAAAGGGTGTGCCCCTGTCTCAGGGAAAAGCTGGAGGCCATTAAAAGAGCTGCTGTTTTTTTCAAATGCAAGCCAGCATTTTGTTCTATTCCTTTCCAGGCTCATTGTCCATCTAAGATAAATACTGATGGAGCAACTCCAGGAGTTATTCATCCTATTGCATATCTTAGGCTGGATGATAGACCTTCTTCATCCACTCGTTTCTTCCTGTGTGTTGATGATTAGGCTGAAGTCTTGCGAATGATTAAGGAGCTGCTTTAGTGGGCTCCGAAATGTTAAAGACTAAAACCTGATGGATTCAATACAATGGCATCTACAAATAAGAGCATCAGGAAGGCCTCGTCATAAGGAGAAAATCACCCCAGTATTGATAAATGCATTAAATTCCTAATGTAACTAGGGGTGCTATGAAAATATGATTAATTATCTCTATTAGGGTATTTTCTGATAGGGAAGTGAATTGTGAATATTTCCTCTTCGATCTATTAAAAACCTAATGGTTAAAATTAAAAACTATCCTCTATAAATAACCTATCATATCTTAATAGTATCACACTATAGAGAATGCTTTCAGGTTACTTAGTGAACCAGTTGAAATCTCTGTATTGAATAAATTATCAGCTGAATGCATTTATCTTTATTAAAATACTTGCATAGATGTCAGTGAAAAATTGATCTCTATACATATATCTTGCTGAAGGTTAACCTATGGCACAAATATTTTTGGTCTGACTCGGAGAGCAAAAAGTGGAGAAAATGATAAACCAGTAAAATATCTTTATCAAATACTACATATTATTTTCTCTTTCCAATAAACATTTTGAGCAGACTTTCATGGTTCACTGTGAATATGCCTATTTCTTTTTCGGTCAGCTTTTAAAATATATTTTTAATTTATTTCATTATATATTTCCCAATTACATGTAAACATTTTTTAACATTCAGTTTTTAAAATTTGGAATTCCAAATTTTCTTCTATCCCTCCCTCACCCCTTGAGAAGGCAAGCAGTATGAGATCCATTATACATGTGAAGTCATGCAAAAACTTTCCATAATAGCTATGTTGCAAAAGAAAACATACAAAAAAAGAAGACATACAAAAAACCCTCAAGAAAAATAAAGAAAGTGAAAAACCGTATGCTTCAATCTGCACGCAGGGTTCATCAGTTGTGTCTCTGGAGGTAGACAGTGTTTTTTATCATGAGTCCTTTGGATTTAAACATGCCTATTTCCTTTTTGTCACCAACATTGTGCTTTATTCCTCCTTAGCCTCATACTGTGTGTGATGTACCTTTATCCGAGGCAAAAGAAAAAAATAGATGTTTATGGAGGAAAAAATATTTGGTGCATATTTTTAGGAAAACCTATTGAGGATTTTCAGAATACAGTATGCATTTGTGTGCACAAACACACACACACACGCATACATACACACACAGTTGAGTATGAGAAGTAGATGTGATTTAGTAAGCTTCCTTGCATGGGAACACCACACACCAGCAGATATTCATGAACTCACCTGTGACTTACTAGCGCAATTCGAGTAAGTTAATTGAGGACCATAGACATTAAGTGACATTCCCAGCGATCACCCGGATAGTGTCAAAGTTCATGTTTGAATCTGGGTCTTCTTGACTCTTAGCTCAACAATTTATTAGCCATGCCATACTGCCTTACTAGAAAACACACACACACACAGATTATGTGTGTGAATATAATTTATAAATATGATATTTACAAACATACATTTGAACTGGACATAACAGACCTTTCGGCTATGTATTTTTCACATCTTTAAGACTTTGGGATTTAGAGTTTATTAGTGGGATTGGGGGGTGGGGCATGAGTTGGAGGAAATCCCATCTTTTTTCCAGCAAGAGAAAGGTATTTGTGTTTTTGTGTGGGACAGAAAAGTGAACAGCTTAAGGGAAAATAATTTCTTAGAAGTTAAGTGTTACTTCCTTTGATGTATCAGCACTTTAGAATAATAGTAAACTTGCAATACTTAGATTATCATCAGTTCAGCTAAAATCCCATCGTAGTGTCTGCAATTAGTACCTTTTGCTTTTTTCCCCTTTCAGTACAAATAAATAGTGATCGCTTACACTTTAGTAAATTAGGCAGTAAAACATTGAATTTTTTCCTAACTGAAGGCTTTAAAAAAATTAACATATGGATTGTAAAGGTTGCAGGCTCATTAGATCCATGATTTCAAACCTATTTCTAGAATAATGTTTTAGAATTCATATTTTCATACAGGAAACATCTGACCTTCACCCTTTAGCAGTTGTCCTGAATGACTTAGCACTTCCACACTTTTATGGTCCATTGATCCATGGTGATAAATTTAATGTCTGGTGATAAATATGGAAATTGACTATAGATAGATAAAATATTTTCCCAGGTGCCATGGTTCAGAAGCAAGGATTTACTACATTAAATATACTTTACAGAATTAGCAAAGTATTGTTTATTAAGCAAAGTAAATTATAGTTCACCCAGTAGTCCAGCTAGGGTGGTATAAGCACTGAAAAGGTTGGAATATTTTCTTCTTCATCGACAAGTAGTGGCATAAAGCTATAATATACTTGAGTTGTAAAGTGCTGACACCAATGTATTTATTAAGGATAAGCCTACATTTATAGATGATTGAAAGAATTCATGCCTATTTATTAGTCTTCATTATGTCAGGCTGAACTAGAAAACTGTTTGTTCATCTTGACAATATTACTGCAAGTAAGTTCAATTTCCTAAAGACATCTTCTAGTTTCCTGGTAATGAATTATGAAGAAATTCAGTTAAAGTTTTGTAAATATGAGGAGAGCATAATTTATTCAAATCTACCACTTGTTAAATCAGTATTTGACTTCAAAAATATTTATCTTTATCTTCCTGATGAAGTGGACTTGAAGAGAATTAGCTAAACCTCCTTGGAATTGTGACATTAATTCTGGTGACTATGTTGTCTATTAACGTTTGCACTGACAGAAGCTGTGAGCAGAACTGAGATGAATACATTTGCTATTGTTTAGCAGGTTTTTTTTTTCAGAAAGAGATTCCATTTTAAAAGCCTTATTGTCTTGCCCGCACCCTTCTTTAAAGCTAAATAAAAAGATAATGTATATGCATTTTAACAGGCCCAGGCAGGTTTTTAGTTTGTTTAAATTTTATTTTGAACTGAACCAATATCAACAAATATGAAAATTTCAATATAGAAGAATATAAAACAGAATTTTATACATAACTGTTCATTTTTTGTGTATATTAAATTTAACGCTATAGTAACAAAACTACCTTGCTTGATCCTGTCTCCTAAATATCCCTCTGGACTCTTCCGTGTATTTTAAAATGTTTCATTGACCTTCTTTCTTTTTTCTTTTTTTGCATCCTGTCACTATCCACCAACACCCCCTCCCTCAATTCCTCTCCTGTTCTAGAAGCTCTTCCTTTTAACAAATTAGTGTAATTAAGCAAAACAAATCCCTATGTTGGCCATGTCACTAATATTTAGTCAATCTTTTCCATTAATTTTCATAAGATACTTATCTATAATTTCTGTCCTCCACTTTATCCCTCCCTGTTTTGAACATCAAGATGATATTTGCCTCATAGGGGTTTGGTAGGATGCCTTCATTCTGTAGTTTTGCTGAAATTTTATGTAATATTGGAGCTAATTATTATTTGAAGGTTAGAATTCACTTGTAAATTAATCTGGCTATTTTTTTTCTATAGGGGTTAATTTATGGCTTGTTCAATTACTTTTTCTGTTATTGAGTTATTTAAATCCACTATTTCTTATTCTATTAATCAGTGTATTTTATATTTTTGTAAATATACATCCATTTTATTTAAGTCACTTGCATCAGCATATAATTGGGAAAATACTTTTTAACAGTTTCTTTTATTTCCTCTTTACATGTCGTGAATTCTCCTTTGTTCATTGTTTTATTTTAATAAATTGTTTTCTTCCATTTTTGATCAAATTAAGAGTTTGTCTATTTTCTGAAATTTTTTTAGTGAGCTTCTAGTATTACTTATGAGTTCATTTTGGGGGTCAGTTTCAGTCTTCTGATCTCTTTTTGGATTTTCAGAATGTCTATTTTTGCTCTTAATTGGCTTTTATTTATTTTGGATTTGCTGCTTTCTGGGTTTTTGTTGTTGTTATTGTTACCTGTTCAATTCACTTATCTGTTCTTTGTCTTATTTGCTGATGGTCTTTATTGGTGTTCATTTTCCCCTGAGGACTGTTGTGGTTACTTCCCAAATGTTTTAGTATTACCTCAAACATAAACCCTTGATCTCTATTTCTCCCTATTCATTCCTTGGAAATCTTTTAAATTTTATGTTATATTTATTTATGTATGACTATACCTGTGATTTTATTGGCATAGAAAACTCTTTTAGTAAATTCCTCCTACAAATATAGATTGCTATCTACTCTACAACTTACAGTCATAATAAGGTACCTGGAACACTGAGAGGCTATACTTTTCCCAGGGTCACACAATGATCACAGCATCCTTAGTATGACCGTATTTTACAGGAGGAAACTGAGGCCCACAGAGGTCAAATGACTTAACCAAGGTCACTCAATGAGTTAGTAGCTGAGCTATGACATTAATGTAGGTCTCAAATTCTAATCTAGGGTCCTTTTCATCATACCACATTGCTACTCACATGCAGATACACATGGAAATTGTTGTTGTGCAGTGGTATCTGACTCTCTGTAACCTCATTTTGGGTTTTCTTGGCAAAGACACGAGAGTGCTTTACCATTTCCTTCTCCAGCTCATTTTACATTTGAGGAAACTCAGGCAAACAGGGTGAAGTGACTTGCCCAGGGTCACACAGCTAGTGTCTGAGGTCAGATTTGAACTTAGATCTCTCTAACTCCAGGCCCAGTACTCTAACCAGTGCACTACACATGACCTTATGGTCATTGCAATAGCCTGCTGATTGGTTTCCCTGCCTGGAGCCTTTCCCCACTCTCATCCATCCTCCGTTCAGTTGTCAAATTGATCTTCCTAAAGTTCAGGTCTGACCATATCATTTCTTTATCCTGTAAACTCCAGTAGCCTTGTTTATCTCCAGAATCCAGTAGAAATCCTCTATTTGGCCTTTATAACCTTCCCCCTTCCTACCTTTCCAATCTTCTTCTACCTTCAATCTCTCTGCATACTTTATCCTCCAGTGACAGTGGCCTCCTTGCTGTTCCCCCCTCTTTCTCCCTCTTCCATCTCTCTCTCTCTCTGTTTCTCTGTCTCTCTGTCTCTCTGTCTCTGTCTCTCTGTCTCTTTCTCTGTCTCTCTCTGTCTCTCTCTCTCTCTCCTGGAAGCTATCTACTGGTTATCTTAACAGTCTGTGGATATTCCTAGAGTACTCAGGCTGTCTGTCCAGGCTTCCCTCTTGCTACAGGAATAGCCCATCTCCTTTTCTTCTGTTATCTTGTATATCATTACATCATTCGGAATTTAGACATGGATCCCTCTAATTTTCCAGACAGCACATCATTGATTTCCTTATTTTGCTGCAGCTTCTTGGACTGACGTCCAAGAATGTTTTTGGTTTGTTTTTAATCCCTTCATAGTTCACAAAGAAATTTGAAATCCATTGGGGGTGAAATAAGTATCGAGACTGATGTTAGGAAGTCTAATTTAGTTAATAGGTACCAACTTGAGTTTGTACATATTCCCTACAAGCACCCAGAAAGGGTGGCCCGAGCAGCTCAAAAGTGCAAGCCAGCATCATGCAACTTAATGGGTTGTCAGAAGCCCAGTAGATGGATGCACATGAGCCATATTAGGTCACCCACTCCCTTCATAGGTGAACCTTAATTATACCATGGAGGCAATGACTTTAATTTTGATGCAAGGGCACTGGCTTGGAATTTGATGTCATTACTGAGTCAGATTTAGTTCATTCTGGTATCAAACTTGTATTCAATTTAATTCAAAAGTCATCTATTAAGCACCTTCAGTGTGCTAGGTACTGTGCAAGATGCTGGGAATACAAAGAACAAAATGAAACATTCACTGTCCTCAGGAAGCTTATGTTCTATTGGAGGAGAGGAGCACAAATAAACAAAGTGAGCAATCTGTGCATGAAGGGACCATTTATAAATGCATGGTCTAGGGATGACTGCCAAGAGGGTGTGACACCTGAGTTGAGCCTGGAGGGAAAAATTTTGAGAGGTGGAGGTGAGGAGAAAGTGCCTTCCACATACAGGTTTGAATGTGTGGAAGCAGGAGGTAGACACAGCACTGAGTTCATAGAGGGAGGAGGATACAGTAAGGCTAGAAAGGGAGGTGGAAGCCAGACCATGGGGAGCTTTAGATGTCAAGCTGTGGAGTCTGGAGGCAATTGGGAGCCACAGTAGGTTTTTGAGCTCCTAGGGGAGGGATACAATCAGAACTTTGCCATAGGATAATTATTTTGGCAGTTGTATATAGGATGGATTGAGTAGATGACAGATTGGAAGCAGAGAGACCAATTAAGAGGCTCCTGTAGTAGTCTAAGTCAGAGACATGGGGGTCTCAACTAGGCTAGTGGCTTGATGAGTGAAGAGAAGGAAAAAGAGACAAAGGTTAAGGTGAAGACCCAATTGCTAACTCTTCGCAACTGATTGGATCTGAGAGTGAGGGCAAGTGAAGAGGTGAGTTTGACTCAGAGGTAGATGACTGGGAAGATGGGGGTCCTGTTACAGGAAATATGAACGTTTGGATGAAAGAAAATTATTTGTTTTGTATACTGTGAAGTTCAGATGTCTACAGGACATCCACATAGAGATAACAAGCAAGAAATGCCCAATGTCGGCCTGAAGTTTGAGAAGAGAGATATGAAAATTTGAAAGTTGTCTACATAGAGGTGATACGTAAACCTGTGGGAACCAATGAGATCACCATACTAATAGTGAGCATTTATATAGTGCCAACTGTGTGCCTGGCACTGTGCTAAATGCTCCTCCCGACAACCCTGGGAGATAGGTTCTATCACTATCCCAATTTTACAGTTGAGGAAACTGGGGCAGACAATGACTTGACCAAGGTCACACAGCTAATAAGTGTCTGATGCAGAATTTGCACTTTAGTTTTACTGACTCCAAGCCCGGAACTCTATCCAGTGTGCTACCTAGGGGAAAAGAATATTGTGAAGGAAAAAGGGGAGGTATCTATTAACTCTTTGCTGAAACATACATGTATGTATATACATATATATGAATATACATGTAAATAATTTACAGTATTACTGAGAATGACATATAGTCAGTCTGCTTTGCCTTAGTATTTCCCACCACCTCTATCCATTTCATTGATTTAAAAGGTAGAAAGATCCTATAATAAGCATGAGATCATCAGAAAAGGCATTCTCTAAAAACCATGTTGCCAATGGATTTCTTATGGCATACATTTACATTCACTGATTATTAAACTATATGCAGATACTACACTAAGGAATTTCACTGTGATTACAGATTTGTGGGTAGGGATGAGTAAGGGGACATGGAAAGACACATGAGAATGATGGGATTAGGTAAATGGCAGTTAACGTACATTAAAGCAGATATTCTTACCTGTGAGAGGTATATATGTGTGTTCACACACACACACACACACACACACACACACACACACCCCTCAGCTTCATTGGCAATTGCATAAAAAAAACAACTTGAATGTTTTGAATTAGGTATACAGTATACTATAATGTCATTAAAAGGATAAATGCAAGAAATTTGGAAACATGATGTAATATGAAATGAAGAAAGCAAAATCAGAAAAACAACTCATACTAAGATTATGATAGTATGGAATGTTAGCTCATTGACACTTTCCCATAAATTGATGAAAGACATAAATATATCAAAAACCTTATAATGAAGCTGGTACTCTTTACTATTGGGCAGTCCACACTAAATCAAAATTTACTGTTGCAGATGAAAACAGAGCCTGGTAACATAATTAGGTGTAGATATTTCAGGATATCTCTCAGTTTAATGCAAAAGTTTAATTTTATTATTGAACTGGGGCTAAGATACAGGAAACACAAATATAGGATAGGACATTAATGGTTCTTAGTTCACTTAGCAAAATACCACCACTGTGCAATTTATGGAATGTAAATTGTTTTGGGTTTTTTTTTTGGTTCTCATGTATTTTCCATACACAGTATATTCAACTTGAGCATACACAAGAGAACTCATTTTGCAAATGTTCTATTTTCATATACCTTGGTAAGAACATAATTCAAAAGAGAGCTACAAATTAAAGGCTATTTCAAAACAAAACACTAGCAGAGATTCAAGTAAGGTTGGGAGTCATGGCAAAGTATCAACATCCAAAGTCATCTATTCAACTGTTATTATTTTCATGTTGGGAGAAAGAGGATTCCCACATGACCCTAATGATCAAGTCAGATCAAGGCAGTTATTTCATTCATTTTGATTCCTTTGGCAGGGGAATATGTCAGATTTTCTTCATGCCTTCTAATCACTCTCATTGTTTGGTCTTATGTTGGCTGCTTTGGAAAGACTGAGCCTTGCAGACACCTAGAGCTAATGAAGTTAGAGTGTTTTCTGGAAGTCATTACAAGTGGATTAAATCACGATTTTTATGGGTTGGTGTTTTATGCCTGCATGTGGCAAGGTGGTAATAGACTAGATGAGCTCTAAACCATTCTCGTGTTTTAATTATTTATTTTGTAGACCTTTTGGTTATGATGGGGAAGCCAAACACCATAGGTTGTAGTGTTAATATATATATGTGTGTGTGTGTGTGTGTGTGTGTGTGTGTGTGTGTGTAAAGGTTCTTTCATATACAATTTCTAGTGAATACAGTGTATTCTCTTAGATGAAATCTGTTCATTTAACTTATTTTAATAATACATTATGTAAATTCAGGTAGGAGGATTTATATCATCAACATTGATATTGAGTTTCATATTTTAAGTGCATTGCCAAGTATTGTGTATACATATACACATACAAACACACACATATATTTATCAGAGTTAAGACTTACAGTTTCAAGCAAAAACCTATTACTCTGTAGCTTCAAAATATTGATCTTTTCCCCACTGCAATGGCTTTCCTATGATGTATAGGATCGAGAGATTGAGGGCTAACTGGATTTGGAGTTACAATTCAAAGTCTGTATAGTCTTCTCAATGTCTGGATGGTTTCATTTCCTCATTAATAGTGCAGGGATCTTGTGACAGGTAAGGGAAACATATCTTCCTGTTTCCAATAAATAAAATCCAAATGTTCAAATCAGGCTATGGATCTAAGTTAAATGGAAGCTTGCAATATGTTGCCACTACAGGATTATCAGAATATTGCTTCACATTTGATCGTATGTATTGAGTATGTTCATTTTGTACTTAATTCTAAAATGGCTCAACTAAAGATAAAAATACAAAGACATTTGATACATAATTTCCTGATGATAATGGAGTTTATCTTGCTTGCATATACCTGAGAATTTAGTATCTGGTGTCCATAAAGTAAACAGTAAAGGCTTGCTGGATGAGAATATTGCTCTTAACCCTATAGCACGATGTTAATCTGTATCTTCAACAGTGAACGTAAGACCACCAATGTTGATTCATTGGATTCTGAAGTCTTAATTTTATAATATAATCAGCTGGAGCTCCTCATCTATCGATATGTATAAACTTGAGGGGAAAAGAAAAGCCCAGAGAAAGAAAAATATAGATTTAAAGGGGGTGTCATATATTGAATTAGAGGGAGAAATATGGAGGTGATAGTAACCATACTATCTAGTCTAGGAGCATTGAGGATTAGATAAGAAAATGCATGTGAAAGCACTTTGTAAAGAGAATGTGTTATGACAAAGTTAGTACCAGTACCAGACTTTTATATAGCATTTTAAGGCTCATAGAATACGTTAAACACAATATATTTTATTCTTTAGAGCACTGCCCTGAGCTAGATACTACCACCCCCATTTTGCAGATGGGGAAACTGAGGCTCAGAGAGATTACATGACTGGCTTCTAGTCATATACAAAATTAAGACTCGGGTCTTCTGATCCCAAATCCAAAACTATTTCCATGACACCATTGTTATTTGCACATGAAGGTTCAAACAAACTACCAGCCTCATCATTTGCTTTTCATTTTTATTCAGGGGTGTCTGTATTAATTTTCCTCTGAAATAAGAAAGAATCTGGAGCACATTAACAGGCATAAAACAGCTGATTATAAGTTGAATTCTGTAGTAAAGAAAATTCATTTAGTATCCACCTGTGGTAAAGAAAAATGGGTTTTCTACTCATCTAGAAGACGCTGGCTTCATTTTCAATTAATATCATCCCTGTGTTGACCTATATTCGTCACTCTCCTAGAGAGCAGAAGTTGTTTTTCTAGTGCTAATTAGAACAATTGATACTATAAGCCTAATTGCTATGACTGTGCATCCAATTTCCAACCTCCTCCAAGCATTACTGAGCTTTCCCTTATTTTAGAAGCTTAGTATCCTTTTATTGAGATAATAAATGCATCCTACCGAAGAGTATTAAAATTATAAATAAAACTCTCATGTTTTCCTTAACAAAATCTTTCCTATGCATATAGTGAAATACAATATATTTCCTTCCCTCTCCTGATTGACCGTCCAGATCCTAACAAGTGATAGAATGCCCCACATGCTGTCTTTTTATCCATTGGTTTTGCTTAACTTTTTTCGTTACAAGGGAGGAATCAATGAAAGGGATGTTGGTGTTTATTCAGAAGTGACTGTGCTATAAAAAGTAACAAGCATCAGTAAAACATTAAAAAATAAATATTGAACACATGACTTTATGGGAACTGTAATATCAACAGTGTTACCGCATTAGATTTGCCAGTTGAATTAAGGGTGGCTGATATATACTAATATGAATAGAGACAGCTATTATTATTTTCATTTTTACGTTAAGGAATTGAGTTATCTGTGAGAGAAACTCCTCCATGTGGTTGGCAACAGTGGCCCAAAGTGAATACCCAATTTTCATGAGAAGACATGTCAAACCTAGCAAGATGGGTTTTGAGAGAACATTGAGTATTAACTTAACATGCCTGCCCCCCACTAAGCCACATTTACTTTGAGCAAATACTAAGGCATATTTCATTTCTGATCTAACACAACGAAGTGAAAATAAAGGCCATGGAAAGTCAGTAAGATGGAAATAGTTTGTTTTTAATTATCCCCTGCCACATTTTATGCACCAGCTCTGATTTGGGAATCAAATTATTGCCTATTTGCCTGTCTGGTTCATCGTAAAGTGGTGTTGGTGAGGGGGAGGGGCTGAGTAGTTGAGTAATGTGACCGTGTGAACAAATGAATCAGGTGGGTGGATCTAAGGCGAAAGAGGGGCAGATTTGGGAGCTTCCTGACAAGAGGGAAGGATAGTAAAAAAAATTCCAAAAGAGCCCTCCCTGTGGAAGCAAATGGTTGGGTAGCCAGAACTATTAACGTATATTTGGTCATTTGGAAATCATTTCAAAATTGTGGTGGGGGGAATTAGATGGAGTGATTTGGTTGGGTTGTGAAGAACTTTGAGAGGTTGAGGCGTATTAGAAAAGATGATATCTGCTTTCTTATGGATATTGTTAGGGGCCCTCTTCCTACTTGAATCCTAGAGTAGCTCTGCTTTATGATCTGGGCTCTACAGAAATGTAGAATGCAATATATTTTGATTTTCAATTATTCCTTTATTTCTACTGATGATGGAGTCACACTCACCGGTTTGTTAATGTTGTTGTTTTGGAAATCATCTTATTCATGTTAGATTCACTTTTTTGTCTTTTTTGCTTGTTCTTTACTAATCAGTGTTAACATGGCAGATCACAGTAATCATCATTGCCTGCTCTCAACTAAAGGTAACACTTCTTACTGTAAAAAAACCACTATTAAAATTATTAGTATTATTATTATTTAGTCATTTCAATCATGCCCAACTCTTCCTGACCCCATTTGGGGTTTTCTTGGCAAAAATGCTGGAGTGCTTTGCTGTTTCCTTCTTCAGCTCATTTTACAGATGGAGGAAACTGAGGCAAACAGGGTGAAGTGACTTGCCCAGGGTCACACAGCTAGTAAGTGTCTGAGGCCAGATTTTAATTCAGATCTTCCTGATTCCAGGCCTCAACCTCTATCCACTTCACCACCTACCTGTCCACTGTTAAAATTAATTAAATTAATTAATTTTAAAATAAAAAAATAATTAATTAAAAATAGTCATTATAGTCAGAAATGAAAGCAAGTAAAGACTATTAGAGTAATTTCTAAGGTTCCAATGTTCAAGCAAAATGAAGTTAAAATAGGATGAAATAACAACCTTAACTGAGGTTCAGAAAGTAGAGCTTGGGGTAGAGAGTGGGAGTAGGATTTGGGAAATAATTTAAACGAGAAGATCGAAGTGTCAAATTAAATCAAAAGCTTCCCAATCGCACAAATTCATCTTGTTTTATAAGCTATTCTCTCTCTCTTTTCACTAATAAGGAGCCCTTTTCGTGGGTTTCATAATAGTGTTCTCACTACCTGTAGATCCTTTAAGTTACTTGAACAAAATAGGTCTATTTATTCACTTATTGACCGCTTAACTTAGTTTATTGGAAAACATCTTTCTGCATGAAACCCCAGTTATAGAGTCATAAATCAGGAATGGAAACAGTACAGTCTAAAAATTCATTCTCTTTCTAAGCTATGAAGACATTTTTCTCTGCAATGCACCTTTTTAGACTTATTTTCTATCTCAATGTGAAATGTCACAGACAATGAATTTTCCATCGGTTTGGCAGAGACTTCAGTGTTATCTAGAGTATAATCATTTAAATTTCTGCTTTTGGAAAACTTTCTTTCTTTCTTGGGTTTTTCTTTTCTTTTACTTTCTTAACATTTCACATCTATTTACCCTTTCTACAAAGTTGAAATAATAATATTCATACTTTTATAGCATTTTGCAAAGGTTTGCAAACATTTCATTCTCAGTCACTACATAGTGTAAGTAGTATAGTTCAGTCATTTCAATTGTGTCCAACTCTTCATGAGCCCTTCTGAGTTTTTCTTGCCAAAGATACTGGAGTGGTTTGCCATTTCCTTGTCTAGATCATTTTACAGATAAGGAAAGTGAAGGAAACAGGGTTACATGACTTGCCCAGGGTCACAGAGCTAGTAAGTGTCAGAGGCCATATTTGAACCCAAGAAGATGAACCTTTCTAACTCTAGGCCTGCCACTCTATCCAATTTTGGTATTTTAATCAATATTGACTGATACCTGTCTATATAGGGACATCAAATTTGATGCCTCATTTTCCATGCTTGAATATGAAACTGCTTCCATTTGAATATAAATATACCCTTACTTCTTCTGAGATTGACTCATCAATTGTATTAAAGTTTAGCCATCTCATTTCTTCTCAAATGAATTTTTTGTGATATAAGACTGTTAGAGTAGGTAGCTTGTTTTAAATTGAGGGGGAAATATAATGGTTCCTAAGGTTCACGTGATTCCCTCTCCTTCAGATTTAGAGAATTTATTTCAGACACATATGAGTTCAGTCGTAATTGTTCTGAGCCCCCACTTAGGAAAATTCCTAACATTTAGACAGAGCTCTACCTAGCTATAAAATGATATCTGTCTCTAATCAACCCCTGGTCTCTTTCTAGTTCAAGCAAAATGAAAACATTTGGGTAGTGAAATAACAGATTATATTGAATATATATTGTATATAATTACTTTTAATATAAAATTACATATATATATACATATATGATTACTTTTGAGAGAATAGAAAATCAGTGGAGTCCCACCCTTCCATTCATGCTAAATCAACAAACATTTGAGTGTCCACCCAGAACATTAAAGGTAAATAATCTCTTCCTTAACAGTTGGGCTAATATGTATAATAATGTATATATTTTGTTTGCCTTCTTATTGAAGAAAAGCTTTGGAAAGGCTAAGACCCGAGTAAAATTAAACTGGATAACAACAGCAAATGTATCATTCTTACTTATCTTTTTTTAATATCTGGCAGGACTCAACAGAACATTCAAGAGAAACTGAGAGGAGAGAGAGAGACAGAGACAGAGAGACAGAGGCAGAGACAGACAGAGACAGAGACAGAGAGACAGAGGCAGAGACAGACACAGAGACAGAGACAGAGAGACAGAGACAGAGAGAGAATGTTCCATCCAAGAACAAACATGGTTCCAGGGGCAGCAGGGTTATGGACCTCACAATGTCACACAGAATTTTATCGGAATTCTTTTTCCAACATTTTGCCTGGCTTTGAGAGAAAAGCATTGAATGACAGTTTCAGTTGTTTATAAGAGTCGTAATCAAGGATGGTATGCCATCTTTACAGACCCTTCCTAGGATCATGAGAAAACAGCATGTAGCCCTGGGCCCAGTTACAGTTAATTCTGGGGTGTTTTCAGTGGGCTCTGTCATCAATTATGATGTCGTTCTGCTAGATTTTATTGAGATCACTCTTGGAGGCTTACAATATTGCACAGGCTTCTATTCAAACCGCTGTACTAGTCCTCAACATGATGCAAGAGAGAGAGCACCAAAAGAGGAGGACAGAAATATTGAAACCTTCCTGGGCCTTAGGATCTCCTCATTAAATCTTTAAAATCCTCAAATTAGCACATTTCAGTAGAACTCAGTTTGAAACATTTATTGTTTATTAACATTTGGCCACTTTTGCTTCATTGCCAACTGACAAAATATTTGGGGCTGAATATAATAAAATTAACATCTGCTCAGTTGTATTCGCTCGTTGTAATTTTGTCCTGGCACTATGATGTATAAGTATATGTACTGAATTCAGAAATACTTAGTTAGGCTTTGTTTTTTTAAGAACACTTAGTTAGGCTTTGTTTTTAAGAACACAATGCCAAATATTCCTTGCCCTTCTTCAAAAATAAAGTCCATTTACTTGTTAGCTGGACAAAGCCCTTTTATGCTAGGAGATTAGAAAATGCTATTTCCTTCAAGTATCTCTGGGTTCAAGAACAATAGTGCTCAAGTGGAATGGTATGAAGGCTCCATAAAAGCCTCTTTCTACTTCTTTCCTCTTGCACATTTATAAGCTTACACACAGCAGGACAAGGTCTACCTTTGTGAGCTTTGCTGAGATACTCTAAGTTATGGAGAGTTAGTATATGTTGTACTGAATCAGTAATGGTTATTTATTATTACAAGAGAAGTCTTTTTGTATTTAGGTGGACAGCCACAGCTGGGAGATATCAAAGTGTTAAGTACATAGTTGACTTACAAATGTTCTAGTCCTAACTCATCCTCTAGGTAGCTATGGGACCTCATGCGAGTCACTTTCTCTCTCATTTTCTTCATTTAGAAGGTGATAAAGTTAGACTAAGATCTCTCCAGTTTGGTGCATTGCAAGTATTTAACAAATTCAGTATCTATCTAGCTTTAAAAATCCATTCTTTTAGAATATATTTAAGAGGGAATTGAAGCCTGAAATTGGTGAAGAGAAAGTAAGAGAGCTACCTGACTGCTTTTAGTTACCCTAACCCTGATTCTCTAGGTCCCAAAGGATTTTATCCAAAGGCACTTCAATAAAAGTTGTAGGTTTGGTCTCAAAACCACTGCCCCCTACTGACAAGAAAATGTTGTCTTGATTTTCAGAAAGGATAAAAATTAGATTCTGGAAACACAGAGCAACAAGACAGATGTCAATACTTGGCAGAATTCTAGAACAGATTATCAAACATTTAGTTTGTGAACATTTGCAAAGGAAATGATGTTTCCTAGGTGCCAAAAAGATTGACTCAGAAAAATCATTTTCTTTTTTTTCATAGAATTTCTAGAACGGTATTTATATCAAGGGGATGACATAAATATTGATGTAGTTCCTTATTGTGCACTCAGCAAGGGAGCTTACTGGCAGCTTGCAGTTAAGTCTAAGGCAATTGGTCTCAGGTTCTATTTTGATCTTTCCTTCTTTTCATGTTTTACTCCTTTCCAGCAAATACTCAGTATGCAACAAAAACCAGCTTATCATTAACTGAAGACAAAGCCTTTTCTAGAAATACAGAGAGCAAATAAACAAGGTTTAAATAGAGAAGGAAACTCTAGAGGGGATGCAGGCAGTGAGTGATAAAGTAGAGGAAGAGAGCATGGAGAGAGGATAACTTCACTGTGTCCAACAGTCATGCAGAAAACTCTGTGCAGATGGATTAGCCAAACAAGGCTCTAGCTACTTATGATTATTCTTAGTCCAGTGAAGTAACATCCTTTCTTGCCACTGGTTCACCACTGTGTATCCACCATGTCCCTCTCTACTCCCCACTTAGATTCAAAGTCCCTGACTTCCCCTGTCCTGAGAGTACCAGTATCTCCCATGACGGAGGTAGATTTTAATTCATTATGAAGAACTTTCTAATAATTAAAGACGTCCGAGAGTAGAATGAGGCAGTAATGAAAATTCTGCATCATCGAAAGTGTATCCAAAAAGTGTTCAAACAGAGATTGGATGGTCACCTACAGGAATGCCTTTGGGAGGTAGGATGCTTACCTACTGTGTTGCTGAAGATTGTCCCACCTGACAATCTGACTAAATGTCATAGCTATGTTCTTAAATGTGACAGTCACACAGTCATTCCCCCTAATCTTTTAACGCAAAAGAAGAAACAAAAAGCAACTAGTCATTTCTTCACGATTCCCCTCCTCAAAGGTAGGAGGCACCTACGGGAACTCTCCACTGGAACTCGAATCAACAAGCAAGCTGGCTCAGTCTGAGTCTTGCTGATTTGGCGATCTCTCATGACTATCTCCTCGCAGCTTTTTGACCACTGGAAACTTAGTGCTTATGTTTATGATTGGCTCGTTATCAAAATTAAAATGTTAAATTGTGATCGGTTATTATATTGTAACTCCTATCTCCAGTGTCTCATCAAGGGAGAAGAGTACTTTATAAATAATCTTATCATTACTGTCACCGTTATCACTCTTCTGATTCCTGGAACCACCGTGGAGCAGTGTCCCGATGGACTCCCTAGATTATTAAAACTCTTTTGGCTCCATTCTCGTATATTTCTTTGACTTTAATATTCTCATCTGAAGCTTGAGTAGTAAGATATTTATTGCAATGCTTTCACCTTAATTTCCTTTAATTTTGTGATAATTACACTCAGTTCTGACTAAATTTCTCTATTTATCTCCTTAAAATTGAATTTCAAGCTCTTATTTATCCTTTAAAATGAAAATGCTAGCAGACTTGGTAACTGCCAAGAATTTCAGTTGTATGCATGCTACTAGATCTGTAAGCAATACAAAATGTTTCTAAACATCTCATCCAGCGAAGCTAAATGCCAATAAGATATTAGCCCAGATTCTTTTCTTCTTCATTTTCAGTCAGTCAAGCAAGCAAACAAGCATGCGTTTATTAAATGTTTCTTGTGTGCCAGACACTGCTAAATACTTGGGACCGAAAGAAGTCTCAAAAAGTCTCTGCCCTCAAGGTGATTACATTCTACAGGGGAGATGTCCCTTTAAGTAGGTACTTGTAAGAGCCTGCAGAGTAGATGAAGGTAACTTACACCAAAGGGAAAGACACTAGCAGCTGGAGGGGCCAAGGAAAGCTACAAGGGTTGTTGTTTAGTCATTTCTCAGTTGTGTCCAATCTTTTGTGACACCATTTGGGGTTTGCTTGGCAAAGATACTGGAGTAGTCTGCCATTTTCTTCTCCAGCTCATTTTACAGTCATGGAAACTGAGGCAAACAGCGTGAAATGACTTGCCCAGGGTCATACAACTAGTCTGAGTCCGAGGCCAGATTTTAACTCAGGAAGATGTGTCTTCCTGACTCCAGGGCCAGCACCCTATCCACTGTGCCACCTAGCTGCCCCTGGGCTGTGAGTAGAAGGGAGTTAAGTGGAAGATGGATTCTGCTGGAGAGAGGCTGGAGGTGAGGAAACCAATTAGGAGGCTATTACTATAGTCCCAGGAAGAGGTGATGAAGACACATTTGTGAGTGGAGAGAACAGAACAGAAAGATGGGAGAGCTGTTGTTGTGGACATAGACATTGGAAGATTTCCATAAGATTTTGGGTTTGTCCGTGCCTAACACATTTCCTCTAAACCTACTCTTCTTCTTCTTGATGTTAAACAGCAGAGGTATTAGGAGTGTGTTTCCATGTGTTTCTGGGTCAAGTGTCTTTTATTTGAGAAGTGATTGTCATGTTAGCAAAGGGCACCAATGATTTTGAGTTTGGGGGGAGGCAGAATGGGGACAGATGTAAGAAAAACGCTGTCTTTATTGCATAATGTGACTTTCCTGATTAACAGTACTTTGCCTTCAAACCTTTGCTCAACTGAGCAGCTGACTTCTCATTCTTCAGCACTGGTAAGTCTCCCTCTTTTCTCTAAGCTGACTTGCCAGGAATAGAATGAGAAAATAAAATTCTTCAAGGTCAGGGCAAATGAGACCAAATGACTGCTGCACTGATGTTGTCACACAAACCGTATTGCTTGCAAACCTCTGTTTCTGGGACTCTTGATCTGGTGCTTGGTTTCTGCTGGAACACTTGCATCTAATCCTGAGGCAAGCAAGAATGAAAGCAGGAGGAAGGAGGCTAGGGAATGGGAGGAAAAGGGAATGGTGGGGAGTCCAGTAGTAGGAAACAAAGTTGGGAAAATATGAAGGTATACATTTCTATAGGTTCTGCTGCTCATGTCTTTGCACAAATGGTCCCCCATATTTGGCATGTATATCCTCCTCCTTCTATCTACCTTAGAGGGAAATCCCAACTTTCTTTCAGAAAAGAACTCCAGTGCCACCTCTGACACAAGGCCTTCCCTGACGGCGGTAATTCTGAACACTTCTGCTCTCTTGAAATTACTTTGTATTGCTTTATATAAATGCAAGGCAACATGGAGTAGTGGATAGAATGTTGGTCTTGGCATCAGAAAGATTTGAGTTTGCCATGCCTCTGACCCTGGCTGTATGACTTTAGGGAAGACTCTTAACCTCTCAGTGCCCCCAAGCAAGTCTCTAAGACTGCCCATCTGCCTTGATGGAGAGAATTTACTCATTGGAAGTTCCTTGTGTCATCGGTCCTCTTGAAGAATGAAGGGTGAACAATACCAGTGAAATCAGGGGACTAGTCCACAGCCCTCACCAGCAACAAACAAATACAACAAAACGTGCTTTCCATCTCTGTTAAAATGCCAAAGACTTTTTCTGCACCTGTTGATAACATGCCATCTTGGATGTGTTTTTAATACATTTTTTCTTACTTGCCCTCTGCTTTCATCTGTATAGGCAGCTCCTGGTGAGGTACTTCTTCTACCAATGAAGATTGGCATCATGTTTGCATTTTATATGTCATCTTTGAGATCTGCTTGGGCACTGAGAGGTTAAGTGATTTTCCCAGAGCCAATACAACTAGTATATAGCAGAGGCAAGATTCCTGGGGTCATATCTCTTGTTCATTTGTTTATCTAATGTGGAACCATTCTTCTATCCCTGAAAATAAATCCAAATTGGTCATAGTGAATGATTTTTAAAAGTCCATTGCTAAAGGTCTTTTCATTAGGTCCATTGAAAATGTTTGCCTCAATATTCATTAGGGATATTGTTCCGTAGGGTTTTTTCTTTGTGTTGTCTCTGGTTTAGTATATTTGTCTTGCAAAAAGAGTTTGGCAGAGTGTTTCCTTTCTCCATTTTTGAAAAAAAAAATAGGATTCGCTGGTAAATTGGTCTGGACCAGAGGTTTTTCCTTTAGTGCCTCATGATTAGTTCATTTTCATTGTCTGAAATTGCTGGGTTGTTAGTATTCCTTTAGGGATGTTACATATTTTGCTCATTTTTTGAAATATAAATGTAAAACCGATCCAACTTTGGGAATGTTGTTTCTGAGACTAAAGAGAAGAAGGCTGCTATATTTAAATAGTTGGAAATCTCCAAGTTTTAGTACAACTTCTGTGATGAAAATGTAGTCTAGTTTTCAGTGACTTTAGAATAGCTTGCACTTGAAGAGGTCAGATGAATCTTGAAATCCCTCTGCTGAAACCAGGTGTTAGCTAGTATAGCCAGGGATCAAAGCAATTTTCATAAATAATTTCTTTACATAAAAAGCTGAAAGAGATTTCACTATATTGATAAGGGACCTGTGGATGTAGAGTCATGATTCCTCTAGTGAATTAGAAGCACTGGGCTGTGTCTCAGCCTACTTTCACACCCAGAGCTGATCTCTCTTGACCTCAAAGGAGTTCAGAAAGGTTGGTTATTTTATTGCTGATAGATGATTACAATGATATTATCGCTTGGAGCTACAGTTCTGATTGCCAGGACCTCAGGATGCTTTTGCTAACCCTATCTGTGTCAATTATTCATCAGGTTAATGGTTTCTCTTTTTGCTAAAAGATGAATATTATTTGCTAGATAACGCTCTAAGGGGTCCAAGCCAAATTTAACCTTGCACTGGGTCTTGCGAAGTTCTTTTTAAAATCTCCCCCCTTTCCTTCCCCTCCCTTCTCTCTCTTATCTCTCCTTCTCTTCTCGCCTTTTTCCTTTCCTCCCTCTTCTCTCTCTCCTTTCTTCCTTATCCCCTTCTCTCCTCTCTTGCTCTTCTCATTTTTAAATGCCCTTCCCTTTTCACCTTTTTCCTTTCCTCCCTCTTCTCTCTTCCCTTCTTTCTTCCCTCCCCCCTTCTTCCCTCTCTCTCCTTCCCTTTCTCCCCTTCCTTCTCTCTTTCTTCTCCCAGTATTCATTCTGTTAAATTTTCCTTCTCTTCAGAAGCTAAACATGCTACCCACATGTGATGGCTGACTGTATTCTCTTACTCTGGAGTTCTGCCATGCCTTAAAGGTATATACTCAACTTGGCTAATTCTCTTAGCTTTGCCAGTATCAACTCCAAGCCAAAAGTATCAGGAAAATTTTTATCAGATGGTAGTTTTAGTCTTAAAATGTGTATATTGTGGCTTAAGCTGTGAAACCAATGATATGTAATTTATTAACATATTTTAAACAATGAAATTGAAAACAGTGATGCAAATAAATTGTGAGACATCAATTGAAAAGCCCTTGTATGTACACCCTACAGGTGCCCCCTCTCTTATCTTGTGCTCTGAGAACTATGCACTTTAGGCCCATATCTATGTTTAGTTCTTTTGCAGAAAATGCTATGTGAAAGCTAAATGTGGATCTTTTGGTCTCAATTTCACATGATTTCCCCAAAGAGTGGAAGATGTATTCTCTTGTTGAAGAGATTATATGAGCATTCTTTATTATCAGGTCCTTTCTCTGCAGAAATTCTTACAAATATCTCAGGGCAAGTAATGGGGTGAGTAATGATTTATGGGAAGTGAGTAACTGGAATGCTGATTCCACTTATTTTACAACTTGAGCCCTTCTTTTCCTCTGATATGACCGCATACTAATATCATGGGCAGACAGTACAGTGGCTTTAGAGAAAATGAATTTTTGCATTCATTCATTAAGACTGACTCATAGAAGAATGGGATCTTCCTAAATAATTAATAGTTTTAATAATACATTTTAATTTGAAACTGAGCAGGCTAATCAGGGTAGATGGGAAGTCATTTTTTGTCTTCTAGGGTGATATACAAACAGTGTCATTAAACGTTTTTATCAACGCTTCATGGTGTATTGAGCCCATTTGGGGGAAGGCAGATGATAGAAACCAATAGGACTTAGAGCCTCAATTTGAGGAGCTTAAATCAGAAGTTTGAATTTCTTTTCACAATTATAAGTCTCTCACTACTTTTAAAAAATGAAAATGCCAGGGATGCTTAATGATTCTTTGATCATTAAAACCAATCAACCAAAAAAATGAATAGATTACTGAAAGCTAGATTCTGATAAGATTTCCAGCTCCCAGCATCCCCAGTCCCCCAGGTGGACTCCTGTTTCTGCAGGGGACAGAGTGGGTTGCCTTTGCACATATTGGAAACAGAAATGTTTATTGATGGTAAGTGGGATACTGCTTGTACAGTCTCCTGCTGCATTTCAGATGAGTGAGTTCTTTTTACATGGGGATGGATAGATGATAGCACCCATAGCAGCATTTGACTCATTTTGTTCAATTAAAGGAGAAGCAATGTTTGCTCTTTGCTTTCAAGGTCATGATAAGATAATTATCATTTCCTAGAGTCAAGGTCAAGTAGCAAAAAAGACATGCTGGCATAGACCCATTCCAGAACTTGGCATCAGATATTTTTGGATTTGGGGAATTATATTAAACCCAACCCCTTCCACCTTATGATACCAGATGCTTATATGGCCCTTTAGAGTTTGAACAGCCCATTGTAGACATTACCTTGTTTGTGTCTTACAACAACCTTGTGAGATAGGGGCTTTATTAATGTTATTTTTCAGATGAGGAAACTGAGGCTAGAGAAGTTAAATGAATACAGTCATACAACTAGTAAGCATCAGATGTGGCATTTGAACCTAGGTCTTCCTGACTCTTCTGTCAATACTCTCTCACACTGGACTGCCCCATCAGTTTTGTGGACAGTATATAATCACCTCGAAGAAGAAAACAAAAGAAATTATGACTTGTAAATATTTACCTAAACTTCAGATGTGCATGTTATCTACTAGTCTAGTGTAGTAGAAAAAGGCAACTTCCTCTGGATCTCATAAAGACTCAGAGGACCCACCCCTCCCTGCTCTAGACCCAATATGTGGTCATGGATCTGATTCATTGCCTGGCTTCATGCCCACTTCAGACTCCCAAGGAACATTACCTTTTTTGGAACTTGCTCATAGGTTATGGCCTATGGGTAAATTCTATAGTGTAGGGTTTTCCTCAGCAAGGGGAGACATTTTAAATATATTAATCCACTATGGATCAGGCAGTTTATTTCTACAGTGAAAATGGAATATTAAGCAATTAAAAAAACCATGGAATGATTAGGTCAGAATGCAGTAACTTATCACTGTTATTACATCAGTTGGGAGAAAAATTCTCATGTCTCATTGGAATAGAGTCTTTACAAGGCTGCTAATTAACCATTTTACACTTCACGTCTTCATTGGCATTATCCAGCCAAATAGCCCAGTAAGCACCAGAAACTTTTAATATTCACAGGGTTGAAGCTAAAGGAAAGGAAACACAAAAGGCGAGGCAAGGCATCCAGGCACATGAGTTACAACCAAGCCTCATTGAGTCCTTGGAATTAATCATGAGGCAAGCCTGGGAGGTGAGGTGTTGTGAGGTTCCCATCTTCTCTTAGGCTAGGTAGACTGGAATCTCATGAGTGTTCTCAAAAGCCTCATCCCAGAGGCCAGCTGGAAGTTGCCTAATGACTAGGTCTGACACCCTGTCGTCTTTAGTTTTTGGGGTTCAAGAACCAGTGGGTGTGACTCAGGCCAGCAGTGAATCATGAGCGCTGGAAGCTAGCAGAGAAAATCATCACATATTCTCATATTCCAAAAGGGCTATAGGTAGGGAAGGGCTTATTCTTAACTGGCATGCTACCTGGGCATGCCTTATGGCAGGAAAGGGCACTACGTTGTCATCTAAAATGATGGGGATACAGATTATTGGGTAACATTTGCAGAATAAACCCAGATTTTTCTTCATGGAAAAAAGCTGGGAAAATTGGTAGATGAACCACCCAGACACAATGAAGCTGTGTGTGTGTGTGTGTGTATGTGTGTGTGCGTGTGTGTGTGTGTGCATGCATATGTGTGTCTCCAATCTCCAGATTTTCCTAAAGTGAGCATTAGTGATGAATGGAGACTGAGTTTGAGATCCTACCATACTTATGACAGCCAGGAAATACATAACAAGTTGCTTTAATTGCTAATGCATTTGTATTAACAGGGTAATCTCTGACAATTGCACTCTCAATGATTTCTGAGACGTGGTTAAAGATTAGACAAAACAGCCAAGCTGGATGTTGCCAGACAAATGGAGGGTCAGTAATTGTCTGAGCTATCAGATACTAAAGCATAATGACTTCTGAAGGTTGAGGTTTATGAGAACAGTTCATTATGGATTTCAAACAGTGCTCTCATTTGCTATTGTTTCACCATCGACTGTGTAGTAAGTACTGTGGCTGAACTGGGCCCAAGGGAAGCCATGTCTACCAGTTGGTTAACCTTGTGACATTCCACTAAAAAGCCCTGGTTCTTTTGAAATACATAATGCATGAACTTCTCTGATTGTTTAGCATTGATCAGCACTTGAATGAATTGAGTTGCTATCATATTAACATAAGTAGTAATGCTTTAGTGA